>NC_048598.1:24516882-24820650 GCF_003668045.3 Cricetulus griseus
GTTTCTAAGTTTCATGGGGATAGATTCCCCTGTGTTGTAGACCAGCCACAGGGGTGTTGTGGCTTCTTTAGATAAAACTCAAAGCCAACTAGTGAGAAATCTCTTGTAAGACTTGCCAGAGCTTTTTATTTTGTGGTTCTACTTAAACTCTTGGCTGTTTACATATCCCAAAATTGAATATTTGGAAGCCCTACCATGTCAGGGATAATGAGCAAGGCAGAGAAAGCTCGTGATGTATTTGACCCCAAGTCTCTCGGCTCTTAACGTAGGGGCAAAAGGCAGGGATGAGATGTTAAATTATCACCCCTTTCACTGTCATAAAATCATAGGGAAAATGTTAAAATGATTCAGAATTTTATTTTCCCCTTAAGAAGTTGAAGCCAGAGCCAAAATGTAGAACTAGAGACACTGGGAAGAAAAGGAATTTCTAGACAATCATTTATTCTAACTATCAAATTTGATAAAATGCCACAAAATCTTCTAGCTTTTTTTACTCGTACAAGTCTTTAGAAAGCACCCCAGCCACATAGTGTGAACTCTGCTTCCTAAGCCATGAACTTCAGCTCACCCGTGTTCACTGTGTTGCCACACAGGCATGCAATGAATTCACCACCCACGTGATGAACCTCCTTCGAGAGCAAAGCCGGACCAGGCCCATCTCCCCAAAGGAGATCGAGAGAATGGTCAGCATCATCCACCGCAAGTTCAGCTCCATCCAGATGCAGCTCAAGCAGAGCACGTGTGAAGCAGTCATGATCCTGCGCTCCCGGTTTCTGGATGCGAGGTGAGTCTCTGGGTTGTCTTGAAAGGTTACTAGGAGCACCTTTAAAGAGAAACACGATGCAACAGGGTAGGGGGTCGTGAGTTGGCCCTCTCTGATGCTCTAATTCTACTACATTGGATGCTGAGCCAAATACTAGTCTTAGAGAAGTCCTAAGGTTTGAGGAACACAGGCTGGGAGACAGGATATGGCACTGGAAAAAAAATCCATGATTGCAGGAGATAATGTTTATCGCTATTGCTATTCCACTCTGGGTGAGCAGCACTGGTGACAATGAGAGGTTAGGCAGAATTTTTTGTTGTTGTTGTTTACACAGCACTGTTTCCTTGTCTTACAGGGACAGATCATAGCTATATGCTCATTGTCACTTTACCAGCAGACCATGGTGACACTTCCTCCAAGAGGGCTGGATCTAAGTGCTTGAAAGCTGGGGTCTTTCCCAAGTGTATAGACAATGTACTCCATTGAATTTAAGAAATATTTCTTAGTAGATTACCACTTTACTGTGGGCTGCTTAAGAAGTCCAAAGTTGAGCACCACTTGCTTCTCTAAGCATAGAGGCAAGAAGACGGCTTGATAGTGACTCTGATGGTTGGTTTGATGTTTCCTGTGAATCTCACGACCTGACCTTACTTATGAATTCAAAAGATTTGTTTGACAAAAACAGGGCTAGAATGGTCCTTTTAAAAAAGCATGAGAACTGAAAACAAAAGACTAAGAACCAGTTCTTAATTCTTCTACTCTGTAGACCAGTGGGTTTACTTGAGCCCTTGGTTTCTCTTCTCAAACCTCAGAGAGAGTAATAATCAGATTTTACCTTTATCTAGAAGATTTTGGGCGACTAACCTAGCAAATGCTTCTTATAGTGTAGGTATACCTTGCAATCCACAGTTCATCTTGAATTAGTCATCTTTTGTACGGTACAATTCCTGAAAACATTCCTAGGGTAAGACTTTTATTACCGAATGTTAGGATGTCATGGTCAGCATGCTATTTCACGAAGTATATAGTTTTGTTCCTTTTGAATCAGACTGAAAGATTCATGGCTATTCCAGGATTGCTTCCCTCTCTGATATCATGCATTATTCAGCTCTCCAACCTGCATTTTTCTCTCTCTTCACAGTGCTAGTCTTTTGTGGTCTATGGACCTATTTAAAAGTCCCCAGCATCTTCTCCCACCTCCCCCTTCCATTGTGTTTTTGGATTGCATGAGATACAAAATGAGAATGCCAGCCTGCAAGATACACCTCTAGGTTAATAGAATCCCACAGTCAAGAGAAGGTAAAAGGGGGGATGAGGCGGGAGAGATGGCTTGGCGATTAAGATCATAAACTGCCTCAGCAGAGGATCTGAGTTCAGTTCCCAGTATGTACATCAAGGGCAGCTTGTAAACACCCATAATTTAAGCTGCAGGGGAGCCAAAGCCCTCCTCTTACTGCCACAGGCACACAGACACTACAGTCAGTCATATGTATACCCCACCCCAACATATACATATACTCAAAATTAAAATTAAATCTTAAAAAAAAAAGGAAGGCTTCCTGACTGGGTATAGGGATATAATAGCAGGCAAAATCAACCCCCCCCCCCAGCAGAACCCTCTGCCCCTCTTGCCCGGTGGCCTGCTGCCAATCTGCTTTCTCTAAGACAGCCATTCTGCACAATGTGAGTGGCTGGTGGCTTCTGTCTTGGTCCTTCTTCTGTGTCGCAGTCACCACCAGGCTGCCTGTGTTGCTTACATCCCCATGGTAACTTCTTAGTTAAAATGCTGCGGTTGCTATTTACGCTGGCAAAGCCTGTGGGGGTGGGGGTTTAAAAAATGAAAGAAAGAGAAGAAGAAAGGGAAAGAAAGGTTGGGCAGACTATTATTTGTTTGTTTGGTTGGTTGGTTAGGTTTTTGTTTGTTTTTATTTTGTTGTTGTTGTTGAAGAGAGAAAATGTAGAAATGATCAAAACAGAACCATTGTCCATATGGATATCTCTTTTCGTCCCTCTCATTTCGCCCACTGGAAATTCAGATTCTAAAAGGACACAGGGCTATATGTGTTTGTACACACTTCTTTTCTTTTCACTGGATTCTTCCTTTTGGAACCAGAGGGCAGTCACTCTAAGGCAGGGTCTCTTTCTTACTTGAATAAGAAACCTTCAAATCACCACATCTTAACAAAAATTCAAAACAGAAGCAGCTGCCCTATAATCACTAGTGGTCTCATCTCTTTGTATGGCTGTATCTGTCAGAAAAATGTCACCCCAAATGCCGGCCTGGGGTGAAACAAATGACTTCCCCAGCTCGTAAATATATGCTTGCCCAAATTTCCTGGTCAGGGAACTTACCTAATCTCGTACCAGTAATTGTAGAACAGAGCTAAACCAACCTTCATGAGAAGAGACATTCAGTACTTGGTATGGGTTTTCATGTGCCCCCTCATCTTACCCCCCCCAACCGTGCATCGGATGGGCAGGGCCTCATCAAATAAGATTTCATGGAAGACAAATGGAATACAAAGAGGACTTGATTCAGTAATGGGATTAGTCTTTGTGACCTAATAGGTGTGTAGACATGAATGTTACTCTCCTTTATGATGGGACATGCCTCCTATTAGCTTTCAATGGCTGTGTTCAGATTACCACACATTTAGCAGTTTAAAACTGTATACATTTATTGTCTTGCAGTTCCTGTTGGCCTACAGTTTGGGCATAGCTCAGCTAGGTCCTCACAAAAGCTTCCACCAAGGTATCTACAGAGGCTGTGGCTACATCTGAAGTGCACATGCAATAAACTCCCTGTTCTCTGTGGTATTTAGAGAGGTTTGGTTGGTGGAGGCCACACCTCTCTAGAAGCATTTCACAATCTGACTGCCTGCTTTCTTCCTGATGGCCTGCAAGACAAACTCTCCTTGTTAAAGCTTTGACCTAGTCACAAGGTGAGACCCCATTGTGGTCACCATCACAGTCACTTAAAGGAGAAGGTATCATACCCAGCAGGCTCAGCGGCCTTAGAGTCCCACTCACTGGTCATCTCAGCTGAGCTCTTGGCCCAGATATCAGCAACTCAGGTTATAGCTTTTCTCTTTACCTCACATTGATGGAAGTATGCCAGCAAGGTTGGACTCCAAAACCATTCATTCATTCATCATCCCCTACTATGTATCTCATACTGTGTGCTCTCCATCTTGGTTAGTTTATTCAGTATTACACATTGGGTTTCTCTGAAAGAGACTGGAAGGGGGAGCTTTTAAACATTTAGTAGTTTTGAAGCAATAATTTAAAAAGTTTTTCTTCCAATTGTACTTGGTTGGAGTTTGCAATAGTAGTGAAGGTGCTTAGAGATGCACCCCTGGACTGTTCTGAGTTACCAAAATCAGGTCCAAAGCAAAGGAAAAGACATCAGTAAAGCAAAGGAAGACTGACCTGATATTCAGTTATTTATTTATCTAATTAGACTCTAATTAGATGGTGTTTTAGCTACTAGAATAGCAAATATAATATATGAATATGGGTCCTACATTTTCATAGCTCATGATCTCATAGGCACACCCTTACAGATAAACATAGAACTGCATGTTATCCCTACGGAATCTACCTACCAACTCCATCAAAAGGGAGAAAATCCAGGAAACTGAAGACATCTTGCATTTCAAAAGAGAAATGTTACTGTATTGGGTAGCACAAACATAGAACATTCCATCATCACAAAAACACCACTTGACATCATTAGTGAGATAGATGGAGAAAGAGGAGCAACACAGAACTTCAGTAGTTTTAACTTCCCAAGGGCTTACTGTGTGTGAGACACAAGGTTTCAAGTATGAGTGAGATATAGCTCCTGCCCTTTAGGACTTTGCATTTTAGTTGCAGACGTGTAAGCTGTGGCAAACACTGTGAAAGAGAAACATACCGGGCTGTCTAAAGAGGTAGAAGAACCTACCTGCAAGCCATCATTGATTAATGATGACATATATGATGTTGCTGGATAAAATGATTTAACTATGTATAGAGTTGAGGAAAATGAGAGCCAAAGAGTAGGATAGACCCACTGGAGACCTTAGCTGTACCGGGAAATTTTGAACCCCTCTTTTTAAGTAGCAGTGTCATTTAGAGAAGGGTTATGAGAAAGTGTTGTATAAACTCTGTAATTCCACTGGATTCAACCTCCAGCTATAGTGTAAATGGCCCATGTGATCATGGACAAGTGGCTTATAAATGGGGATGATTCTGTACATGAGAACATGTAAGATAATATGAAAAATAAATATAGTATCTGGCACATAATACTCATTCTGTAATTTCAGTATAGTGCTCATAGGAATCCCCAGGCCACCCATTGTGTATATTTGTATTTAACAAATTTCAATATTATCATCTTAAAATATGACTAAATATAACTTATCTAATGATATGATATGTTTATATATAACTTTTAGTATATATTGCCCATTTTATATCTTTATGGTATCAGAAGAGAGAGTGTTGGTTTAGGAAGGTTGCTGTAGTGATTCTGCTGAGGTTGTGCTAACCTGGAAATGTCTAAAGTGAGCCACTGCTGACCTCTCTGGCTCTCAGACTGGGTCAGCACAGACAGAGGAAGAAATACAGTCCACAGGGATTTGTTCTTGTTTGAAGATAAAAATGGCTGCCTTACAGAGTAAAATCAAACATTGACTTTCATGGTCATCCAGTGTTTCTGTACTCTCCTAAACTCCTCTCTCTTCCATGATGGTGGTGTGAGCCTGGTTTTTGGCAACATCTATCTAAAGGTACATGTATAGCTTATGGCCATTTGGCTCTGAATTAAAATATAAAATCAGGATGCTAACTTTAAAAAATGTTCTTCAGCTGTACTAGCCACATATCAGCTGCATGGTAGCCTCAGGTCACTATGGCTACTGTATTGGGTAACACAAACATAGAACATTCCATCATCACAAAAACACCACTTGACATCAGTAGTCAGCAGCGCTCGGATACACACTGGCTCATCTAAAACATTCAAAAATAGCAGTGACATCAGGAGTGGATCAAAGGGATAGATGTGAAAGGCAGCTCTGTGGGGCCATGACCAGATGAGGGTCATTCAGCAAGAGGGAATCTCTGCTTCTCCTTATCATGGTTCTTTTAGAAAAGAAAAAGGGAAAAAAAAAAGTTTCCCATGGGCCACAACCAGACAGGAATCTGTCTTTAAAATGCTGTAATAGTCTATGAGGATCCACGTTTTCTTATATTAAAAGCCAAGATCCTGGTGGAGAGAGGTGGGCAAACAATTAAAAATACTTCCTGCTCTTCCTTAGGATCCATGTTGGATCCCAGCACCATTTCTAGACTTAGAATTGTCTATAAACATCTGTAACAGGAGATCCGATACCCTCTTCTGCTAGTACATACACATGGTGCACAGACATATGCAGGCAAACTGCCTATACACTATACCTCTCTCTCTCTCTCTCTCTCTCTCTCTCTCTCTCTCTCTCTCTCTCTCTCTCTCTCTCTCTCTTTCGTGATCACTGCTTCTGATTGGTTCTGATTGACTGGAGATTTCAAATGTTAACCCACAAGCCAGTACCACTAAAACAAGGAAAACAGTTGTCTCTACTCTCAACCTTACCTTCACACACAAATTATTTTCACTACCTTTCCTAAAGCTCTGAAGAAACCTGATTATGGAATTTCAGAGACAGATTAAGACAGCTACTGAGAGAAGAGATAAGTGAGTCCACCGGAGTATAAGAGACCACCTAGGGATAGTCTCGCATCAGGATGACACCCAGAGAGCCAGAAACAGCTGTCTGCACCATCCCTACACCATGAGCTCATTCCAGAGGGTTATCCTTTGAGCTCAGTTGGAAGGCTCCCAAAAAATACACTGTAATGCTAATTGCAAAAAATGGGCTGAAGGATTGGGGTTCTTCCAGCCACAGAAGCATTCCAGGTCCAGTTCACCAGGCCTAAAATAACTATCTGTAAGAAAAACAGTGAGAAGTTCTTTAAAGGCAAACCCAGAGAGGGCACATTAACCACTGGGCCATCTTCCTCAAATTTCCTTCAGGCAAGGACTTCCCACACATGCCTCATTTTTCTTTGGGCTTCTACATCCAATCTGTCCAATTTCTGATGCTGGATGACCCGGAAACTCAGCATGATGTGTGAGAGTGACTTGGGCTTGGCATAATCTGGACAGATGTGGTTGGTACCTGTGGGCAGATGGTGTACATCCGGTAAAATCAGGTACTTTATTGCGTTAATTAATCCAAGAGGGACCCTGGAAAATACAATATTAGCTGAATTTCTAGTCTAGCAAGGCCACCAGTGCTTTCTGTTGGCTAAATTTGGAAAGTCTTATGTCCTGGCGTAACCAAAGATGTTCTGGCTTTCCCTTGAGGAACAGCTTTGACAAAAGCAAGACAGGTAAATGTGCTAATAGAGGGAATTTAAAGATGAAGGCTTTACCCACTTCAAAGAGGGGGATCCAGGCCTACAAAGAGCCCAGAATCTTCTAAGAGACTATCCAGCTATCCATAGGCCTTAGTAGTAAGAAAGCCATAAAGTGATTCTCCCTTGAAATTTGTTCAATTAGCACTCTTTACTTTTCAGGCAGAAAAGTGCTTTTATGAAAAGAAAAATGGTCTTCTTCCTTTTGGCAACCTATGTATGAGGGAGAATCTGTGAGCTTTTGTTTTACCATTTAGCAGCTGTTGCTGCTGAAGAAATGCCATCTCTCTCTGGTTGAGGGATGTCAGGGGGTTAATCTCAGTCAGTTTCTTGCCCTCTTCCCCAGATGGCTTTTTAAACTGTTGGATGCATTGGCATGGGGATAGAAAAGAGAGAAAATGATAACTTATTTTTAACTCAGGGCTAACAGATCCTCTGTGTCTCTGCCAGGAGGCAGTGTATACAGACGGAAGAGACTGGGTTTGATGCCAGGCAGACCTGAGCTATCTCTGTAGCATACCTGCTGAGTGACTTAGAACACCATACTTCATCTTTAAATGGGAATAACCCCACAAGTGAACAGCTTGAGTTCATTCCCATGAAGGAAAGGTTTGGAGTGCAACCTCTGAGTTTGGAGTTTGTCCGGTGTCAAATGTTTCACTGAGTACACACTTTGTATGGTCCTTGTGCACTACCGAGGAGCTTTTTACATTCAGTTGAAGAAGCCTATCCTTAGGGAGAGCCCAACACAGTCACCGAGGTGATATCTAGCAGCTCTCGGGTTCAAAGCCAAGGTGGCTGAATGTACAGCTATGCTTGGTTCTCTTCTCCAGTGCATGTGAAATACAGAAGCATCATGCTTAGTGGTTTGGGCATCTAGCCCCCTTTGCAAATTGCCTTGAACTTACCCTTTGCCCAAATATGTATCTTACAGAAGTAGATCTTTCTCTGTTTATCTAACATGGCATTTCTTATCCCTCTCCCTTTCTCCTTATGAAGGCGGAAGAGACGGAATTTCAACAAGCAAGCCACAGAAATTCTGAATGAATATTTCTATTCCCATCTCAGCAACCCTTACCCCAGTGAGGAAGCCAAAGAGGAATTAGCCAAGAAGTGTGGCATCACAGTCTCCCAGGTGAGGAACCTCTGGAAGAGCCAGCTTGTTACCTGGTCTGATGGACCCTCATGACAGGGTCTTGGAGGTTTTTATTGGACATTCAGGTTTTGTACAATCCACCAGTGAAAGCCTTAAAGGGACAAGGTAAGCTCGGAATGCTTGTGAGATGGTTTCCAGGTAAGTCCACAAGTCCAAAGGAAACCAACCAAAGGAAGAGAAAAGTTACAAAGCAGTGCATGAGGAGGCATGAGGCTCCCTCTGCATGGGTGTCTTAAGAGTTTCTGTTGCTGTGAAGAGACACCAGGACCACAGCAACTCTTATACAGGAAAACATTTAATTGGGCTAGCTTTCAGTTTCAAAGGTTTAGTCCATTGTCATCATAGTGGGAAACATGGTGGCATGCAGGCAGGCATAATGCTGGAGAAGTAGCTGAGAGTTCTACATCTTGATCTGCAGGCAACAGGAAGTGAACTGAATGTAGACTGAGCAAAGGAGAGCTCAAAGCCTACCCTCACAGTGACACACTTCCCCCTACAAGGCCACACCCACTCTAACAAAGCCACACCTCCTAGTAGTAACACTCCCATTGAGGATCATTTTCTTTCAAAACACCATAATGGCTAATATTTATTACACAGTGCCTGAACCATCCATGCTGTTTCTTCCAACTTAGGCAATTCCTTAGCATTTTCCTCCCAGTGAATCAAACTATTTGAATAAAAGGATTGTAAATGCTTTCTCTTGACGTTCTAACTCTACAACTACCAACTGATTGGGAGAAGGATTTTAGCATGCCACTCTGATTGCATTGGAATGGTTTCACAAAATGTCACTGAGTACCCCTTTCTTCCAACTTGCATTAACTGTAACAGGTGCCTACTGACTTGGAAAGATACGTGATGCAAAAATTATATAGATGTGGAATCTCTAACATTAATGTAAAAAGAAAAGCAAGCAGTATTATTATCGAACCTTTGCCTCAGAATAAAAAAGTGTAAGAAAAATAATATACTTCCCTAGATTTGAAAAGTAGACTTCCTTACAGTAGTGACTGTCCTTGGAAAGATCCACTTAGGTAACACATAATGCATATAGACCTTTTAATTCAGGCCTGTGGTGTGGCATCTCTGGCCTAGCTGAAGGTCATTTTCAGTATTAATAGTTAAGGAAAGTAGGACCCAGATATTCAAACTCAAGTAGCCTAGCCTTGTGTTTTTCTAGGGATGTTACCATTTTTGTCTATATTTAGATCTCTTGTTAATAGAAGTCAAGGGGGTTAGGGAGTTGGGGGGAGATGATGGTCTTTGCTACTGGTGGAATATCTGAGGAATGGTTTTGAGGCATGAACCACACCACTATGTCATAGATTAGTAGGTTTAGTCTTCTGCTTCCAAGTAGAGTTAAACCACTCCATGGACTGAATCTGAAGTTCATGATTCCAGATTTCAAAGTTATCTAGAAAGGACGAAGAACATTTCCAGAGCCAATAACTTATTTTTAACTCAGGGCTAACAGATCCTCTGTGTCTCTGCCAGGAGGCAGTGTATACAGACGGAAGAGACTGGGAAGATCACAGCTAATGGTCCTGGCCTGCTCTAACAACCTTTACCTTCTTCATCATGGAAACTAAAGTGTTGAATATTCTGTTCAGCAAAGAATTATTTATACACTATGTCTTCTTTCTCCTTCTCCCCTCTATCCTAAGGCCATGCCAGTTTCTCTGTCTCTCTGTCTCTCTGTCTCTCTGTCTCTCTGTCTCTCTCTCTCTCTCTCTCTCTCTCTCTCTCTCTCTCTCTCTCTCTCTCTCTCACACGCGCACACACACACACACACACACACACACACACACACACACACACACACACGCACACACAGACATCATCACCATTACCACTACTTCAATAATAATAATAATAGCAATAGTCATGCAATCTGCTCCACATTGCCAAGCAAATCCTGGTGGGAAACAACAAGGTACCATTTGTAGAGTAATAGGATGGGAGCCCTTTTTTTGGTAAGGGTCGGTGTGTGATTCTTGGGGATTCAGTATTACTTTTGAAGAATTTTCATGATATCACTTACCTATTGTGGCTTGTTGGAACATACATATTAAAGTTGTGTCTGTTTCTCAGTGAAGTATTAAGTTTCTTTATGGGGTGGAAGCTCAATAATCACCCTTTTTAGCATTAGACTCATAGGATCCATCTATCCATCCTTGGTTTCTTGGTACCATTATCCTAAGGCTTCATCTTTTCCCCTGAGCCTTCTCCACTCCATCTTTTGAAGTCTACTCACTTCTATTCTAAGTTTTCGTCAGTACGTACTCCAGTCAGTGGGCCTTAATCATCCATTTTCAGTTACAATTTCTTTTGACATGTACTAAAAAGCTATTGGTTTCTCTCATGACCCCCAACAAAAATAGGCTCATATACCTAAATCCATGTGAAATGCCTCTAATAACTATCTTCTCCCTAGGGTCCCCAAAGGGCCCTCCTTCCATATGAGTGCTATTCAGAGTGTGGTGTAGTTGTTTGTTTGTTTGTTTGTTTGTTACTCTTTGGGGGCCCATCACCCAGCTCCCAAATAAATACATGGAGACTTATTCTTACTTATTACTGCCGAACCTTAGCTTTGCTTTTCTTAAGTTATCCATCTACCTTTTGCCTCTGGGCTTTTACCTTTCTCTATTCTGTATACCTTTCTGTACTTCTTACTCCATGACTGGATGGGTGGCTGGGTGGCTGGCCCCTGGTGTGCTTCTCTCCTTTTCCTTTTCTAGCTTATCTCTCTTCTTGTTCTTCTAATTATTCACTCTGCCTGGCAGCCCCACCTATCCGTCTTCTGCCTAGCTATTGGCATTTCAGCTCTTTATTAGACCAATCAGGTGTTTTAGAAAGGCAAAGTAACACAGCTTTACAGATTTAAACAAAAGCAACACAAAAGAATGCAACACATCTTTGCATCACTAAACAAATATTCTGCAGCATAAACCAATGTAACACATCTTCAACTAAAATTTCACAACAGTGTGGCCCTCAGGCAGTAGCAGCAGCAGCAGCAACAGCACATCACCTGGGAGCTGTGAGAAGTACAGACTCTTGAGTCTTATACCTGCCCTATATCCAAATCTTTGAGAGTAGGTCCCGGAATCTGTTTTCACAAGCCATCTGTGAATACTTAAGTCTGAAAAGCACCATTCCACACACTCCCAGCTACAAATGTAACTCCATTTGAGTATCCAGATGGGGCTTTCGTCCTGGAACACTAAACTCATGTATCTCACTTCCCACTGGATTTTGCCATGGCTCTACCCATAGGCTCTTGAAACATAACATGCTTGAGATGTAAATCAAACACTCCCCAAAAAACCTATTATTCTTTCAGCTTTGCCTGACTCATGCCACCACATCCATATGCATCCCTAGTGCTTGGCACATATTAGGTTTTTAGTCGATGATAGTTGAGTATTAATTAATGAAACACCGACTCTCCATATTATCTGAGATAGATGATACTACTGTGTAGACACAGTGGGAAATGCCGGAGCCTACCAACATCTTCTCGATCCCATCTCTTCTCATGTAAACAGGAAATCTTTCCCACAACAAATCCTTCACACAGTTCTTTGTTTCTTGTTTGTCCACATAAGCCAGTACTGGACCTGGGTCATTTCCTTTCTTCCTGGAAGGTCCTCCTAAACTATCTTCATCTTTCCCTCTTTTTTTCAGTTGCTGTTATAAAAAAAAAAAGTCTCTACCTTTTCCTTCCTTCCCTGTTGCACACAGAAATCAATAAGCAATGATAATTATGATTGATTCATATGAACAGTGAAACTTAGACCAGGAGGAAAAATTTGAATTTCAAAGTGCAGTTAGACATGGCATGTTCCTGAATTGTTCTTAGAGGCACCCTTCCTCCTCCAGTTTAGCTCTGCTTTTCTGTATTTACAACAAATAAAACATCTATTATTGAATTTTTTCTCTCTTATTTACTAGTATTGCACTGGTATAGCTTGATCTTTGTAATAAAGACTTGGCATTTCTGATACAGTATAAGCCACACAGGCCTTTGATTGTTAGCTAGCCTGATAAGATGTGTTAGCTTTGTAAATGCCTTCCAAAATAAGTGTAATTTTACCTTACAGTTTCTTTATCTGCCATTGCTGATGGTAGGTTGAGTGTGAATTATCTATGAGGTATATTTGTTAAATGTGTGATCAATTTGCTCCTTCTCATAAGTTTTCATAGTTTGTTTTGTAATTAAATAAAAGTCACAATACTGTAATCCAAAATCACAATGAAATATGGGGTATTTTTAGACGCTCCTCCCCGAGGCAGAACTTGTGGGGTGAATGTCAATATATGCCCAACTCCTTTGTGGTAGAAGTCTTTGTATAACTGGGGAAGAAGTGCCAACTTGAGCCAAGACAGCTGCTGTGAGCCACAGGAAGGAAATCAATGAACAAAAGAAAGTAAATTAGGTTTATTATGTTCATTGGCTTTAACATTTAAAAGCAGGAATTCAAAGTCATAATTAGTTGTATGCATCAGTTGTTGGTTTTTTCCATACATAAGACCAACCTTTATACAAGATGGTGGGTGACTTGATATTGATAAAGCCTATAGCACAATACAGCTAAGAATCAAAGTTCATATTAAGGTCATTTAACTTCTAAAAATTTCAAATTAAATGAATTCATGGAAGCATCCATATGTTGGCATAGATTTGTGTGGATATTTTAAAGGTCTGTGTATTCTGATTGTGCAGTGTCAGCTTTAGCATTGCTTTGAAAAAGAACAAACACTTCTCCTAATATGCTTATTTAAATGTCATAAATTAGGAAATAAGCAAATTGAAAAATACTTGTTCTAAATCGAGAGTCCTAGATTCAGCAAGCAAGTCTTCCCTAGTAGAGTTGCTGTCACAGTGATCTTGTGGGATTTTAGAGAACCCATTTTAGATCATTAGATCATTGCTCTTTTTGAGGCTCTTACTTTACTTCAGGGCTCTTAATTAATATTACAAAGGTCATAAGTAAGGTCAGAGTATTCCAGCCGTGAATCCGACACTACCCCCATCCTTTCCCAGACCCCTCTATTTCTCTGCCATGTCTTCTGAAGGGTGAAATGCTAATTCTCTCATCTACTCTCCTGCTGTTGTTCTAGGTATCAAACTGGTTTGGAAATAAGCGAATCCGGTACAAGAAGAACATAGGTAAATTTCAAGAGGAAGCCAATATTTATGCTGCCAAAACGGCTGTCACTGCCACCAATGTGTCAGCCCATGGAAGCCAAGCTAACTCGCCCTCCACTCCCAACTCAGCGGGTTAGTTTCTTCTTTCATTTGGGGGGATTGTTCTCCATTTGTATATTTGTTTTTTGTACTTTGAGACTTTATTTTAATTCTTACAGTTTTTGCTTCATCAATTTGTACATCTAATTAACATTTGTTGTCAGTGACACTTTTGGGTTCTTCTTGTCATATCCAAAGGGCAATGTGTTTATAAGATGGGACTGTCTGCAAGTTTGTGTTGTAATGCATTTGTTTATCTTAAAATGGAGGTACATTGTTTGGTTTTAATGAGTCCTCTAAATTCGCAGATCAAACTTAATACTTGGAGATGGTTCCTTTGGGTTCTCATATGATATTTTCCTCCTCGTCTATCTTGCTGTCCCCATGGTATAATGTCTGGGTCATCTGCTGTCATACATTCTGTGGAGGAATGTATGACATTCCTTCACTCTTCTAACTAAGATCTCATTAGCCAATTCCAGTCTGCAGAGCCAGGCTGCAATATTTCCTAGGTGCTGTTTATCAATACTGTTCCCTATTGTTTTATTTTATTGGTTTTCTTTATGTAAACTGTGAGGAAAATCACAAGCTGTTGGTTCAGACCTTCCAGACTCCAGGGTTCATATTATAATCTCAATCATGCACCCTGGTTCTAAGTTTTATTTTCACAAACATGCATTGTCCACTAAATTCAGACTTTAGGCTGACATAGAAGTACATTTTGGGACATGCCCTGTGCTGTCACTTCTGTATTTCCATGATTCCAATAAAAACTCAGTGTTTGCTGTAGAAAATGTGTTGATACTTCTAGTGAAGGGGATACAGGAAAAACAAACATTTCCTTATGAAATGTGTTTAGTTCCAGAAGTCATCCTTCTCCATAACAGACAAAATACATTTATTATGAATGTGGAGTGCCTTCTAGCAAATCTAAACATATCGACTCATAATATGGTTGCAAATCTGGGATTTCTGAGATTTCTATGACTTCATGATATCATGACTTCACCCTCACAGTCTAGTTGTTCCCTAAAGAGGTTCTTCCTGCCATAGGCTGCCTTTGTAACTGGAGACCTGTTGGACCCCACTCACTCTTCTTCTGTGAGCTTCTCTTTGCACGAAATCCTGGGCTATAATTACCAGGCCCTTCTTTTGTTTAATTAGAACCATGCATGAAGAGAGCCCTTGGCTTTGTAAACATTGCCACCATAGAACACTGTTAAATTTGATCCAGTTTGATGTTTCTCGGACATGTAGGTTGGCCTACCCTGAAGAACACATTTGCTTTTAAAAGTTCTGTTGTTTTGTTGTTGTTGTTGTTGGCCGTTGTTGTTCTTCCTCATCATGGCATGATTGATAAAAGATCCAGGCTAACAGGTTCAATAACCACTGTTTCCTCTTTCCCTATCGGGTCGATTATTAAAGATTTCATACCAAGCATCACAAGGTGAACTGCACTGCTAGGCAGGCATTCTCACTTATCTCTTTGGAAGAAGTATAATTCTGTCAATATTAGCAAAAATGCACTCAACACTCCTGCAGAGGTTATCATAATGCAAAACAGATATCAAAATGACTTTTTTCCCTGTCCCTGCTATATCTGCACCACAGATGGCTTAGCATGATTTATGACTAGTCCTTAGAAAGGCCCTGTGGGCTCCCTTCATTACTAAATCCATAACTATTTTTCTTTCCTAAAGCCCTTAAAAAGAGAAAAGTAAGCATTTTAGCCCCCACTCTGTGTTTAAGAATTATGTTGGCTCTTATAGAATGTCAGTCTGATTACAGTTTTCTAAGGAATTTTCTGGTGGCTTAAACTTCATCTGACTATTCTGAGCACAAAGTACATTATTATGGAAAACTTGAGCTAAGCCTTCCAGTTGTGCCTAAGTTGTTGGAAATAATTTGCAGAGGAACCCTTTGAAATGTTCTCTTTCTAATACAGAGACCAAAGAAAACGCTATTGTGGATGTGCAATAGCATGGAATTTTAAAAGATAAATGTCTTAACAGGAAAAGTTATAAATGGGCTTTTCTGTATTTTCTACAGCTTTTAACAGCCTAAATTATGGCCTAGATTGGAGGATAAGTGCTCAAACTTTTACATAGAGTGTTTATTACATTGTGTGCTGGCTCTTCGGTAATTTCAAAGGAGAAATGGTAATGGGAAGAGATTGTAAATAAGAGGTTAATATATGAAAAGGTATTTTGGTAGATTTTGAAGTCCCGGATTCTGGCACCCGGAACAGTTTTATATTCTCAACATGGAAATGAAAATTCTCCCAGAATCTTTGCTTAGTTTACATACTCATTTCCACTGCAAGAAAGACAGTACTGCAAATATATCCTCTTCCCTCCCCTGGCTTTTGTGTGGGGAATAGCACTTCAGGGTGGTAGCAAGACCTCACCTATAAAGCTCTGTTTCTTCAGTAGACTTTGCCTCTTTTTCTGTAGCCTCACTTCCTAGAAATCACTTAGAGCTAGGTTCTGTGGAGGAATTTGCAAGTGTAGAGAGACTTTTATCTACTTCATTGTCTTCCAGCAGAGGTGGGCAAAGCAGATGCAGCAATGGGGAAGAATGAAAGGAATCCAGTTGAGAGAAGGTGTGGGGGTGAGAGGACCAATTGACAGAATTGTAAAAACCCTTACCTGTAACTCAACTGGGGAAACCCCAAGTGATGAGCTCTCTATTTCCCATGTTTCAAAAGATTATAAAAGCATGACTTGAAGACTCAGAAAAGGGCAGACATTTTCTTAGAAGCAAGAATGGGACATGATTAAGTTTACATCTAGCCGGCGTTGGTGGCACATGCCTTTAATCCCAGCACTTGGGAGGCAGAGGCAGGCGGATCTCTGTGAGTTCGAGGCCAGCCTAGTCTCCAGAGAGAGTGCCAGGATAGACTCCAAAGCTACACAGAGAAACCCTGTCTCAAAAAAACAAAACAAAACAAAAACAAAACAAACAAACAAACAAAAAAAACGGTTACATCTAGTAAGAAGATCTGTCCTCTGTACTCTCAAGTTACATGGAAGTCTGGCTGAATCGGGCTGGCCACCTTATCCATGGGAAACTTTTTTTTTAGACTACAGAAATTAAAACAGTATTTACCAGGCAGCTGATTCATATTCATATTCATATATTTTGGAATATATATATATATGTATATATATGTATATATATCCAAAGAGAAGCCATGAACTCTCAGACATTTTGAGTTTCTTAAGACACACACTGTATCTTTGTTTTGGGTCATTGATTCTCAACTAGAGGTCAGTCTGTACCCCAGGAGACATTCAATAGTATCTGGAGATGGTTTTCATTGTCATCATCTTACAGGGTGTTACTGACATGAATAGATAGAGATGAAGAGCCACTTAACCATCCCACAAGGCATAATAAATTCCTCACAGCAAAGAATTATCCAGCCTAAAGTGTCAGTAATGCCAAGACTGGGAAACTGTGCTCTAGGTTTAGGTTTTATTATCTTTTATTATTAAATTAGTTGGGTATTATTGCATATTTTGGTTTTGTTTGGTTGTTTTGTTTTTCCAAACAAGGTTTAGACTCCTAAAGATTATTTGAAGTGAAAATACTGTCTTCAGGAACTTACCTTATGAAAATGGATGTTAACACATTACCATGTCATAGTGTATGTCCAAGCAAATGAGTTAGAATCCTGGATGATCCTTTATTTCTTCTCTGTCTAATTAAGTGCAGATATCACTCTGTATACACCCCAGGTATTTCTGTGTGTACACTTGCCTTCATTCCTAAACCAAATTCAGAACCTTCTAACTGCCAAGCACGTCTTGAATGACTTCTAGATGTTGCTGATTAGTTCACAGCACCCTGCAGATAAAGTGACTGGGTGGTCTCAGCTGCTTTTTGGGAATTCCACGGCACTTCTAAGAAAGTGCATTCACTTTCTGTCTGGGAAGTATGTACTTCTCAGAAGGCTCTCCATTCAATGATTCATTTTTTCCCAACCTTCAATGCTGGGTGAAGAACATATCCCTCCCCTACGCATATACCTTGATGCTTGTGTAGACTTTTCTGTGGAATTAGATAGACCTGCTCTTCTCCATCCACTCCATCACAGACTCTAGATTCTCAACAGAGTCAGAAAAGCCATGACAGGGCCATACATGGGTGAACAGAGACCATGAAATGCTGAAACAGCACAGCCAAGAGCAGGAGGGACTATTTCTGCAATTACTGCTGTGATACAAATGCATTTGTACAAGAAGTACATTTGTATGCGCATATTTATCCCTGTGTATATTACTCAGCCATACATACTTAGAGTTTACCTATGCACATATATTTTTTTAAATCATCTGTGTCAATTGCAGTGTATATCTTGTAAACGGCACACTCCATGTCTCAATGCTTCTATGGATGCAATGCTCCTTGGTATCACTGTAGCCCTATGGGGATTTCTCCCATGGCATATTTTGTGTAGTGGTTACCAGTAAACCTTTAGCCAGGCATACAGCATGTGTGATTATTTCATGGTATCTGAGAATGGGAGAGAAATAAAATACCTGGGCTTCAGATTCAGCACTCTGGAGCTAAGGAGTTTGGGAAGTCTGATGATGTGAATGTGTCTACTGTGTAGGTTCTTGATTCTGATGAACACTGGACAAGACCCTTCTATTACACTGGCTTTATTACTTAGGCTATGTCTCCATGGTTACAAACTTTATCTGAGGGGGCTGCAACTCCTACGTTGAAGGCTTGGTATTCGATACAAGCACAGGAGTGAGATCTATGATACATGTTGCTTTTTACATAGTTGAGGAATATGCTTTCAAATATAGTGTGTCATACTAATGGAAGGAAGTTACAGCCCAAACCTTCATCCCACTGACATAAATTACACAAGGTGAGATCTTATTCCTGTTTTGCTAAGATCCAATGTTTCTAATTCCTTTTAAATAAGCTACGTAGAGAAATACGTGCCAGATGAGACCTAGTTCTTTTGTTAATATTTAAGTCCACTCTCAACCATGAAGATAGCATTCCCTTTGCTTGGAAAAGCAGGGATGAGAAGAGGGCTAGAGGCAGCATCAGTTTATGTAGAAATATAGTTACAGAGCTTCTTGTATGAAGATACACACTCCCCAGGACCAAGGAAAATGGAGATAGTTCTTAACTGGTGGTTGTTCCTAGGATTACAAACACCTGGTTCCTCTAAATGGCTCTTGCTGCTGACATGTGATGACACAGTAGATGGTCTTATATCAAGTGCTTTGGCACAGAGGAGAACACAAGCCTATTACGTGGCTGTTCTCCAGGGGAAAGGAAAGGCCTTCTCCTCTGCTTAGCTGTGGAGAGACAGCTCTCTTGCAGAGCTCAGATCCCTGTCTTGGGAGAAAAGAACAGATATATCAGATGGGAGGGAGGCATGACTCTTTGCTGGGTGACTCCCCATTGGCAATGGCTATCAGAAGACTCTCAGGGCAAGAGCACAGGGTTAGAAGTCACAGAGTGCAACTGACCTGGGTCCCTGAGGTCTCTCCTTTGCCAGGCTAATGTCATGTTTTTAACCAAACCTTGCACGTTAAGCTTCCTTTCCTATGCACTGAACTGAACTGCACGATGACTTCAGGGCTCTAATTAGCTTCATAAGCCCTGGTGTTCAGGGTGAGCTTGGGCTAGGTTCACCCATAGGAGCCTGTGGATGGACCTAAGGCCAACTGGATGGAGCTTCCATCTCTGGGAGGTGGAAGCCCATGCTAACCTCTCCTTCCAGAGGCCCACTTTAAAAATTACTAGAAGCATTTCATGCATGCTTGAAAATCTTAGCCCAGTGTTCTGCTTCATCTTTCTGTATTCTGGCAACTGTTGGGAAGAATAGGCCATTCTCACATAACCTTGCAATCTTTGGGGTTTCTTGAGCTGTTGCCACATAGCAAAGAAGACTACCTTATTTCTAGAAACTGCGAGTGTCAATTGACCCCAGGAGTTGTTGCCTCCATGCACACTCCTTCTGTGTGCTGCCCTGATAATGAGTCGATGGGTTCAGCAAAGCATATTTAGAATCCATAAAAAGGTGTCCCGATGCTCCATTATGGTGACAGAAATATCACTGGCCAATCCATATTATTGGCCATAGTCGCTATCTTACTGGCCTCTTGGCCAACCCTCGAACATGAGAAGCATGAAGGAGAAATCCTACGTAGACTGCATTAGAAGAATTCAGCTTTCCTCTCTCAGCTTCAAGTTGCTAGCAGAAAGCAGTCTTATTGACAACTTGTAGTGAGGGGTCGCTTCATGTAACAGCAGCAGTATGCACCCTCTTGCTTGCTCTGTTCTTCATGCTACTAACCAGGCTCTGTGGATGTTGTTTTTGTCTTACATTTGATTTGGGGGAGGTTGCTTTGCATGTCTTCTCCTCTTGGCTGTTGGTTGCGGGGTTGAGCCTTTTCCTTTCTATGATTCAGGTGCCTCACTCTTTCCTTTCCAGGTTCTTCCAGTTCTTTTAACATGTCAAACTCTGGAGATTTGTTCATGAGCGTGCAGTCACTCAATGGGGATTCTTACCAAGGGGCCCAGGTTGGAGCCAACGTGCAATCACAGGTAGGGACCCAGCCAATATGCCGCCAGGTGAATTCAGTAGAGTCCAAGAGCCTTCAGTTGTATCAGGTTCCTGCTCCTGTCCAGACAGAGAGAAGGAAAAAGGAAGGAAGGGAGAGGCAGATACACAGCAGCCAACCCAAATAAAAATAAGACAAAGCAGAAAATGCAACCATTCTCGTAGGGGATCGTGTCCATCCATTGTGAGTATATCTGGCTGTGGCTTGTCAGTCACACTAGGAAGGCAGGGAAGGAAGAAATAGGGTAAGGTGAAGAAGGCCTGTGAGGCAGGTGGAATTGGCATCTTCATTATTCTTCAACGCAAAATGAATTTCAGCCCGTTACCTCTTCCGAATCTCCCTCTCATCTGTTGGTTTCCCATCTTTAGGATTTGCTAACATACGGAAGTCGTCCATGATCAGGCCTTAGTGTCTCCTGTTTTCATTTTAAGCTTTAAAATTACCAAGCCAGCTTGATGGAATACATATGCTTAGTCACCCTTGAGGTCAATGGACTCGAGTTTCTGATGGATGATAAGGCCACACTGGGAACCAAAAATCGGTCATGTGTAAAACCTCAGTGCTTCTTAGTAAAACCCTCCGCCTTCAAGACAGATATCTCAGGAAGCCATCCTTCTATCTCAGCATGAAGTGTGATCTGAGAGGGTAAAGTCGTAGGTTTTGGGTCACAAAGACTTGGAAAGATATGAGCCATGTCTACCCATGTGTCCTATCCAACACATGGAACAGAAAGCCTACATGTCTGGAATAGACAGCTGGCTGGTGACTCAGCCCCTTGCTCAGGAAACACTGCCTGGAAACAAATTTGAGGTGATACAGGCAGACTTTGGTCATTTGACTAAAAGACTTACCATCATATAATTCCTTGACAAAAAAAAAAAAAAAAAAAAAAACAGAAAAAACAAAACAAAACAAAAAATCCCAACTGGGTCTTTATCCCAGCCCCTCTCTGTGTCATGGCTGCCCAAGACTAAGCAGAACTTTGGCTCTCCTACCGGTTGCATGGGACAATCTACAGGGAAGAAAAGTTTGTGGGGGGATGACAAAGGAAGTGAAGCATCTCTGTCCTCTTCACACACCACCCTGCCCAGCACCACAGTTCCTGTCATCTCACATAGCATTGTGCAATCTGTCTCAATTTTGGGGAATCCAAGTTTTCTTTTCCTGTTTTACTGATCTCGGAAGTAACAATGGATTTGGCATGGGGGAGAGTCCCAGCCTCTTCCTCGTGGACTCTCCCCCAGGAAGAGCTTCTCTATAATGATGGCTTTAATGTGGCATGCCACACGGGTAGCCTGTATGATGATGATACGCCACGCTCCTCTCCCTCTCTCCGACTAATTGCCTCTCTGTTGCTCTTCCTCTGTCTAGGTGGATACCCTTCGCCATGTTATCAGCCAGACAGGAGGATACAGTGACGGACTCGCAGCCAGTCAGATGTACAGTCCGCAGGGCATCAGTGTAAGCAAACAAGGCTCCCCGAACCCTTTGTTTCTATTCTATCACTGCCAATTATTTCAAAGCCACAGGGCCCAGAATGCCACTTAGTAGGACTTGTCTTAGCTTTCCAGTCACCTAGTTTCTTGTTGCTGCATCCATCGGTTATGCCATCGGCAGCACCCTCCCCATAAAAGAAAGTGGGGATCGGGCAGGCTTCATGCAGGCAGCTGGCGTCTAGGGCTGTCAGACGCAATCAGTGTTTGCGTGGCACCTGCGGCCACATGCGTGCAGCTGAGAGGAGCTGCTAAACAGGTGACACCTAGTACAACAGTGCTAGGAAATGTCACCACAGGCTGGGACCAGGGCACCTGGAGAAGAAAACCAGTGGCCCAAATCCATTGCATCCAGGTCCGTGACCGCAAAAATAAAACACCTTTTTTTTTTTTTTCCCAAATGCGCCCAATAGATGATTTTTAAAAATCGACACCAAGGCCTAGTATGTTGAAGGGACAGGGAGGGGGTATGACCATCTTCTACTTGTTCTTGGGTGCGCTGGCGGATCCTGACTAGCATGAAAATTCATAGCGACAAGCTATGTCGCACAGAGTGAAATCGATCAGACAGACACAAGGAGAACCGAGTGTAGATTTGGGACAGCAATCCAACTTGATTTCTCAGATCAATCGTCTGCTATCTCAGCAGCGATGACAGCAAGCTGGGACATGAGGGAAGCCTGGAAAAGGAGGCTGCTCTTTAGATCAGGGGTGATTCCCAGGCTTTTAGAGGTCACCGGAGGCTCCAGTGGGGTGATTGCCTTGGAACTGCTGAAAGAAAGCAGAGCTGTGGTTGGTTGATGGGGGTCATTGTTATTGTTTGTTGCTGTTACAATTAAAGTAAGTTAGGAGTGGAAGGAAGGCAATGCAGTCCTGATTTAATTATGTGATCTCAGTCTATTCTAATTGAGGTAAAATGTCTACAAGGACATGGGGGATGGCCCCTTCAACTCTGCAATGAGTCTTGTCCTACCCAATTATGACAGATCTGGAAGGAATCAAGAGAAGAGAAGCTATTTCCTCATTTGAAGAATAATTCTTTTAAAAATGAGGAATGGTAGCACTGATATAGCTCCATCAGCCGAGTGTCTGCTATGCAAGCATGAACACCTAAGTTGGACCCAGAGCACTTATGTAAAAAGTCATCTTGCAACACATCCTTAAACCCATCACTAGGGAAGCAGAGACAGGGAGATGCCTAGAGCTCTTTAGCGAGATAGCCTAGTGAGAGAGACCCAGCCATAAGAAACGAAGTGAAAAGAAATCAAGGAAGATATCAGACCTCAACTTTTTACCTCAACATACACATACAACACATGTACACATACCCAAGTGCACCCATGCACACACCCACACAAGCACATTCATAAACTACACACACGTAAAGAAGAGGAATTCTTATCCCACCAAAGAGAAATTGTGGGTGATACATAGCAACTTTAATACTGCTCTCACAGAGAGAGATTGGCTTCATCAGAAATGGTCTAAATGGGACAGGATAAGTTTGCTGAGTAGAAGCATCAGAGAAGTGGATTCCAGGTACTCACTGGCCTTTGTAACAGTCAAGGTCTCCCATGGCTTGGCTAGCATCTTGGTAAGGATGTGGTAGAAGCGAGGCAGTATTAGGTAGTAATTGGGGGGGGCGGCTTGGTTAGTGATAAATATTATTGCTTACAGTTAAAAATTCTTTGGGGGTGTTTGTAGACCAGGCTGGCTTTGAACTCACAGACATCCACCTACCTCTGCATTCCAAAGTACTGGGATTAAAGGCCTGTCCCACCACCACCCACCAAGTATTCTTTTTCCTACCTTCAGGCAGATTCTTTCCCGAGCTCAATATCCTAACAATTGATCACTCTCTGGGAAGAAAGGAAAGGCCTGCCTGCCTGTCTTGTTGAACATACTGTCAACAGTCATGTCATTTTCTAGAAAAGTTCAGAGAAGGGATTCTTCCCATTTTGTGCTATGATAAGAAGTCATTGTTATCATTGTGTTGGTGGCACCTTGCTGGGAAGCATGCCTAGGGGAGCACAGGGTTCAATGTAGTACGTGTGTTCTTAAAGAGAGTCCGAGAGAAGGCAGGAGCTAGGTGTCTGTGGCATTAAGAGCATATGCACCTGGCCATCACTGGATGTTTATGAGGTATTAGACTTTTCCAGAAATAATTTTGTGCATACGTGAAAGAGGAAACTATGAAGAAAGCTTAAGTGTGGGAACAAAAAGTACAGATGTACACAAAAAGGAAACTGAAGGAAGTCCTTATGACTCACTACGGGATGGATCTGACAGTTTCTTATTTGGCATCTCCCCCCTCCAAACTGCAGTACTGCAATAAGCAGGACTAGATGGGACCAGAGGAAGGAGATGCCCAATATTGACCCTTTGACATAATCTGGTGGGCTGGAAATCATTTCTGAGATAGTATAGCAAACATGTGCAGACAATTATGTCTGATTACATAAGCCCTGCACAAAAAAATAGGCTGGGAAATGCCACTTGAAAGAGTCACTCATGTGTATTAATTTTTCCCCCTGTAAATTGTGGTTACTTTATTTCTGAGTCTCTAATATACAGGGTAAGTGCATCAAAGGACAGTGGTGATATGATACGTTGCTTTGGTGTCAGCCTTTAAATGTGCAACCTGCAGGAGATGAGGCTGGTTGTAGCAAGATGTATTTTTAGACATTGGTATTAGAAGACAGGACATGGGCATACACAGAATAGGGTTCTAACTGCCAGGAGAGAGAGAGAGAGAGAGAGAGAGAGAGAGAGAGAGAGAGAGAGAGAGAGAGAGAGAGAGAGAGAGAGAGAGAAGGGGAGGAGACACAAGAAGAGACAAGGGCAGGAATGAAAGTTCCGAGCCAAGAAGCAAAAATAAACAATCCTAAACCCAAAGCAGCAATGGAATTCCCAGCTGGGCTCTGGATTGTGTCTCATTTGATGGAGGACATTTTCTGGGCAGCGTTCATCTACTCCCTGGCTGGGTTTCCACAGCACCCATATCTTATCCAACTAGTGTCTATTTTTAAGTCGTGTAAAATGTGGACCTCTCGCCACTAACTGAGCTCAGAGCAATGGGATTACAAAGGTGTAGAGGTAACGTCCTATAAGGGTAGTGGGTAGATGACTTGTCTTGGTAAGCCCGGTATCAGGGGATGCTTTGGGAAAATGAAAAAGTGAGGAGAAAAGGGAGTGACTAGGTCTAAGTTGCTTCACACGAATACAGTGCGAAGTGCTTCAAGTGGTGACTCTCTGGTTTGATCTTTTCCCCCTCTTTGTGAGCAGTTTTTACAAAGTGTATTTCCTGATAAGGGTAGTTTAGGACACCATTCTGATGCAAAGGCATGGATTTAAGATGGGCACAGAGTCATTCAAGGCCTCAGAACCCCCTTGTTAGCCACTGTCAACACTAAATTATACCCCCATAAATACTTCATGTTTTCATATGACCACAGGTGAATCTTAATACATGTAGAGGGGCTCTAAGCAGCTCAGGGAGACTGTTCCCCTTCTCTGTCCATCAGACATTCTAGTCTTTCTTTCCATTGCCCCAACCATCTCCCTAGTTCTGGAAGTAGTCCATTAAGTAGGCTTCTGCAGCAGACTTCTTACTGTTGCTGTCTTCCGTTTGCCTCTCTTACACATACCGGTACACTGAAGTCTTCCCATGCTGTTCTTTGATTAGAAATAATGATCAGTCTTTACTGCCTGCCTAATCAGACCCAAACTCTGATTCCATATACAGGATTTTCCAGAGACTTTGGCCCAGCCTACCTGCCCTTAAACTCTTGGTTCTAATTCATGTGGTCCACTGACCTTTACCTGGTTACATCTTAAACCTCCTCCTCTTTCTGTGTCTTCGCACCGTTTGAGTGCCTGGTGCCCTTGGAGATTAGGCCACTGAGCCATCTCTCCGGCCCCTGCATTTACTTCTATAAAACACCTGCATGAGTGTCCCTTCACTCCTACACCATCTTCACTGCCCCATTCCCACCCCAAGCTCAGTTCCTACTCGGTGCCTTTTGTCCTATTCATCTTTTTCCTTTCATTTCTTAAACACAAACCTCTTTTGCATTTAAAGTCACAAAGTGTATTTATTACCATTGTACCTTTCATCCCTACATATGTATACGGCCGTAAAATACATATCCTATTTCCTTATTTTGTTTAGTGGAAATGCCAGTCAGGAGAAGAGAAGATGCTACCAAATTAAAAACATTTTTAAGAGCCACATTCAATGTATCAGCTGTAAGGTAACTGGTAATAATGATTATTTTAAGTGTTTCTCTTATCCATAAACAGGCTATGTTTAAAATCTAAAAATGTTCTTAAATATTTCTTTTTGAGAGTGGCCTTTCTAGGTCAGGTATGGCAATGCATGCTTAGGAAAGAAGATAGACGATTGTAATGTTAGGGTCAGCCCGGGCTCCACAGCAAGACCCAGCTTCAAAAACAAACACCACCAACCAAAAACAGCCCTCTAAATGCTTAGGAGCATGTGTTTCGTATGAGAATAAAATCCAAGGTTCTCCTCCACTCAGCATGTGTGGTGCTGTGTGGTGATGTTTCTGAGTGCCATCTCCGTAGGTCCTGTCACTCATAGCCCCAGAGACCCTTTCTTTCCGAGGGTATCTCTGCGAGAGTTCCTGTTGGTTGGATAGCAGTTTCCTTAATGATTCTCGTTGCTCCTCTCCTGCTGTGGAGGTGGGGGCTACACACCCCACTTGGAAGAGAGTGGAAGAAACCAGAAAGGAAGAAACCTTAGAACCTGGGATCCCAATGAGCCAACCTGAAAGTCTCTTTCTGCTTAGAAATTCTACAGTTCTACAGTGTGACAGTTGAGTCCCTTAATTAAAGGGACACCAGGACAAACTTCCAGCCCACCTATTTTCCCCCCTTAGATTGTATCTTGAGTTCAAATGTGCAGGAAAAGGAGGAGGTCTGACTCTAAGAAAGCCCTCCCATTGGAGTTGGAGATTTGTAAAAGCAGAACCATTACTCTGTAGGGTGAGATTATTTATTTTAAACTTTTTTGAAATGTGAGTTAAGGGAGTGAATTTGCTGCAGCTGCCTGGGAGTGTCAATACACCTGTAGGTTTTGCTTACTCAAAGGTTTTAGTGCAAGTGTGAGTGGTTAGTATTATCTCTGTAATGGCTGGTTAGTATTATCTCTGTAATGGCAGCGTGCCATGGGGGGGGGGGTGGATGAAATTCATTAATTTTTGGTTCCTGATAATCATAGAAGCAGAAAAGAAGAGATGAATCTTTTCTCTTGAAAAATTGTAACGTGGGTGTTTTGTTTTGGCTTTTTCTTCTTTCTCATGTTAGGTGGAAGAGGGAAACTGAATATGACTCAAATAAATAAATAGACTGTAAATCATTAGGACAGAAATATCCTACCATTTCAGTAAACACGTGTCAAGCACTTAGGTGTCACAAGGTTTAGTTAGCATCGCTTAGTTGCATGCCACACAATTTGACTTTTTTCTTAACTGTTTCCGAGAGACCTTTCACTTTCAGTGTGAATTAAGATGGTGTTGCCACATGTGAAATTGTAGGACTAAGAAAGAGAGGTAATCATTACATTCATATGCAGATTTTAAAGACTCATTTCAGTAATACCAAGTTTAATTCTCTTTTAACAAATTGAATTTGAATTTTGAAAGGGTTAAATTATATTCAGCTGTGACTCAAGTGTGCTGCCTTTGGATGACATTTGAGTCCTGTGACCAGGGACTAGGCAATAGCCACAAACTGGCAACATGAAGAGACTGAGAAAAATAGAGGGATCCACACATGTGTGGCCAGACTCCCGACAAGTTTCCTTCACAACAGAATTCTTTGCCTAAATCGGAAGGCATTTAAAATTTAATACTGTGTCAACTCCTGCATGAGAGACTTTTGAAAAACAGTTTTCCCCCAGTTCATAGTTGTTAATGAATCAAAAAAAGTTTTATAATGTTATATAATCCATCATTTTTCGTAGCTGCCAGCTCAAATGCTCTTAAAGGTACCTTAAGCAAATATGGCCAGATCATTCACTAGCTCATTCATTCATTCTCATATTTGCCTGGTCACTCACTCATTCAATAATCATAAGAATTTTTTTTGTCTTTGGGGAATGCATATATGTTATGTAACATATAGGTCAAATTACAAAAACTCTGTACCTGAAATAATACGAAACTCTGATGATGGGGCTAGAAAGATGGCTCCATGGTTAAGAGCACTGGCTGCTCTTCCAGAGGACCCAGGATTCTCACAACTGTCTAACTCCACCCTGGGAATCCAAACGCCTTTGCTGGGGTCTGCAGGCATCAGGCAAACACATGATATACAGACATACATGTAAACAAAACACCAGACACATAAAAAAAAACAAACACTGATGCCAATCAACTCGTGAACAACCAATAGTATCTTAAGAAGAGTGCACCTTCCACCCCCAGACAGCTGTACCCTGGGTTTAGTGTAACTGCAAGCTTCTTTTTCTGCATATTCCTTATCTATTTGTAGATTCACAGTGAACTTGGTTGACTTCAAGGCTAAGGATGTGTTCACGCCACAGATCTCTACATCCATATTCTATGTGCCTGTGCAAAGTGTATGTTTCAGTTATGCCCTGATAACTACAGACAGCTCATTTTCCTTGAGCTATGTTATAAGCCATTGTCCACGGTCATGTTATATTTATGAACGGTGATTATCTTCATATCCCCAAAACAAAGGAGAGATGTTCAGAGCTACAAGTAAAAGAAAAATTGTATCGCTGGGAAAATTAAGCAAAGCTCAGCTATGGAAAAACAGAATAAACCTCTGAAGGGGACCTCTTTCTCCTTGGTCTAATTTGGCCTACTCTTGGTTTCTGAAGTCCATGCTCTTAGACAAGCTTATGTTAGGTTAAACTATTACTCTTTGTTTCCTGTTGCTACACAAGAGTACAAATGGGTAACTTTTTGAAGGCTCTACTTCTTCTCTGGATATATATCTGTGGAGATTCTTTTCCGTGTCTCTAAATAGTAAATATTTAGATCTCTTCATATCTAAATCTGCTTCACAGTATGGATAAACAAATGAAGAGATGATTTATTCAACAAATGTTTATCAAGACCCTTCTAATATCCAACATCAGAAATGGAAACATTAATAGGACATAGCTCTGGCAATCCATAAAATCACCAGAAGCTAAAGGGGATGGAAGTTGTCTGCCTTAGTCGTCTGCTTCTTGGACAGAGCTGTACTATCTAATGTAATCAATATAATACATTATCTTAAAGGAATCTTGAAACTGGCTATCATAAGAGGCATTTACGTGTGTATGCAAGCCAACTAAAATATATGAATTGCTTATAAATATGATTGGCCTTTGCCATGCGTTCTTTTATATGCTTTTTTTTTTTTTACAAGTGACTAAAGCAATGGGGCTTTGTCTTGACTATTCTGTTTTAATCTGGTTTAATAAGTTAACCACTAATAACACATAGTTATGGAGCACTTGGTATGTGGCTAGTGTAAGAAAATTAGTTTTTAATTTTACCTAATTTCAATTAATTTAAAAAATAAATAGCTCCTCGTAACTATTGGCTACAATGTTGGGTGGTGGGACTTCTATATGTTTTGCCAGTCATTTGACAGACACCCAAAGTGGTGCAATAGTGTGAGAAGCATGGCCATACTGTAAAAGAAGACTTCATAAAAATAAATAAATAAAATAAACCATGCTTTTTGCTTTTCTAAGCTAAATAGAACCCTTATTAAAAATTAGCCACGTATAAGAAGTTAACATACCTTAGTATAAAAATAGGCTTTAAGCAAGGAAATCATATGTAGGAAGATTTAAAATACAAATATAGAATTACCTACATTTATTATAGTCTCTACTTGCAGTAATTTTCAGTGCTTTCAGGTACTAATTCACCTAATTATAATTTTTCAAGCCTGCCCAGGTCATGTTCACATTGAACCCTTTGGCTAAGATTCAACCGTTGTGTGCTTCTACAAAGTGCAGGCTCTATTTCAGTTCCTTCTGGTAACCTTTGCAGTCCTTTGCTCATAGACTCTGCCTTCCTGCCCACTCCTGCCCCGCTAGTCTATACAACGTGTGGCCTGACCCTTTATGGCATCACATGGAGGAAAGTGAACAGTGAAGAACCTCAGGCCCCCTCCAGACCTATTCAATCAGGTTCTAGGATTTCACCAGATCCTCTAGTAACTTATAAGCTTGTGAAAGTCTACTTGATAGCACTAAGTCTTTAACTCCTCCCTAGCATTAGGGCTTCCCTAAGAAAAAGAATTAATATTGTTTTTTTCTTTGCAAGCTTCTTTTAATTTTCCAAAAACTTACTTTAAAGTTTGGCAAATATCACCCCCTCCCTCAAAAGAAAGAGTTTAATGGTTCAAGGGGCTGAGGTGATAGCTCGGTTAGTAAAACAATTTGTTTTGCAAGTGTTGAGAACCTGGGTTCTAATCCCCAGAACCCATGTAAGCAGCCAGGTAAGTGATGCACTCCTGTATTCCTGGTACTAGCAAGGTAAGATGGGAGTCAGAGACAGGTGGATCTCTGGGAGCTCTCTAACCAGCAAGTATATCCCACGTGACAAAATTCCAGGCTAGTGAAGGACTCTGTCTCAAACAAAGTGTGCAGGCCTACATGACTCCTGAAGACTGACTCCTGAGTGAATGTGCATGTGCACATATACCCACACACGTGTATCCACACACATGATATTTTAGAGTGCAACCACTGGGCTCACTGGCTAAAATCTGCCATATTACCAACATCATGATACCTACATATCTTCACCCTCCAAACCTTCATAAGTTCATGAAACATTCCATATCACATTGCAGGAAATAGTCTACTTTCCATTACATAAATATTACTAGTATGTGTATTGATGAGTAGAGTTTAGTATTTACATGTAGTGTGTTGTTTGTTGTTTTTACTCTTTATTCTTGGGGTCCTGCTACCCAGCTCCCAAATAAATAAACACGCAGACTTATTATTACTTCTAAATGCCCAGCCTTAGTTTGGCTTGTTTCCTGCCAGCTTTTCTTGCTTTAAATTATCCTGTCTACCTTTTGCCTCAGGACCTTTACCTTTTTCTATGTCTGTATGTCTTTCTTTACTTCTTACTCTCTGGCTTGCTGTGTAGCTGGGTGGCTGGTCCCTGGAGTCCTCCTCTCCTTCTCCTTTTCTTGTTCCTTAATCTCTCCTCCTATTTATTCTTTCTATCTGCCAGCCCCACCTATCCTTTCTCCTGTCTGGCTATTGGCCATTCAGCTCTTTATTAGACCAATCAGGTGTTTTAGACAGTAGAATTTGCAGAGTTAAACAGATGCAACATAAAAGAATGCAACACATCTTTCCATCACTAAACAAATGTTCCACAGCATAAACAAATGTAGCGCATTTTAAACTAATATTTTACAACAATCATTTTTTCCTTCTGAGGTCAAATTGTGAATGCATATTCTTGGCATTTTGGTGCATACAGTACACTTGTGTTTTGGTTGCTGTCCTGTGTCTCCCTATGTCCATCCCATTCTCATAATTTATAAAGACAAAAAAAGGGAGGCTGGAAGAGCTAGAAGGGCTGAATCCATAGATATGCACAGAATAGTCTGGAATTTTCCAGGCAGTCTAAGGTTCCCTCCCACTCCTGCCCCAGCTGACCACACCCTAATACTATCTTAAAGCCTAACAGTGCTAAGAAAGCCAGCTAAAGCCAAGTCAGATGGCGTGTTCTGTATTTGTGTTTGCTTTTGATCTGGTATGCTTTCTTTTAAAGGGAATTATAATCTCATTTTTCATAAGAAAAGCTCTTGAAATATATGTATAAACAGAAACTCCACAATGATTTCCGCCAGTGTTAGATAGCCAGGCCTCCCTTTCTTTTTTCTTCCTTTCTTTGGTTTTTAATCTGATGTCCTTGAGCTACAAGTTTAATCTGCCTTCCTTGCCTCCCCAAATTTACACAAAATGTTATTCCTTCAAAGTCAACACTTGCAAGAGATTATACATCCACCCCCTTCGGAAGTGCTTCAGTCAAAGCCCCAACTGAGCTTCCACCAGAAAGGACACTGCCAGGGAATAACACTCTGATGCCACACTGTCAGGGAATGACGCTCTGACTCCACACTGCCAGGTAATGATGCTGTGATACCACACTGCTAGGGAATGATTCTCTGACACCTCACTGCTAGGGAACGGTGCTGTGACACTGGAGGCACCATGCCCTTCCCTCGCCCAGCCCCAGTGACTCTGGAGAGACCTCCTACAAGCTCTGCCCTTTCTAGAGGAGAAAAAGACAGCACACTTCTCTCTCTGTGTGTTTAAATTTTAGAGCTAAGCCATGCCTCCATCAGTGTATTGTATCAGGAGCACCTGCTCATAATGCTTATTGAGTTTCCTACTAGAGTCTGTCAGCTGAGGCCAGAAAGATTAAGTATCTTACCCAAGACCAACTGACATGTAAGTGGCCCAGCCAGGTGTGGACTCAGCACAGCCACACTCTAAAGCCTCTGACTTACACTTTTGTCCAAATGGACCTTTAAGCTCATTGAAATTAAACTGCTTACATGGAGGGAGTCTCCAATATCATTCCAGTACCAGTCTCTGCTAAGTTACCCTGTGATGAGTATTTTGGAACCTAAAGGATATTAAAAAGAACTCTAAGAACTTGGTTTTCCCTCTTCAGTGCAGGATCCTCTCTGATCGCTATGCCTGGTCAATTCCGTCATCAAAATTAAAGCTGGAAAATTATAAGAGTAGTCCTTACCTGCAGAGCCTACTCCTCACCTCTGTCGTGACTTTTTGCCCAGTGACCCAGAGACATTCAGAAGCTATCAGAGATCATAAACAAAGCATCTCTCAGAGAGTTTAGTAGGTTCATTGTGGCAGAAGGAAAGCCTTGCACCAGCTATGGAGCACATGTATCAGTTAGAAGTAGCTTTGTTGCTTTTGTTGCTGACTTTTCTAATGGGGGGGGCAGTAAGATGGAAAAAGGGGTGGTATTTTTGCCTCTGAATATTTTAATAGCGTTCTCACATTGAATAATGATGTTAGAAGTTGAAAGGTCAGCACACAAGAAACTTGAACAACAGCTGTTTAATAGCCATTGCTTCCAGACAGAGGGTAACAAAGCCCACTCCCCTCAGTGGTCCGGGACTTTCATCAACTTTCGTTCCTCCTGGTGCACATAACGCCCTTAACAAAGATAAGGTCAAAGAGTAAATGCACAGGGATATGAATATGGTGTCATTTGAATAAAGTTAAGACGCACAAAGGAAAAAAATAGGGCAAGAGTTAAAAGTTTTTAAAGTGTGAGACAGTAAGAGACAAGTGTGAAATAGAAATTCATGAGAATAAGAAAATGATAGCAAGATGAAATTGGCAGGAGAGTGATAAAGTTGTATTTGAAATACAAAATGAAGGTTAAAAAACATTTAGGGTACACAAATATTAAAGAGACCAATTAAAAACAAAATAAACTAGGGTAAATACATCACCAAGGACACAAAGGTTTAAAATAACAGACCAAGTACTAATAAAATAAAGAAATCTTATAAAATTGTAAATTAAAGCACAATTAAAAGGCAATAATGTTAGAAAATTAGCAGGCTAAATTGATACTTACAATTGTATTAATTGCTAACAACACTGACTTGCTTTTACATGTGAGCACTTTATATGCATAAACTTACTTAATTCACATCTACTTTAAAAATATTCCAACACTTAAAAAATGTAAACAAAGGAGCTGGAGAGATGACTCAGAGGTTAAGAGCACTGACTGCTCTTCCGGTGGTCCTGAGTTCAATTCCCAGCAACCACATGGTGGCTCACAACTATCTGTAATGAGATCTGATGCCCTCTTCTGGCATGCAGGCAGAACACTGTATACAAAATAAATAAATAAATCTTAAAAAAAAAAAAAACCTAAGCAAAACAGTTTGGAGGCACATTGGAATAACTCACAAGAAAAGTTGCGAAGGCTTTCAAGATGGACTTGCAGGTGGCAATTCCCCACTGTTTAATAGTTTGTTAAATTTTCACAGGTGCCTAAGGCAGCCTTCTCTTTCTCTTTCTCTTTCTCTCCTGGAGTGTCTGGGGACTATGAATGTCCATTCTCTTCCTGGCCACAATGAGGTTGTGCTTGCCCAGCAGCCATCCACAGTGGTCAAAACTCTCAGTGTGACTCAGACCTTGTGTGACAAGAGTGTGATCGAGCCCAGCTTCAGATCATGGCTCAGACTCCAGAGGTGTGCTGGACAGAAGGTGTCCTGGAGTTGGGATAGAGTCCTTTGCTCATCCATACCTGTCCTTTCCCTGGACCATAGTTTTCTGAAAAGGATCGTGTTCCTTGTGTCCAAAACAAAGCACCTCAGCTTTAGCATTCAACCAGTGCTTTTTTAGATGAGCCTAGGTGAAGTTGTTACCAGTGTGTGGTTTCGGCGGTTGTGTTATTGTGGGAAGAGATGGTCACCTGGAATAGATTGTTAAGACTGGATTTCTTTGTGGGAGGTGGGAGGTGGGGATGGGACAAACTTTCTCTGAATAGCCCTGGCTGTCCTGAAGCTTGCTCTGTAGACCAGGCTGGCCTCAAACTCAGAGATCTGCCTGCCTCTGCCCCACCACCCCCACCCCCTGCACCAAGTGCTGGAATTGAAGGCATTTGGACTTTTGTTTTTCTTTTTTGCTTTTGTCTGCCTGAAACCTGCACAGACATTTGTTTGTGTAGTCTGGAATGTCTTCCTACCAGAGCTACCCTGCCTCCTTGACTTTTTCTATTTATTTTAGTTTTTGCCATCTTTGACTTCCCACTCATCCCATGTAATTTCATCACGCCATGCCAGATGTCTCTCACTGGGAGGTACATAACTTATAGCTTCCCTTTCCCTTCTCCATCTTCCTTGTGGGGAAGGTAGTATCACTGAGGCTTTAAACTTGCTCCACAATTCATCCCTTTGCACATTCACTCATTCAGCAGATATGCTTCTATGGTGTCTTACTAATTGGTTTTTGTGTTGTGCACGAAGGCAGAGAAAGTAATAGGCCCAGTGCCTAGTCTCTAAACCAGGTTGCCACCTCGTCTCAGTGGATTTCTGTGTTTGATGCTATTTTTCACGGGAAGGGAGATAAACCCATCTAAGTTTTCATGGGTAAGTATTTGTTTTTAAGAGACCTCAGAAATGGTTTGGTTACACTCTCCAGAAGACCGCTTCATTCAGCTGTTCTTCCTAACGCCAGGGTTTGGTCACAAACTGTACTGGTTTCTTCTCATCCCCCAGCTTTAAAAGTTGGCCACATACCAGAGGCCTACTGGAGATGTAGATTTTTCCTTTATAAGCTTTGTTTAAATCTTGCATGCACTTTTTTCTTCCTCCCCCCATTACAAATGAATAGTTAGTATAGAAAATTAGAGAAAACAAGAAATAACACAGAATAAAATTACCACTTACTTTGTGCACTTTGTTCTTCCAGCACTTTGTGTGTATGTTTTTATGTGGGTGTACAAAAGTTACCTGTCATTTTGTAGCCTACTTATTTTCCCAAAAATATGTTATGAATATTTTCCATATTATTAAACATTCTTCTCAAACATAACTTTAAATAGTTGCATTGGAACGTGTTATAGGGCAGGTCCATAATTTTTACTATTATTAACAACACAGTGGTAAACCTCCTGATTTAGAAAATGCAATGCATATTTTCTGTTATTTCTATGGATAAATTTCTAGAAGAAGAATTGCTACATCAAAGGATATTAACATGTCTGAGGCCTTTGTGATTATTGTCAATGTGTCTTCTGGAAATTTCTATTACATTGTGGTTCCTACTAGCAGTTTATAACTCCAGTGTCCCCTCACCCTCAACAGTAATGCCTGATAGGTTTTCAGTCTTTGGGAGCTATTTTGTTTTCATTTGTATCTTTTGGATTAGTGGTGAAGTTGTGTGAGTGTGTGTGTGTGTGTGTGTGTGTGTGTGTGTGTGTGTGTGTGTGTGTGTGTGTTATGTGTTCTTGAGATGTTCATCTTTTCTTTCCAACTTGAATGACTTTCCTACCATAAGGACATTAATCTCCATGCTAACACTTGGAGAACAAAGTTATGTTTCCAAACGAAGGAGTCAGGTTGGCAATGAGGTCCTGTGTCTTTTACTATCTCCATGGGAACTTAAGACAGGGGAAACTGGTTGAGCATTTGCCTCCATGAAGTCTGAGTTAAACTTGACATCTTCTGCATTTCTAATCTATTTAAACATCAGTTCAGCACTATGAAATAGAACCTAAAAGTTATCCAAACAGACCTAGAGATAGGCAGATAATTTTAACATTTCTTTGAAGATTTGTCTTATACCCATTGTTATCTTAAGTAAGTCTCTCCTTGTCTAGTTCATGGCCAGGTTGAAAAAATAAGAGTTGCATATATTTAAAGAACTCTTTTATTATGACCTTTGCCTGAGTTAGGTCAAGGAAGTGATCCTTTAAGAGACATGATGCTTTTCCTTATGCCAGTTTCTGGATCAGTCTCCCTGTGTTTTCTCTGACCTTCTGTAAGTAGCACATTTTTCTAGATTCCTGAACTCAGACGACTTTACCATCACTCCCTCTACCTTCTCTTCCCATAGTACCATAATCTAGAAAGGCCAAGGCAGATTCCTCACCCCAAAAGACAGCTGGACCATTTCCAGTGCTAACATTTCTGTAATTAACTGAGGGAGGGGGCTAAATTTAAAAAGTTTAACCCTCTTACTCTTAGATGAGAATCTTGGAATAAAGGTAGGTACCTGCTAGCATCCATGGACTACCTCCAGAGTAGAGCTCCTGAAGTTGAAATTGTTGAGTCCGTAGATTATTTCAAACCTTTCCTTTATTTCAGCGGTAAACAAAAATTTTAAAGCAACACCCTCTGTAAGTAGGTTGGGCACAATAGTGCCTGGTGTCCCTCAGCACTGTCTGCCTGCTTCTTCCCCCTCAGCTTCCCACCATAGCCCACCCCCACCCTTCCGTGAGCTGTAATGACCCTGCAAACACTAAATGGCATTTGAGTGCATTAAGCAGCAGCCTCTCCAGTGACATAGCAATTACGGCTCTGAAATAGATTTGGTGCGTCACGGAAGATAAGGGTTTTGAAAGTTTCTGTTGTGATTATAGCCTGTAACTCCCACAAATAATAGGCTTCAAAATAAGAGGCTGCCAGCGAAGCCTTTGTGGCTTTGTCTCAGTGATGGCACGTAAATTGCTATTAATGTCCTAAGTGTACTTGAATATGCCAGTCTTTGGGATGTGGAGTTGGCTCAGTGTCTCTCTTTACACGGCATGTCATTGTTGGTCTGATAATCTGGGGTAATTGCTGTCTCTTGGATGGTCAGAAAAGTGTAAGAGGTTTGGCTTCCTGTGTGACAGTAAATAGCCTCAAGATTTACAGGACGAGGGCACGTTCACAGACCAGGCTGTGTGTGTTCCCTGCTTAGCCACCATCACCACAACGACCCATATACTATATCTGTGTGTACCCTGAGTAAACAATACTCCTAGCAACAAAGCTCAAGCAAAACCAAAGGTTATGAAAACTAAATGAAGAACTCTGTTCAATATGGGATCAGTCAATCGGATAAGTTTTTTGCAATAGTTAAAAAAGTATGTTTTGCTTGAATTATCTGTGTTTGGCTATATTAGTAAACATTGCCTTATATACCTACTGTTTCCCATTGGAGGTGTGTGTGTGTGTGTGTGTGTGTGTGTGTGTGTGTGTGTGTGTGTGCGCGCGCGAGCGCGCACGCGCGCGCGCACACACACACACACACACACACACACACACTTGAGTTTGTGAAGCTCTGAGGATAGACGATGTTTATTCAGATATAAATACAGTTCTCTCACCAAGACATCTCCATTTAGCTAAATCAAGCTGAGCTTAATTTTCTTTACCAGAGATCAGGGTAATCTTTGAAAAGTTACACTAACTTTTAAGAAGCTCTAACATTTAAGTTTTAACCCCCTGCTTTCTGTATAGTTAGCCTCAGGAACTCTGTATGTCTGTGGGACCTAGAAACATTTTATATGATGCTTTTACTTGTACTTTTAATAGGAGTGACAATGCAACCCATCCTAGAACTGAAACTGCACACTGTCGCATTCTGCTTGAGCCACAGAACAGGACAACTGGCTGGGACCTCTGTGTCTCCTGTGCCTAGTATCAGTATTAATTCTGGGTCTTCATGACAGATGAATTTAGGAAAAAACATAGTCCCTAGGGGCTAGGGAGCACCAAAGCAGACCATGATCTGGGAGTCAATCTTGGACATGCTGCATATGGGTGTTGGTGGGATGCTACACTATGCTGCAGCTGCCCTTGATACTGACCCTGCGCCCTGCAGACAACAGATAAGAGTCTGAGGTAGTTACTAGCCATGAGACAGTTTGTTCCCAGAGGTTGGATTTACTATCTCGGGAAACATTGCCTGTATGAGAAAAGCCATATTAACTGGCAAGGTGTGCTGCACTTTGTGGTGGCTCCTCTGAGTCCTAACCACAGATCTATGGAGTGTGTGTCAGCCAGCTGCATGGTGAACTGGGGGAGAGTAGGGGAAGAACTTAGAATGCCCTGACTTTTCCAAGGTCAGTTTTATGGTTGTATGTTCTAGCGTCCACTTGGTAACCCAGATTTCCAGAAGGAAATCCACAAGCACGAGAAACTTGCCTTAACCCCCAAGTGTCACAATCTAAATATGGTGACTGCACATCGGCACCTAGCCCCAGTTCCCAGCATCTGAAGCATCCAAAATATTAGCCCATAGTGGAAACTAAGTTTGATCAACCTAGTTTCTGAGTTTTAGTGTCTTTACCTGAGGAGGAAGAATGAGTTCATGTGTTCTAATTGATTTACGGGCCACTATGTATTTGTGGTCCTGAATAACCAAATTACCCATCCTGCATAGTTTTGCAGCCATGATGGGCTCCAGCAGCCAGGTCCCTGTCTTCCCAGGCTTAGAATACTAGGGAAGGTTTCAAGGCATCCATTCAACACATTTTGCCGAAAAGCTACTGCATTAGAGATGCTCCTTATTTCCAAATGGCTTCCTTCTTGTTCCATTACCTACCATCTCACTGAGGAGGAGTGTCAAAGCAAGTTCTCCCCTCAGCCATATCTTTCTTTCTCCCCTCCTACCCCCTGGCTACCTTCAGATTCCCCCAAGCCATTAGACAGAGTTCTCTTTCTGTCTGGGATCCTCTTTGTTCCACTCTTTATATGTTTTCTGTTCACCTTCAGACTGATTTTCCATAAGTATCCATGAGAATTTATATACTATTCAGTCCTGGCACTTAGGACAATATAGACTCAATATATATTCTTTTGATGATGAACAAATGTCTATTTTCCACAAAACTGTAAAATCCTTGATACTAGACACTAGGTTTTTCTCCTTAATGTCAGTGTCTACTACCTCGTGTCTAGTAAGTGGCACAAGGTAGACACAAGGTAGAACTAAAAACTAAGTGATTAGAATAGAAAAGAGATGGTGTTCTCATGGAGACCTGAAACAGTAAATAAAAGCAAGACACAATTCAATGTCTGACTTGAAGGTTAGAGAATCTATGGAGTAAAATTTAGGGAAATAGATGATGGGGTGTGTCTTGAGGAAGCCTACAAAGAGCTAAATCTCAAGCCTGGCCTTAAAAGATGATGTGGGTTCCAAGAGACCAGGAGAGACCTGGAGAGACAAAGCCAAAAGAAGCTCCCACTGCCTTTCTCTTTAGGGCAATAAGACATCTCGCTTTGGCAATGGAGAATCTGCTATTTGTTTGCAATATCTTAAACTGCAGAAGTCATTATAGCAAGAGTATGGTTTCCTAGGAATGTTGATTGCACTGCATGGCTTTCTGTAGGTTCTAGACCTACACACTAAGATCAGGGGGCTCCTGAGTTTATGGTAGTGTGGCAGTGCTATGCAATCCCCCGTTTCATCTCATGATGAAATCAGAAAGGAAGCCCCAGCTGCCAAAGAATTGTAGAAACAGGAATCCCAGAGCCAGCAACATGAGATGATACAGGTGGATGACTGATTTAGGGAAATAGGAGGGCAGGTAGCCCATAATGAGCTCGGATCTGAGTGAGACCCAATTCTGAGATCAAGTTGGCATCTTAATCTTTAAGGAACTTTGGACCAAGCAGAACTGATTTGGTAAGGAAGAGATTTTCTCAGCCACTCAGGAGTTCCTATACAAGGGTCCTCATAGGCAGGATCAGGCTAAGCTAGACCAAAAAACTGATGCTGAGTCACTTATGACTCCAGGAAATTCCCAAAGGAGGCTGCCTAATTTGGCAAATGAAAATATTATCAAACAACAACCATAACAAAATTGGATTTCCCCCTTAAATCCATATTTGTCGTGTGTAGTGGTATTCTATATTAGATATCCCACCTTCATTCCAGGTCCTCAGATAGAAGCTGGATGTAGACTCCATCCCTAGAAAGAGAAAAGACAGGGAAACACACAGGGGTGGTGGCATTTAGGGGCTATGCCTGCTCATTTTAGAACTTTCACAATACTCACAAAGACAGTCACACAAAGTGGTGAGTGTCTGGATTCTAAGGAGGAAGAATCCTACCCTCTCCCTAGCCTTTCTGCACACAGCTGCTTCTTGAGATGCTCTGTGAGTCCATGGTGCAATATGCTTCTCAACTGTTCTCCCTAACAACAAAGTACCATCGTGTAAAGGGCAACCACAGAGAACTGTTTGGAATAGGCTGTCTCCCTGGTGGCAATTTAGTGACTAAGGGAAAGGTTACAGCCTGCATGGAGAATTTACCTACACAAGACCCATTTCGGCTTGGTATTAAATTTTTATAATGTACATTACTATTTCTATATAGTCAGACTGAATTGTAGGGCTCAGAGACCTGATACTCTGTGTCTTCTCTTGATGGAGAATGGATGCTATGGTATCCCGACTTGGTTGTTTATTTCTTCCCATGTTCCCTTCAAGAGATGTCTATAACAATTTGTGATGTGCCAGACACTGTGGTAGGCTTTTTGGAGGCAGAGGCATATTTCATGGACTTGCTTCTGTGATTTCTTAAATGGGGGGAGGGTCTGGTGAAGGAACACATACAGCATGGTGTTGTAGGTGGGGCAGTCAAGTATTTTACCGGGTATTGAGGTTCCTGGTGGAGAAATGGGCATTGCCAAGATACGGAGTTGCAAGGGTAATTAAACTCAGTCTTGCATGGAGCTCCCACATAAGTGGATATCACTGGGTGCTTGAGAACATTGTATTCAAGGAGAAAGAAGGGGGGCTGCTCTGTTATGGGAATTCCTAAGGAGCCTGAGATGGTGGAAGTAGTAAACGAAAGTGTTGACTTGGGATTAAATACAATCAAAGATGCTATAGACTCGATGAGAATATTGAACCTCATCTTGAAGCCAGAGGAGTCTGTACAGGTTTACCCTAGGTGGTGATATGATCAAAATTACATTTTTGAGAGATCCCTTTGGGACAACTAGAGATAAGATTGGAGGAGTGCCAGGCTGGGCCCAGATCTGTTTACCATTGTAAATTTTCCTGGGAAATTTTAAACTAGAGGATGACCCCTGGGGGACTTTCCAATCACATTTTTACATTCCAGAGCCTGCCTTGGTAAGCACTCACAAGGTTATCTTGGGAAAGCACATTAGGAAAATATAGTTCTTCTAGCATGATAAAAAAAATAACAAATGGAGTCATATGTAGTAACACACATCTATAATCCCAAAGCTTGGGAATGAGAGATAGGAGGATCACAAGTTTGAAGCTAGCCTGGGCTACATTGTGGTACTCCGCCTACATTTGAGAGGAGAAGAAAAGAGGCAGAAGAGGCAAAGAAGGAAGAAGAGAGATTAAGATTATAGATCTTGGTGTAGCTTCTATGTGAACTGATGTGTTTGGGACATGTAGGCGCTATGTGTGTGTACATGGGTCCAGAGGAGGAAAAAGAACGCTTCCATTTTCTTTTGCTTCCTCGTTGGCCCACCAGCCTGGGTGATTGAGGGCCCAGAGCACGTACACCTCTTCGTCCATGCTGAAGGCATCTCTGGTAATGGCATCTGGCCCATATGCAGATCTAGCTTAACTTGGTGCTGACATCAGCCAGTTTGTAGCACCTCAGCGTATTTCTGGGTTGCAAATGAGAGTTTCTTAGTGCCAGGCTCGCTTGGGCTGTCACATCAGGTGATGAATTCTCTGCATCAACGGCGCACTGCTCAGGTAAGTGCAGAGGAAGAGTGGGGAGGAAAGAAGATGGGACAGGCGCTGTGCTTAGCCCAGCAGCCTTTGCTTTCAACTACAGGTGTGGCAGAATCCTCCCAGGCCTGGGAGGGGCAGCTGACTGCCAGCCCCTGTTCTGGTCCAAGAAAAGTAGCAGAGAAAAAAGAAATGGGGTCTTTGATTGCAATTGCCCCAGTCTTGACTTGGGAGCACACTCTCTCTCTCTCTCTCTCTCTCTCTCTCTCTCTCTCTCTCTCTCTCTCTCTCTCTCTCCAGATTGCTGTGCTTGACCTTTAGGTACGCTTCTAGCACAATCTGTCGTGTCAGATTCTGTGGCAGGTTCATCAGAGTGGGCCACAGAATAGATTCACTTTTGTTTCAAGAATTTTGGTCCCATAATATCTTTCATTTGCGTTTTGAAGACCTCTATTTTTTTTTCTCACATTGGGAACCTGCTGCATTTAGTTACAGTTTTAGACTCTTATGTTTCCCCTCTATGAAGTTCTAGGTTGAACTTTTTCTGTGACCTTTAGGCACCCTCTGGTGACACTAAAAGTGAGATTGGGTCTTGCTTCTCCAGCACATGGAAATGAAAATGGTTTCAGACACGAAAAGGACTAAAAAAACTAAGTCCTTAAGGGTGGTTTCTGAGGTCACTACTAAGTGCCCATTATGATGGACATCGTGCATCAGACAGTGAAGGGGGAAAGCCGAGGTGCAGAGAAAACAGAGTCTTACTTCCTGCCTCCCTTGCACAGCTGCTAATGAGAGCATCCTTTCCTCTCACTATGCCCAGATAATAAACACACAAAGGCAGAGCTTTCTGCTTAATATTCACCCGCAGTAGTCAGGGAAGAGGGAAAGAATTGCTCCCGAGGGTTAACGTGGCAGTAAGCGAGGTCAGCTGTTTCCCAAGATGGTACAGCCTCTGAAGGTCTTACGTTAAAGCTAGAATGATACCTCGGAAGCAGCCTGAGTGATTTACGGGAAAGACGCTGCAGTCGAGTTTGCTTGCCGCTTCTGAGCTAGCTGTCGCCAGCAGCTACAGCAGGGAGCAGTCCTCCACTGTACAAAGCACTTACAGAGAAAGGGATTCTCCCAGGTCTCCTGACACCACAGTACCATGGCCTGTCTGATTTGAACCTCCCGTGCTACTGTTTCCCAAATATGTCAAGAAGCAGGGGGTCATAGTTGGTATATCCTTTGGAAAGGTGACCAGCTACACACTTAGTTTCAGGCCACAAGATTTTCCTGGAATATGGGCTTGGGACTAATGTGAGAAAATCTTGCTCTGGGATGATGATTGCCAAATCTAAGTGGCTCGTATATATGTGTGTGTGTGTCCATTCTTTGGGCTTCTGGATGGAAGAGGAGTTGTTTTTGTTGTTGTTGTTGTTTTGTTTTTTTACGAAGCTAGAAAGTTTATAGTATTATTTATTTGGGGTACAAATTTCATATATTCTTCATTGGTCCAACAAGAATTTTTTAAATGTTTGTCTTGATATTTAGTTGAACTAATCCTGTTCACTATCTCTAAGTTTCCTGTACCCCCATGACATCTTGTACTGGTCTGAGAAAGTAGAATTTTTAAGAAAAGCAACTCATTTCTTTGAGATGCTCCAGCCCAGAGATTATTCAAAAAGAATTTCCAAGCAGTGTAGAATGCCAGCCCTTCCTTTAAAAACACAGCTAATAGTCTTTCCTGAATGCTTCATCAGGGGCCCCATTTATGACTATTCTAATGGAGTTACAGCATGGTTAAGTGAGATAGTGACGGTCATCTCAAACTCCCCTGTGTCATGTGCCATGATACAGATGCTAATTGCTTCCCTAGGATATCCTACTCTGCCTGACTTATACCAGGGCAATCTTAAGGTAGCTTTTTTCCCCATCACTTTACTCTGTCTTGTAGTGTTGTACTTAAATACCTTTTATCACTTTGTATATGATCCCATACTGCTCAGTCAGCACACACACACAAACGCCTGCCTACTCCCCTTTGGGCCCCCGGCATACCACAACATGGTTCCTTGCCTGCCTCCCTGCCTCCATGCCTACCTGTCTGTCTGTTTATCTGTCTGTCTATCTATCCATCCATCCTTCAAAATATCAAGTAAACACACATATGAAATTACTAGGATAGGCAGATATCAAAGTGCTGACAGTAATTATTCCTGAGTAGTAGATTATGGGTGTTAAATATTGCGCTTTTTAAGCTCGTCTATTTTCTAGATATTATTGATAAGCATACCCTATTTTTTTCAAAAAAAAAAAAGATTCATAGCACTAAACGATTTTCTTGTAGAAAAAGAAATAAGGATAGTCACTGTTCTCAGCCAGCCTCAAATGACATTAGAATATATATGCCCTTAGTTGGGTGGGAAAGAGGAGGCACCATCTCCCCATGACAACCTATGCTAGGAATCTGAATTAATTCTGTTTCTGATTTGGATTTTACTGCCAAGTCTTTGCCCTGGAATATGGAAAAACCTCACGTGATGGCAGGTTCCTCGGGCCTTCACTGTTCTCGGTGGAATGTCCCAAGCACACACAAGTGAGAGCAGTCCTTCAGCAGTGAGAGAGACCATTTTATGGGTTAGGAGGTTGAGGGTTTGAGCTCAGAGCAGTTATGCATGGACCTGAGGTTGGGGAGGCATTTTCTTCTTGGCACTGCCTGGAATAAGCTCCTTGCTATCCAGATCTTTTCCTTGTTAAGGGTTTGATACAACCTACTCTGTGCTAAAAATGACTGGTGGAAGCTGTTTTGAATGAAAAAAACTGGCTTTCCTGGGAAAGTTGGAGCATCACTGAGTGAGCCAATGGCAAAGAAAGCCAAGTCAAGGAAAGGGGATAATGAAAAGTTAAGAAGCCTGTTCCATCTCCGTCATGGACCAGGAATCTTTCCTCTAGCATCTTAGCCACTTTGTGAATGAGATGAAACTAGACATTCACTCTTCTACTTACCATGGATTTTCCTACATTCGAGTGGTGCTTCATCCCAAATGTGAATAATAAAGTCTGCCAGTCTACTCCAGAGTTTTCAAAGAATAAAACAACGGGACAGATGATAGAAACTATTCTCACCAGGGATCCCCAAGGCGAAGTCTGTTTGACTTTACTGTTTCCACAGTTGAGGTAAATTGTCTCCAAGAATACAGTGACTGGGAACAGGAGACACATTTTAGTGCAGTGACCTCAGTGATCTCAAACATATCACTCATGCACCATGCATTAACTGTCACAGACAAATCACTCTTGGATAGTCTTGTTTCTGATCTATTTTGTGAAAAGACTGTCCACTCCACAAGCGGTTCAGAACAGTTCCTTATGCTGGGGCTGAGTGTCTGGTACAAATGGCTTCCAAAGGCCCCCTCAGGCTTGCAGTTTCTCGTCTGGCTACCACTCTGGTGGATCCCACAGTGATGGCCATGATGTTTCACTTGAATCACCTCCTCAAGTTTCACCTCAAAGTTTGTCTACTCTGCAAAGTATATTAATTCCCAGTGTTCCAATAAGACATGATATTCCTCTCATGATAGTGCTCACCTTCTTTTGTTGTTTTGTTTTTTGTCTCTTTTAATTGAAAAAAATATTGATGCAATATATTTTGATCATGTTTCCCCCTTTCCCAAATCCTCTCCACCTCTCTACCCAACCAATAACATACATACACTTTCTTCATCTCTCTCTCTCTTTGAAAAACAAAAACTCTCTTTCTCTCTCTTACACACACACACACACACACACACACACACACACACACACACACACACACACGAAATTAGAAATCTTAATACAAGCAGAAAACTAAAAAAAAAAAATAATAATAACCCAAACAGAGAAATCTAAGACAAAAAATCTACAAAAATACCATTGAGATAGTTTCGTATTGGCTTTCTACTGTTGGGCTTGGGGTCTACCGTTAAGTGTGGTTAATATACCTAGTGAGACTCCACTGCAGAAGACTAATCTTTCCTTTGTAAATAGGTATCATTTGCAGGTGGCTTCTTGGTTGTGGCTGAGGAACCATGTCTACTCCATCCTCTCAGTACTGGGACCCCCATCTGGCTTGAACCTGTACAGACTCTGTGGGTACTTCCACAGTGTGTTCTTTCATATGTACATCAGTCCTGCTATAGCTGGAGGACACTGTTTCCCTAGTGTTACCCAAAGCATCTGCCTTTTGCAATCTTTCTGCCTCATTTTTTTACATAGGGTATGAGCCTTAAGGTAGGGAGTGGGGCGTGATGAAGACATCCCATTTAGGACTGAATGTCCCAAGATCTCTCACTCTCTGCACACTGTCCAAGTTTTGGGTGTATGCGTTTATATTTCTGTCTACTGCAAGAAGTTTCTTTGATGATGAATGAGCAAGGCACTGATCTATGGTGATAGAGTAATATCATTAGGAGTCATTCTATTGCTATGTTTCTTTAGCAAAACAATGGTATTTAGTTTTACCCAGGTCCATGGCCTATACAATCTCGGGTTCTTGGCCACTCCAGCAGGATTCAGCATGTGTTCCATTTCATGGAGTAGGCCTTAAATCCATTCAGAGTGACAGGATACTCTCACATCTGTGCCATTATTGTATCATCATATCTTGCAAGCAGGTCATGAATGTAGGTCACAGGGTTTGTAGCTAGATGACATTTCTCCTCTGGTAGCATACAGAGTATCCTCCCGTACGGTGAACACTAGTCAGTGGGCGTGAAGCCTCTAGTTAGTCACCAGCTCTACTTCTCTTTGTCTTATGAGATAGGCAAGGGTGTCTTCATCTGTAGGGTCATCAGTTTGTGGAGAACAACCAATATCCTTGGCAACACCTTGAGATGTTTGGGGTTTCCATGGGGCCCTTTTGGCCAGGGACTTAAGTGGATATAATCCATTCCTGGCACTGGAGGTTTCCTTGGTGGTGTAAGTTATCCAGTTGGGCCGTTGTCTCCCTCATTATTTGGTTGTTCCATTTATATTTCTTTCAGATATGTATGTATTTTAGGAAGCTTCTTTAGTTCCAGGTTTCCATATGGTCCCTCAAGTGGCCCATAATGTTATTTGTCCCTCCCCATATTCCCTCCCCCACTCTTCCCACTCCAGTCTTCCCCGTCTCTCTTCATAATATGTTCTGCTAAGTCCATTAGTTCCCAGTGCTCCAATGAGATGCAATGTCGCTCTCATGGAAGCCCTCACCTTCTTAACAACAGGCCCCCTATTGAGTAGGCTCTGTCTTGAATTGTAGGGCATTTGTGGTCTTGTCTTGCCCCCTTTCTAAATACATGAACTATACTCACTCATCATTATATCCTAAAGAAATTCTAGACCCCAGCACAGAACAGGACCTGCCATCCTGTAAACACTCAGGACACACAGAGCTAGAAAAAACTACAGACAGCCTCTAGACCAACCTTCTTATTCCTCAGAGGGGAAAACAAAACCAACCATGTCAGGACCTGCCATCCTGTAAACACTCAGGACACACAGAGCTAGAAAAAGCTATAGACAACATCTAGACCAACCTTCTTATTCCTCAGAGGGGAAAACAAAACCAGCCATGTTTAGGAGCTTTAACTTCATGGTTGTTGCTGCCTAGATTAGAACCAAAATAGAACTCTCAGGTCTCATGGCTAGAAGACAGCTGTCACTCCATAGATAGCTGGGGCTGAGTTGCAGAATCTTGGAGAAATATGAACACATCACACAAGCGGGAAGTGTCAGCATTGGATCCAAAGGCTCACTGGGAAGATGAACTTGTCTGAGGGCGGGGGGGAAAATTATCATCCACAACCATATGTGCCCATTTTATGGGTGTCCCCATGTGCCAGGTGCCAGTCCCTTTCACAAGTTGCCTCATTGTCATTGTCTGCTCAAAAAGGCCACCTGATCACAGAGGACTGACTTCTCTCCCTTTTTCCCTTCTAGGCTAATGGAGGTTGGCAGGATGCTACTACCCCTTCATCAGTGACCTCCCCTACAGAAGGCCCTGGCAGTGTTCACTCTGACACCTCCAACTGATCTCCCAGCAATCGCATCCCGGCTGACCCTGTGCCTCAGTTGGGGCAGGGGCAGGAGGGAGGGTTTCTCTCCCAACGCTGAAGCGGTCAGACTGGAGGTCGAAGCAATCAGCAAACACAATAAGAGTCTCCTTCTCTTCTCTTCTTTGGGATGCTATTTCAGCCAATCTGGACACTTCTTTATACTCTCTTCCCTTTTTTCTGGGTAGAAGCCACCCTCCCCTGCCTCCAGCTCTCAGACTGGTTTCTGTCGTCTTCCCTGGCCCTGTTCTCTGTTCTGCACTCCCAGGTTCCTGCCCTCTATTATATCACTGAAGGATATTCTCAACAATTAGAGGAATTTAAAAAGAAAAAAAAAAACAAATTACAAAGAAAACAATAAAACGTATTTGTATGTTTTCACGCTGGTGGTTTGAGGAGCCAAATTTACCTCACTCGGAGCCCTCATCCCTATGTTGACAGGCAATCCTTCTGTCTCTTGTTACTCTCACTACCTCTTAGCAGGAATATACCACACTGCCCTACTCATTCCAGGCCACTCTGTCTCTGTTTGCCCCTTCTTTCTGGGAACAATCTGATTTCTTCCTCTTCTTTCTGGTCCCAGGTATTTGATGGGGACGGCCATAGCTGGGCACCTAAAGGTGCCACATGTCCCAGTGTCGCTCCATCAGGTTGAGTCCCAGGCAGGAAGACAGGCAGGAGGAGAGGGCACAAGGAACAGCAAGGGCAGGATTCCTACCAGCTTTCTCGTCCTCTTAGAAACAGCTCTTGGTCTCAGAGGTCTGCAGAGACCATTCAACACTTGGGCAGCAATGTTCAGAACCTCACGTGAGTCGGGTCTGAGAGAGGTACCCTGATGGGCACATCTGTAAAGAGTGAAGGTGTCTCATCCTGAAAGGCTTCACTGTCCCTTCCTAGACATGGGCACACATACATACATAACACACAGGTGGACACGTACATGACCTAACACCTTTGCTTGGCCAGATGCTACTCCCCTTCCATCAGTGACCTCCCTATGGAAGGCCCTGGCAGTGTCCACTCTGACACCTCCGACTGATGGCCCAACAATCTCATCCTGTGCAAATGCATACATTAGCAATCCTAGCACTCTAGCTGGTGAGCCTGAGAGAGAAGCAATATGTGCCTAGGGCTTCTAGAACCCATCAGCATGCACTTACCACAGTGGGACCCACAGGACATTATGGGCATGCAGGTCAGGTTTCCGGTGTAAACAGCTTTCATTCTCAGCACCTCTGGAGCTCTCAGGGAGCCATATACAGGACTTACAATGTCTATGATGGATTTGGCTGCTTTTTCTGAGTTTTTATTGTATGAGCTTTCAAAGCATTATAGTGCACTGTGGTCTTGATCCTGGCTTCTTCCTCTGGAGGAGAGAGTGGTATCTTATGTGGTTCAAGTGAACTTTCTACTAATTAATTTGAAGGCATCAGAACCATAGAGTAAGAGTGATAGGTTTTGTTGGTGGTGATGTTGTTGCTGTTGAAATAATCACAGTGATCTATATACCATGGGATTCAAAGAAAATACCATTTACTAAAAAGGTTGTCTTGCTTTTGACTTGAGCTTAAATTCCCCAGTCATCTCTGCCAGCCATGAAGATGGTAGCCTTGCCAGTAGGTTAAGTGGCATGTGGTCAGATATCTTTGGGGCCTCATGCCTTTCATCTATAAAATGGGAATTATTATGCTTGGCTCACCAAGGGGCTTGTAAGAGGCCTAAGAAACTGGTTTTGTTTACATTTAATCTCTAGGTCTGATGGTCAAGAAAGCAATGACCCTGTGATGAACTGTTTCATGCCAGGTCAGAGAACCATACTTGGTTTTCTTGTTCTAATTTCTGCTTATGATCTTGATGTCATCACCATAATGACAAAGTGTTGTTTTAGAGGCTTTCTGCTCTGATTTGGTTTTGGTCCATTAGTCTTCTTAGGATAGAGAAGAGATTTGAAACCAGAGTAGAATTGGTGTTATTAGCTTCTACTTGAATCCAATATGTGGCCTTGAAAGTCCTTGTCCCTATCACGACTATTCTATTTCAAGAAGTACAAGAGCTTGAGGGCTAAGACACCGGCCCATAAAGTCACTCACATTCCACATGGCCCCACAACGATGTGTAGGAACATCCTTCTTGTGTATTGGGAGGAGTAGGGCATGCATCCTGGGAAACGGTTGAGGGCAGGAATGTTTGAAGATAATGCAGAAAGTAATTATTTGACAAATGAAATTTTGTCTAGCTGATCCAAGTCACTAGAAAGACGACCAACTAAACCGTGTATTGCTCAGATCAGGGTGCCTAGGAGGGACATCATCACAAGTCTATATGGTGATGAGAACCAGTGATCTTTGTCTTTGTGGCAGGAATATACTGAAATCACTCATACAAGCTTGGTTAGATCACATCATTTAACATGGAGCAAATTATAAGAGTTACTGAAAGGTTCTCTAGGAAGCAAGAACGACTCCAGATCTGAACCTGAACACAGGAAGTGCCTGAGTGGAACATGGGAAAGCAGCGATGCCTTCACACAGACAGCTTCTCTCCAGGCAGTGGTAGCCCCACCCAGAACTTCACTAGGCCTCCTTTAGGTCCAACACTTAGCCCATAGCCTACTCTCCTTGCCCACTGTCACCTCCAAAATGGCAGCCCCCAGGTCTCTGTTGTCAAGCAAGGCTAGAGAAAGCTGGCAGCCTCAGGATAGGAGTGGGAAGAGTGTGCCTCTAGAAATTCAGCTCAACCTCTAAAAACCATACCCCAGGATTCCTTCATATTCTAAGTATAAATGAGAGTGCCCCCATTTTCCACAGCAGCAGTTTTCTCCTGAGAAATGGTAGTTGACCTTGGGTTTGTCACTGTGTGTTGCGTTTTACTGCCTCGTCCTCCTCTGCCCGCTGGAGTAGAATGGACTCCTGGGCTGCAGTTCTGCCTCCTGGCACCTTCCTTCCAATTCCTTCCCTGTGGCAGTGGTACTGTATCGTTATTATTATTATTATTATTATTATTATTATTATTAATTTTTGGTTGCCTTTTCTCACACCTATCTGCACCTCTTTCCTTCTCTCTTTAGTTTTCTGCCCAGAAAAACCTAACTTCGATACCAAAAAAAGATAAAACTACAGAAACTCAAATTTAAAAAAAAAAACTTAGGAAAAAAAAAAGAAAAAAAAAGAACTCAACAATTCTTTCAGCTTTATTAACATTTTCCATCGTTTCTTGCGACTTGTGTCTTGTTCTTTGTAGTATTGATGATGAACATTTGATAATGAATGTTCTTGTATATTCAGATAAAGGAAAAAAAACCAAAAAGGCGGTCTGAATTTAATAGTGTTTATAATAAAAATTTTAAAAATGACCCTCATAGCACGCAAAACAGGAAGGGGAAGTTTCCCTTCTTTCTGTGACGATACACATCACTCCTGCATTAGTTTTTAACACCAAGCTACCTATGTTCCTCATCCCCCCCCCCATTTTTCTTTTTCTTTTCTTGCATTTGTGAATTAGTTCAAGAATGCTAGAAAAAGTGTCAAGTTGTGTACATCCATTTCTTCTTTCACAATGTTTAAAAGTGACCGTAATTCATTTTGTAAGCTAAAAAAAAAAAGGAAAAAAAATAAAAAAAATAAGGTTGGAATAGTGAACATAATAGGTACAACCTAACCCTTATGTTTATTAATTTTGAGACCCAGAAATAAATTCTTTTCCTTTCTTTATTCCTGCTCATAAAAATACAAAAAAAAAGTTTTGTTTTGTGTTATTTTGGTTTTGTTTATTTGAGGGGGGTGCTTTTCTTCACTGTCAGGGTTGTGGGTCTTGCTGGTTATATTCTTTAAATATGTATACAAGGTGATGTGAAAAGGGGTCCCTCATAGGTGAGGCTGCTTCCTTGTTCTGCTTTGTTTCGGCCAATGTAAAAAAACAGCGGTAAAGCCCATGGTCACATGCCTTTGCTTTCTTGCATACCCAGGACATGTGGCACCTCTGTAATCCCCAAGATAAGGAGGCAAGGACTTGCTTCCTTAAAAACTCACAGAGCCTGCCCAGGGGCTTTCTTAACACTAGAAAGGAAGACTTTTGCCTTCATTGATTCTTAATGTCTTCCTCTCTCTCTCTGATTAACGCCAACAGTCCAGAAGAATGCTTCCAACAAAACAAGAATTTTTCTCCTGGCAGGACTCCACAGGAGGTACTGCCCTGGTGGGTACCATTACCAAGTAGAATAGATCCAGGAAGCAAGCCCCCTGGGCACATCCGCTTAGGATCCAGAAACCCCAGTTCTGGGTGAAGAGTTGGTGAGATGATGAGCCAGAGCCAAGGCAGGTTGAATGCTAAGAAGCTGGTCTCTGATTCACTGATGGTGCACTAGTCACTAACCTCCGATTAGGTTGACTGTTTAAATTGCAAAGCAGGATTCATCAGTATTAGTTATAGGGCAAAAGAAAGCCACATTGTTGGACAGACATTCAGTTTTGGACATCACGCATACAAACATTCAGGTGATCAGGAAGCAGACAGAATTCCATCCAGATACATGAAGGAAAAAAAAAAAAAAAAACAACTCATAGTTGTGGAACTATGCTGTAGGAAACATTCGCCCCTGGAGACATCTGTGCTCTTGTTTCTGTCATGAGAAACGAAAGCCAACCTTTTCACATCACCTCTGTGGTTTCCAGCCGAGCTCAAAGCTTTCTGGAAACTTATTTTTTTGTAAACTTTTTTTTTTGCCTTTTTGTTAAAATAAATAAAACATTGAATGTTTCCCCCTCTTTCTCTCTATTATGTCTTCCCATTGGGAGTTTCATTTTGAAGTGTTTTCCTTTGGTTGTTGGTTTTTATCCGGCCCCCCTTCTCCCCTTATTATTGAGAGTATAGCCCTGCAAAGCTCTGCTCTGGTTTGGTTTTGAAAGCTTAAGCTTTTCTGCTTCTTCGAGAGCACAGGCTTCTGTCCCCTTTGATTCCAGCTGAACTTTTGTGTTCTCTAATGATACTAACACGATGTAGGTTTTACAGTCTCCTAATTTGTACTGGTAATGCAGATTCCAAATAAATAGTTTCTTTTGTTGCAAAATATATATACATACACTTGTATTTTGTGTAGATTTCTTCTTCTGTGCTGCCAGCTTCTTCGCTTCCTTACATGGGCCTGGGTTACTGTGGTTTGTGTTTTAAATCATTGCCCTAATCAGTGATTTATGGTCTAGGCCACCAGCTTGGAGGGAGGGAGGGAGGGAGGGAGGGAGGGAGGGAGGGAGGGAGGGAGGGAGGGAGGGAGGGAGGGAGGGAGGGGAGACATGAAAATAAACTCTACAGAAGGACAGAGTAACTTATCTGTTTTCTAAGTCATGACTATTTGCCCAATGGGCTATCTTTTCCTTCACTGGAAGGTTCTGATCATAAGGGAAATTGTGATTCCCAAGAGATGTTTCAAGGGAAAGAATACAGGTTGTAAATAATACTCTTGGACCCTCCAAAATATTCTAGATGTCACTCCAGCAAATCTGCCCACCTGCAGTTGCTTATGTCTGTCTTACGTCTCTCGTCCCATTGAAGCATTCAGGCCTGGGACCCTGGCCTGAGCTACCATCTGCCAGTCAGAATTTGCAGTGTTTTAGCATCCACACTCTAAGTCCATACCCCACCTTCAACATCCTGTTTCTGTCTTTGGAGTGCAGAGGATCTAATGACCTAGCTCTTGACTGACAGTTTGTCCCTCCAAAAGCATGGTTCTAAACAAATATTACTTTCCCATTTTCCTGCTTTATGTCTCCAAGGAGGGCAGTTGAAAGTTGAGGTAGCAACCACATACCCACCTCGATCCCAGTGACAATTCCAGTCAACAGAGCTTAGAGCAACAACAGTTGAAATTAAATTTTGGGTTTCTGTTTTTTCAATTGAACAAGCTAAGTGTCAGTTACCTTGGAAGAATAAAGCTAGCCATAAATGATTTTGGAAACTTTACCAGAAGCCAAGTCAAGTCTCAGGTACTCCCTTCAAATTTAAGCATAGAAACACATCGCCATGTGAAAAGAACACTCAGATTAAGTTGCGTTTTCCAATTATTTGGAGATGTATGGGCCTAATCCATCCACATAGTATATCCATTAGAATTCACTGGAGCCATATACAAACTACTGGAAAGAATAAACCAAAGGTGTGTGATGCCTCGAATACAAATCAAATGTATTTCCAAATATATTAAATGTAATAATTTAAAGACATTTTCCAGTCAGAGTGCCTCCTCCCACTAAGGTGACCTAGAAAGATGGCTCCTTCATGGCTCATCATCCCCATGTGTGTCATCTTCCACACTAGACCATCAGATTGAAAGGGCGTGGAGGAGGCTTACCCATTTTTTGAAAACCTTGATGGAGACCTGCATTTATATCTCTAAATGTAAGACCTAAGGTGATAGTGGAATCCTGGAAAACTATTAACTAGCTGGGCAGCCACTTCCTAGGAGTAACTCCACATGATAACTTCTTGAATGACTGGCAAGAGAGAAAATAAAAGACAAGACCACTTGTCCATGTCAGAGTGAACACACTCCAAGTGAAAATGTTGCTACCTGCCGTTCTAGACATAGCTACATTGTGCCTCAGTGGGAAAGGGGCAAACCTAGGTTAAGAAATGTCCAACCCAATATTGCCCTCTCAAGGGAAAAGAAACAGAAGTACCTTATCTATGATGATGTGAGAAAGGAGATGAGGAATACAGGACAAACAAACCTGTTCTCCAACATCTTCCAATTTGTTTCTAAACTTGGGTCTTACTACCGAACCTGTGGTCACTAGGAGGAGGAAGCTACTGGGAATGACAACAGCCTTGTCCTCATCTTCAGGAATTCACACCTTTGCATTCATATTGATGCCTCAAAGAATCATGTCTGGTGACCAGCAGTCATCTAAGAAAATGTATGCTGTGCCCTAATTCATCCATGCTGTAACGAAACATCTTCCACTCTGTAATTTATAAACAATGAAACCCTATTGCTCACTGTTCTGAAAGAACTTGGGAGTCTTCTGCTGCTTGCTTATGGACAGCACCTCTGTCTTGGATCCCCCCAGGCCTCTTGTATAAAAGCAATGGTATCATTTCAGATGCTCTTCCCTTCCAACCAAATCACACCTCAAAGACCTTGCCTCATATGGAAGCCTAGAGTATAGAGTAGACATCATTTAGACCATAACAGAGCCAAATCGAAAGATGGTATCTGCTCACTCACAATCCATACATGCCTACACAGCCTTGTAAATTTCTACCAATTTCCACTTTGGAAAAAGAAATGCAGCAAAGTATCGTGTAATATCTCTTTTGGTGGTGGAAATAGTGCCTGTCTTCCTCATTTGAGCCATTTTGTGAGAAGTGGCACAAGAACTCAGTTCTATGGAGTGGCCCACTGGGTGAACCCAAGAAGTTTGTGCCTAAGCTTGTCCTCCGAGGGACCAGCAGGAAGAATGAAGCTATGTAGCAAGAGCTTCTCTGTTATTGTGGCATAGAAACTAAGGTGTAGAAATCAAGATGAAAGTGTAGCAGGGGCCACTGTGCCTAGCACTGTAGTCTGTGGCTTCCCACCCCAGGTAGACTACCTGATCTCCAGCTGGGGTGGGAGGTGAAGAGAGAGAAGCCATAAAGGACAGGGACAGCAAGGGCCACACGCTTTGGAGAACCACTGTCTTTGTCTTCCTGGGACCCAGGCCAAGTTTTGGGTAGACCAAGTAGGTCAGTCAGTCATTAGTGTTTGGATTTCACTGTGCCCTAAGCCAAAGTCACTCCCCCACCCCTCACTATCCAGCCAAAATTTCTAATGTAGCTCAGCAGTTATCAACATGCATTCCTTCATAACATAAAAGGCCCCAGGCGCTGGTATGAATTCAAATATGAATCTTTCATTAATAAGTACCCAGAGAGAAATTAAAGTTCAAAATAAAATCTTCCTTCTCTTATAAATTAAAATCCAAAAGGATGTTAATCTACCGCTCATCCTTTATGATTTCCTACTGTGCTCATTATACATAAGTTCACTTATACTCCACTGCCACAAGTGGGGTCTAGGGCCTTCCTTTTAATGAGGTAGTAGAGGCCTCGCCTACTAGAATAAGACAGCTGTCCTGGTCCTTCCAAATCTCACTTCATCTAACATTGAATCTCTCTAGTATTCCACTTTTTTTCCTAGAAATCGACTTGCAAATCATATGAGCTGTATCCTTTGACCAGCTTTGTCCAAACAGCTGAGAAAACACCAATAGAATCCTAGGTCCAATTGGCAAATGAAGTAGCCAGGAACCAGAGTGGAGTGTCATGTGACTATTGGAAATGAATGATTTAGCGGAGCTTTGATAATGTGGCGAGAACGCAAGGGAACTGGAGAGTACACAGGACAGGGAAGAGTAGAAAGTTTAGTCTTGTAGTACCAGTTGTTTGGCATCAACTGTCATGTTGAGAAAAGGCCACCAACAAGGGGTTAATCTTTCAATATGGGAGTGACTCCACTTCCCATATCCCTAGGGAAACAACCGAACCTATGCGTTCTGCCTCACCTCTCTGAGAATGACCTTTGAAATATTCATGCCATTATGAAAAATTCAGAAATGGAAAAGTGGGTCCCCTCTAGTCCACAGGCTGACTTAAGGTACCCTTCATCCCCAGACCTTCATACACACATATAAAATTTCATCCAAATATCTATTTCCCGTTAAGCCCTACACCCCCAATTTCAGCTCCCTATGCTTTGTGATTTCTGCTTCTCCCTTTTCTGCAAGAGGTCCAGCTTAGGACTCCCTTCTGCTATTCCCCCTGGCTCAGCTAGAATTAGCTGCCAGTTGCTGAGGCCCAGCTCTGCGGACACTGCAGGGCAGAGGGATGTATCCTGCATATAAACTCCAAAGAGCCTCACCTTCCCTCGACTCTGTGAGCCTAAGCTTGAGTGACAGGGGCTGCTCCCATGTCTACAGAAATTGTCCTGACATTTGCTCCACGATTCTCTCCTTGTCTTCCCAACTCCTTTAAACCAAGCTGAAAATGTTTAAAATACTCTGTCTTCTTTCTCTAGTTCCTTCTCTTCTGTCTCTTGTGTAGACATCATTCTTTTTGTCTTGGGCTTTAACATTTGTTTCCCTATCATACTTCCCTAAACTTTATTTTTAATTCCCCACCCAAATTCTATCTCTATCCCAAGCTTCCATTGAATCAGATGAGGCTTGTTTAGCTTTAATTCCTCAAATCCTCAATGCTGTCAGAAACACTCCTAGACTCAGCTATCTATACCCCAGCAAGCTTCTCCAAAACCACTTCTCCTTCACGAGCCCTCCAAAGGGCCCATCTCTTGGCTTACACCTTTAGAACACATGGCTCATCAATTTCCCCCTCACACAGAAACAGTGAGAGTGGAATTCACTAGTAGCCTTAAGTGTTTCACTCTGCTTTTCCTCACTTACCCCTCAAACGTGCCCACATTCTCTGCTAACACCTAGGGCTCCTTTCTAAGCCACTCATGAGAACATCTCCAGCTGCACTCCCCATAAATTTCTTGTCTGCTGCCTTGGTGGAGTCTGGATTCCTCCCTGTGAGATCTGAATGCTGTTTGCTCACTGAGTGCCTAACATCATACTGACTTCAGCACCAGCTCCACTACCATCACCTGGATCCTTCCTGACATCACCTCTAAAACCAGATGAGAGCTTTCCCATGCCAACAATTACTCCAGCATCAACAAGGCATCTTAAAACTCATTCCAAAACTGACACTCCATATTTGGAATAGGGTTAGGGCTCAACCCCCATGACTACCTCCATATTAGGTTGTGTATGCAACTGTCAAGTAAGTAGCTTATGATCCCCTCTTTAAGTTGGAGAATTTGCTAAAACAACTCTGGGACTTGGGTAGCTACACCATTTATATGTTCTCATTGGTTATAAAGGATATAAATGATCCACCAGATGAAGAGGCACATCAGGTCAATGGAAGGGTCCTCAGAGCACAAGATCCTGTCCCCAAAGAATTAGTGTGCACCTCCCCCTTGATGGATGTGTCGCAATTATTTAGGGATTTTTGAGGCTTCCTTACATAGATGTGAGGGACTAAATCATAGACCACAGAGCTTAAAGGGACAGGCGGAAAGTTCCAAGCTTCTAGCCAGCCTTGGTCTTTTCTGACCAGTCCCATTCTGAAGCTACCTAGTAGGCTGTTGACAGTCCCATCCTTACAACAAAGCACTGTCCTGTCACTCATCACTGAAGAAATCTCAAGGAATTCATTTGGCCTGAGGGAAAGCCATACACAGGTGGAGCATCTCTAAACTGAAGGTCGGGAGCCCAGTGGACTCCAAGATATAGAACTTGTGAGTTCCAGTATGATTCCACGGTGCAAAACTCTACACCTGGCCTCACACAATGGTTAGTGCTAAAAATACATAGAATTATTTACAGGCTTTGAGTATATGGTAATCTGATATGTAAATGAATTCTGTGTGTGGAGTTTGATCTCCTTCCCAATGTATCTTATTTTATCTAAAAAAAAAAAAAAGTATTTTGAAATCTGAAAAAAATACAAAGTACAAAAAAACTGCTGATCTTGAGCATATCAGACAAGGGCTACTCAGTTTGTGTGTGTTTCCCATTTTATCACTAGGGCATCTGGCCTTTGATAGATTGGATAATCTCTCTGTGTCTCCGTTTCCTTCACAATGAGATATCGTTAAAAGCAGTAGCTACCTCATAGGGCTCCTGGAAGGATTAAATGAGTTAATACATGAAAAGCACTCAGAGCAATACCTATCAGACAGTAAAAGTGAAAAATGTGTGCCTTATTAGTGTCATTCCTCCAATATATTTCACTGGCACATTGTCATACTTGAACTATTACCAATTAGAATTGCCTCCTCGTTCCGGCTTCCATTGTAAAGAAATATTAGCTATGACTATCGCCTCTCCCTCTTCCCTTCCTCCCCATGTTCCTCCCCTTCCTCCTCTGCCCTCCTCTTTGTCCTTCTGTCTCTTTTTGCAGTCCTCGGCTGTGGAGGCATGAGCTGTGTGAGCTCGACCCCAGAAGCTACGTAAGGCTAAGATATTCCCAACCAGCCATCTCTCTGCTTGGGGTATCTTGCCTCATCCCCCTTGACATTCCCACAGCTTCTATTCTGATCACAAAATTACAGATTTTTAAAAAATTACTGATCTCATTTCCCCTTGAAAATCTAGGTGAGCCTGATTCTTGGGGATAGAGTAGACCAAGTGTGTGTCAAAATATCCTCGGTCATGGTGTCTTGTTACAGCAATAGAAAAGTAACTAAAATGGGAGCTATGGTCAGAAAATTAATGGTGGATGCCAGGGCAGAGCTAAGATTAACATTGACTCTTCCTGGGGAGATGAGCCTTGGGGAAGTGGGAACAGAATGTGATTGTATGATGTGACTTACATTTAAGAATATGATACTGGCAACTGTTGTGAACAGGCCACCTGTGAGAAAGTTTGAAAATAAAGAGCCTCTGAGGAAATGATGACAGTATTTGGGGCTAAAGATGATGGTGGTGTGACCCCAGAGAGATCCTGATATAATAAAATGTACTTTGCAAGGGGCTGGGGAGATGACTGGGCTGTGGAGACATGAGCTGTATGAGCTCGATCCCAGAAGCTACATAAAAATAGCCTTAGTGGGGAATAACCCCATGCTGGGGAAGTAAAGACAAGTGGATGCCTGGCATCTGCTGGCCATCCTGCTAAACTGGACTGATGAGGCTCAGGTCAATGAAAGTCTGTTTCAAAAAACAAGGTAGACAGTTCCTGAGCAATGATACCCAAGGTTGATGTGGGTCTTCACACATGTGCACACACACACACACACACACACACACACACACACACACACACACACACACACAGCACTTTGCTTTGATGGGGAAAAAATGTACAAATATCTTCAGCCCCGAAGGAGGCTCTTTTTGTGAGACTTCCTCCTTGAATTTCACTGCTCGGTGCAAATGAACTCCACTACCCACAAGTCCCCACAGTATTCTGCTTGTCCTGTTCTTGCAATGCTCTTGGGTTTTTGCTGGAATTATTTACTCTCTGCCTCCCTTGTGAATTGAGAACCGCTCATTTGAGCTAATTTTATTTATCCTCAGTGGAAATGAAAAGATAGATAAGACTTTATCCCAATCACAACCTCAAATGGGATGGGATGGGACTGAACAAGGACTCTCATACTTTGGTTCAAGGCTGTCAAATGAATAAATAAAGGTAACAGAAGCCAAACCACCATGGGCTGGAACCGAAGTGTTCTTATTAGCAATGCTGTTTAAAGCGTAGTGTCAGGGTTGGTGTGCAGCTTCTATAAACTCCCTACAAGTCCCCAACACTAGACTCAGACAACACCATAGCCCATAGATAACACAGTGCTGAGAGGTAAGGATTATGTCAAAGCATGAAAGGGACTTTCGTGGAATATTCCAGAAAGCAGGCAGTCCAGGATTATCACAGGTTGCCATGGGCCTATTTTTTTTTCTTGTAGTCATGGTTGTCGATGAAAACTATCTCCCTGGTGTCTCTGGGTGACATTTGTTACTTAGCTTTCCTGTCCTTAAATAGAACTCCTGTCCTTTTTGCTGGATTGTTCCTCCTTTGCTAATGCTCTGTCTCCCCCAAGTCCCAGGAAAAGCACTTGACATTTGTTATTGCTACAAGAGCATCATTTGCTGAATGTGAATAGAAAACAAAGTTTCCCTAAAGGGTGGAAATGAATGATGACCTCAGAGCTCCTCACCCTTCTCTTCCTTCCAGCACAGCAGCAACCCCCAGCCATGCTGGGTCCTAGAGGAAAGCTTCCTCATCCTTTCAGCGCTCAGCTCTATGGAGATCTGTTTCTTTCACTACAGTGTATATCTCAGTGGGCAAAGGTGGTGGGTCATGGAGTGACAGGCTAGGGTGAGGGAAACTTTATTGATACCTCTTTATTAGAAATGAGAAGACCCCTGTGGAGACGTAACACTCCACTAACCACCAAACTTTTCTTGATGCCTCAGTTGAAACCTACATTTGGAATGCCGGGATGACAAGAGAAGAAAGCTGAGTCTGGGAAGACAGCTCCGTTGGTACAGTGCTTGCCACACAAGCATGAGGACCTGAGTTTGAGCTCCAGGTGTCATATAAAATGCAATGATGCACACTTGTAATCCCAGTACTGGGAATTGGACACTGGCAGATCCCCTGGGACTTACTAGCTATCCAGCCTAGTTCCAGGCCAGGAAGGGACCCTGTCTCAAAACACAAGGTAGAGGACAGCCTAAGGAATAACACAGGAAGTTGACCTGTGTTCTCTACGCCTGTGTATGTACACCCACATCCACACACTCATGTCCACATATAGACACATACATGCATACACACACACACACACACACACACACACACACACACACACACACACACACACACACTGTCCTTCCTGTAAGGATGTTCACTGTCTAGTGAAAGTGCCTACAAAGATGACACCAGCTAATTAATAATCTAAGCAACAGAGGAGAGGCTACCTTAAATGCCCTCCCCTGATAATGAGATTGATGACTGACTTATATGCCACCCGATAGCCCTCATCCAGCAGCTAGTGGAAGTAGAAGCAGACACCCACAACTAATCACTGAACTGAACTGGAATCCAGTTGCAGAGAAGAATGAGTGATGGGCAAATGGGTCCAGACCAGGCTGGTGAAACACACAGAAACAGCTGACCTGAACAATGGGGAGCTCTTTGTCCCCAGACTGATAGCTGGGAAACCAGCATGGGACTGATCCAGATCCCAGGAACGTGGATTTCAGCAAGGAGACCTCGGAAATCTACGGGACCTCCTGTAGTAGTTCAGTACTTATCCCTAACATAGGTGTGGACTTTGGGAGCCCAATCCACATACAGGAATAATCCCTGAGCCAAGACACAAGGGAGTGGGCCTAGGCCCTATCCCAAAGGATATGATAGAATCTTATGATTCCCCCCATGGAAGGCCTCACCCTCCCCTGGGGAGCAGAAAGGATATGTGATAGGGTATTATTTGGGGGGAGAGGAGTAGGGGATGAGGGGAAGGAGTGGGAACTGTGATTGACATGTAAAACAATCTTGTTTCTAATTCAAATTAAAAAAAAAAGAAAGGAAAAAAAGAAAGTGCCTATATAACATCTACCTGTTATCTGTATGATAGTTAAGAGAGATATGGTCCCATGAGCACCTATAATAAAGAACAGCTCTAATAAATGAATTAGGCAGTAGGGTCAGCAATGTCTGTTTAAGTAACTGTTTCAGAAGCTCAGGCTGTCAAATTAGCTAAACATGTAATAATGGGAACTAAGAAGTGCTAAGCTGAGGAACCCACCGGGGGCACTGGTTATGCTGCAAGAGAGAAACTGGGAGTACAACCAGCAGGCCAGGAAGGTCAAAGGACAGTCTTCAGAGAAGTCAAAGTTCAGAGAGTCAAAGGCGGGCCTTGATGTCATTTCCTACCCTTTCTTCACTTGGTGGGAGCACAGCCAACCTGTCATGCTCACAGGCTTCGATCCTGTTGCCACTCCCCGAGAGTACCTGCCCACAGCACAGCTGTTTTGTCATACCCGAATGTTATGCATCTATGAACAAGGACCAAAAGGATTTTGAGAGGACTTATATATTGAGCAGATACAGACTTTTTGGCCATCATTCCCTACAAAGCTAATAACAACAATATTGGGGCTAGAGAGACAGCTCGAAGGCTAAGTTCCCAGCATCCACATAAGGCAGTTCACAATCACCTGTAATTATTACAGCTCCAGGAAATCCGACGCCTTTGACCTCCACAGACATCTGTATGCCTGTGTAGATTCCCTCCCCTACCACAAAGACAGACAGACAGACAGACAGACAGACAGACAGACAGACACACACACACACACACACACACACACACACACACACACACACGCAATTAAAAATAATAAAAAGGGCCATCAGTTAAGCAGCTTTTACACTGCAGTAAATAGTATAAGTTATCCGGAAATGATTAAAAGTATAGTAAGATGTATGCAGGTTATGCGAGAATACTTTACCGTTTTTTTAAAAAATATATTCTTGGATTTTGGTATCTTCTTGGGTCCCAATTCCTGTTAGATGATATCAGGCTGTGAGTCCCTGTGAGTCCCACAGATCCTGCCCATGCCTGTTATTCACTCCTTTGCTTACTGAGTAGTGCCGCTGTACCTGAAATGAAGATTAGCAAAAGAATGCCACCCTTTCTTTACCCTCAGCAAAGAGGGTAGTCTATAAATGATACAGAATTAGAAAACTGAGTCACCATTTTGCTAAGTGGCAGCGTGACCTTGGGTGCATTTGCCAAGGGTAGGAGGGACTTGACCCTGGTGAGCAACAGCGGGGCCGGAGGAGAACTCAGAAGAGGAAGGGAGTGCGGGCATCAGCTGTTGGATGGGGATGGGTCAGTTTAGAACCTGTTGTTTCCTGTGGTTAGCACCAGGACCCACATGTTTCCCAAGCCCTCAGCTCCTGGCCCCTAGCCCTTCAGCCTCCAGTGGCAGTCAGTGTAAATCTTTCCCAGAGAGTTGTTTCCCCTTGTGGTCATACAGTAACAGCCTACTAAAGCTGCCGATGGGGTGAGTTATGAGCTGGTCCCTGGAGCCCCAGCCTCTCTTACCCACAGAATGAATTGTGGAGCTCCCGGGCTGCTGGGCTTTTTATTTATTTATTTGTTTGCTTTAGCATATTTTAATCTGGTCATTAAATTGCAATCTGCCACCCATCCCCAACCCGAGCTGTCTTCAGAAGGAACAGATTTTTCACAGGTAATGATACCTATAAACTTTGAGGATGGCAGGCACCAGAGCAAACTGGAGGTGGGGGAAATGAGAGGTTGTGGAGACCCATCCCACCTGAATGAACTTTGGCGATCCTCTCCCTGCCCTAGCTCATCCCCAACTTTTTTAAAATAGCACAGCTAGAATGACCAGTGTCTCCTGAACAGCACCTGTGGCCAGGCCTAGCCTGGAAACCTGTGGAGGGAGGCAGAGGTGAGCCTCCACACCTTGTCCCTGCATGCGTGAGATCACACTGCTCCTCCACGTTGTGTCAGACAGTAAAGGTGTCACACAATCTGCCTTTATGGTATCGCACAGGGAGAGGCATCCACTGATAAATCAAAGGCAAAGAGGATGCCAGATGGTGCCATAGTGATTGTATTCTCGAGGTCATCCTTCTCATCTGCAGTCGCTCTGTACTGGGGGGATTGCCATCTGACAACAGGGCCACCAACCTACAGAGGTGACACTTGTCATGGTTACAATATTGGTACCACAGATGTGTCTAGCATTTCAAAAGTTGTACTGACATATTCCTTTGGAGCATCACACCTGTTGTGTGAACCCAAAGAGGCCAGTGTCACAATTCCCAGACATGGGGACTGTAGAGCAAATTGCTCCTAGAGGTGTGTAATATATGCATTTGGAGTCTGAGAATTAGTTCATGTTGCCCTAAAACAGCCCAAAGGCTCACTTCAAGCTCAAGCTTGGCTTACAAAATCATATCCAGTCTTGGGAGCTTGAAGCTTCCACTGAGCAGGCAACATCAGAAACCAGTTGCCTCCTAATTAATTCGTGTGCATGCCAGAGGTCTTGGCACTCAAAGGGTACTTTTCAGTTGCAGCTGCTGAGTAAGGCAAAGGAAAGGAAGGAAAAGATGGTGTTTACACCAATGTGCTTAGAGTGAAATAGGCAGGGTTAAGGTTTTCCACGTGTCTGCTTCCTTAATCTTCGCAACAGCTTTAAGTAGGTGCTGTGGTTCTGCTCATTTCCAAGGGAAACACTGAAGCTCAGGGAGGGTAAGCAGCTTTTCTGGAAGGCACAAAGTAAGAAAGCACAGGAGTTTAGAGGCTGGTGTCAGTGTCCAAGCTGCTAATAGTTGAGCCATACAACCTCTTCCTGGGCCGACACATTCCTGCTCTGAGCACCAGCTCTGACGCTATGGCCAAAGCATGGCTGCATTGGCAAAGGCATTCTTGCTGGGAGTGGGATCTGGAGCTGAGAAAGGCTAAAGGAAAGGAGATGACAGCAGGACTCGGGGCTTTTCAACAGATAAAGCTCCCAAAGCCACTCTGCAGCTTCAGGACATACATGCAAGGCATAGAGTTCAATCTGGAGGTCAAACTTGGGACTCCAGGGTTCTAGCTCTTGTAGCAGCCACCCAATCACGGCCTTTAAACAGTTGTGTTGAGTTAGAAAAACAAACAAACAAACAGAAAACATTCTGAGATTAAGAGTCTCATGCTCTGCCGACTGAGCTAGCCGGGTGTTTTAAAAGAGCCCTGGGGTTTTTTCTGCTTAGGCTGAGTCAGGAAACCTCTCTTAAAGGAACCGAGTCTCTGCTTGTCTCTAGCAAAACAGACTACACGAGAAAATGCTGCTAACAAGAAGACATGCTTTTCTCTGTTATTTTGCTGCTAAAATCAACTTTTAAGCTTTTGTGAAGTTTAGATGGAAGTTTGTAACATTACCACCAGCTGCCCAGGTTCTACAGTGCTTGACTAGTCGCGGGAAGGCGGCTCGCTATGCCTGGCGGCTTGTGGCTCTCGGTGCCTGGTGGCTCTCAGCAGCAGGTTATCTGCTTCCTCTGGGAACCTCGGGTTGTGGGGTCATCCCACTCACTGACACCAAAATATAGTGGGGCTCAATTAATGCATACCACTAAGGAGTCAGAGCAAGTTTAATGAACAGAAGTTTATTAGAAAAAGTACTCACGCAACAGTCAGTCCTGTACAACCAGGCCAACCATGGAACAGAGAGAGCTGCCTGCATCCGACCCTCATATTGAAGGTCTTGCTACGTCACTGACCATGCCCTAGTGTCTGTGTCACCTGTGCCAGCCCCAAAGAGGGCGTGGCTAACACTTCCCCTACAAACACCAACTGATATTTGTACTCTCCTCTGCTCTATATGGTTTGGTGACAGGGATCATCACACTGTGTGTCAATTTAGAAGCTGAATTTGCATAAAACAGATATCTATGTAATCTAATTTTGCTATCATGTCTCTGTCAGCTAAGGATGACAGGAGTCTACCATTTCTTCTCCCTATGGCCCTCCTTATGGTCGGGCACAGAGTCATGAAAACACTGAAAGTGTTACCAGATGTCAGAACACTCTCATGATGCGGTACAGCAACAGAGAGGCTGGTATGTGTCAAAGCCATTGTGCCAAGAAGTCATCTCAGGATGACGCTACTTGTCAACATCCTTGCAGAGATAAGGAGATACCTAGACATAGAAAACATTCTGAACCTGATCTTATAACTCTTGACCTTTCCTTATTCTCAGAGTCATGTGCTCTGTCACTTACCTGGCTGCAGTCATGATCCCTAGAAGGACATTGATCATAACCTAGGGGCCCATTCACAATTTCTGACAAATGGACGATTTGCTGATTGTTTTATTATTTGTACCCATACCATTCCCAAATTAAGTAAAGGACCTCTAAGTTTGAGGTTCCAGTACCTAACGTTATTTTTGTGTGTATATGTGTATTCATATTTATGTTTTTTATTTGTTTTATTTGGTGTGTGTGTGTGTGTGTGTGTGTGTGTGTGTGTGTGTGTGTGTGTGTGTGTGTGTGTTGAGACAGCCTCATTCTGTAATCCAGACTGGTCTTAAAGTCATGACACTACTCTTACCTGAACCTCCTGGGTGCTAGGAGCTACACACGACCAGCCCTGGGTTTTTTGGGGGGAGAGTTGGGGAGCAGGGGACAGAGGGGAACAGGATTTTACTATTTAGCCCAGGCTAGCCTTGAGCTTGCTGTATAGCCCAGTCTGGCCTCAAACTCCTGTTTCTCTTACCAAGGCCAAACTTTAAATAAATGGAATTTTAAAATTAATAAATTATATAGCACCTGAGATTCAGAAGTGATGCCAACTTTCGCTTTACAAACTGGACACAAGTCTACACCATCTAATTTGTAGCATTGGTCTTCTGATAAGATGGCTAATGGCAAGAGAGAAAGTCTTGTATTAAATAAAAACAGGGACTTCCAAGAAACCCCAAAGAGTGACTGGATTGAAGGGAAAGAGGACAGCACTAGAAAAAGTCCCTAGTGACACTGAGAAACTTGAGGTGTGGAATGAGTTTGGTGCCTGGAGATCCACAGATTTCACATCTTCACTCTGCTGTGTAGGATCTGAGAAGTCTTGAGTGAGCTATCTAACTTCTCTTTGCTTTTGGAGGCATTTGCCCATCAGTAAAGCAGGGCTCGCATGGGTGCCAGCATTCATGAACATGCATGTGCAAAGGCCCAGCCCAGGCCTGACATAGCAGATATTCCCTTCTCAAAGTCCAATATTTGGCTCCAAACTCAGGGAAGGCTTTAAACTGGGCTACAGAGAGAAGAGCTCAGAGGCCATCCAGGAAAAGAAATCACCCTATTCGGTGACCAAGTGCTTTAAACTGTTGGGAAGAAAAACCCACCAAATATGGCCAGAAAATTCATACACAGGTACTCAAGGCCAATGGCCCAGAATAGATATGCCCAGTTTATAAAACCTAATGTCCCATCTCTGTTGATGGCCTGGAAGCTGTTCCTCTTTGTCTCAATACATCATTCATATCAGCTACACATTTTGGAAATAGTTACAAAAAGAATATTAAACAAACTCCAGAATCAACAGATACCCAGGAAGGAGGGGAAGAGGGGAGGGAGAAATAAGTCACTGACTGCTCACCAACTGCTTCCTATGCCCTGTGGATTTCTTGTCAATGATTATTCAATCTCAGGCCTGACCTTTCTATTCTAAATAACACTGCAATATCAGCTCAGCCCAGCACGAAGCTTTTGCAGGAAATTAACTGTATCTGGTTTTCACAGGAGACCCAAGAAATCCCCCCAGTAACTAAGCCCAGGCTGGCTTACAGACAAAAAGACCCAGCATTATCTTCTTCTCATACATTCCTCCTAATGCCCGTCTAAATATCACAGGGCTCCCAGCTGTTTAATTCTAATAAATACTCATCTATTCTCAAAACAGACAAATGTTAGGTCTCAGGTGGGTCTCGAGCATTTCATGTGGTAGGAAGAGAAAATGGGGCTAGAGAAAGAATAGAACAGCTTCTAGCCAAATGGAGATTTCCAGACAGGTACAGTCTTAGCCTAAGAAAATGGCTAATGGTTCCTAGCAGAGCCAGAGTCCAGGGTAACTTCTAAAGGGCCGTGTTATAGCCAGTGTCCACACTGAGATGTCCTTTGTTCCTTTGGTGCAGCCTTAAGTTTCTGAGCAGCCATGAGTGGCAGCAGATAGTGAGGGATACTGCCCCCGCTGGTGTTGCGTGCATTTTGCCTGGGTAGGGGTGGTGGTGGGAGGGCTGAAGGGGTGGAAGAAGTAGACTTCACAGTGAAGTGGCAGGCTTTTGTCAGCTTCCCCACTCTGAGCTAGGATCTGAACTCTGAGTTCAGATGGTTGCTTCACCCACAAGCCCCTACACAGATGAAAAGAGGAGAGGAAAGTGTTACGATAAATCTTTCCGCCACCTGATTGAGTTCTGCCCGCAATGTGGATGGCCAAAATAATATATAGAGAGTTATATTAGGTACAAATGCTGCTTGGCCAATGACTAGGATTTCTCATCTGCTAGCTCAGTCTTAATTATCATGAATTTATATATTTTATAAGACTTATTTTATCGGACACCTTCTGCTGGCATCCTCATCCCCAGGATCATATGGTGGCTCCGAGCAGAGAGCAGGAGGAAGAGTGAAGGGAAAAGGAACCATTTCCTTTTTCTCCTTGCTTAAATATGAGTCTCCCTGCTATGTCATTTCCTGCCTAAATCACCACTTCTTTACTACATTTCTCAGAATCCTCCTTGACTCCTTGTCCCATCTAACTTGCTGCCTCATTGGCCAAACAATACTCTATTCAACAATCAATAATATGAACATACACAGAAGTACATTCCCCATCAGGAGAGATCTAGATTTCCATGACATCAGGAGCCTGGTTGATTTGTAAACAGTGTCCAAACAATGGAAGGGGCAGAAAAACCTAGCATTCTGAGGGGGGTGGGAATGCCTGGATTGGGGTCAGTGATATGAAGTAATACTCTCTGCTTGGCTTTTTGGTCCCTCATGAGTCATAGCTAGCTTTAAACATAATCATATCTTGGACTCAAAGAGAGGCCCAGAGAAGACCTGGTTCATGCCCAGACACCTGCTCATAAGCTGTGAGCCTGGCAGCCCATGTCCAGGTAACACTCAACTGGAGAACAGGATGCTTCACCCAGGGAGGCAGGTGTGGCTTTCTGTTCAGATCTTCTGGTCCCTCTAAGGACTACCTACAACACTCTGACTCAGGTGACTGTAGATAGCAACTGTCACACATTTAAAGCAGCTGTAGGTTTAATTGTGTCAAACTCCATTTCCTCATCTAAGTCAGTGGTTCTCTCCGTATGGTTGAGTCTGACTGATTGGTGAAAGGTTCTCCTGGCCGTGAGTATTGCTGACAGTTTGAAGGTATGTTCCTGTGTCTCTGGTATAATGTAAGGATGCCACACCATGTTCAACTTGAGAATTTAAGTTTGATTGTAGAGACAGTAATATCCACTCATCAAAACCCTACCTGACTTCCAGGGCCTGGCTGTTGTAGAGAGAACTACCTACTCACCTGGTGCGCACCAGAGGGGAGGATTTAGGCTGGCTCTGGGAGGTGCATGCTCTCTCTTGCTGCTGGCAGGTCACAGGAACAGCCTGGGAGGATCCTTGGAGCTGAAACCTGTGGCAGCCACCTGCCTCTTGTGTAAGTGTTATCTTTCCAAACAAACCTCCTTTAACATGTACTTGGTCCAGTGAATCTTGATACCCCAATGACAGGCTGTCACCTCACTTTCTCCAGATGTCCCCCCAGGTGCTCTGCTCATGGAGAATATGCTATTCTCTGAACAGATGCATCCACTGTGTACATCTCTTTTTAGGCATCAACTGTTTACCCCCTTTGGTTGAACATTTTGGAACAAGCGGGATATGATGGTATGCACGTGTAATCCCTAGAAAATGGGAGAGAGAGGCAGACAAGTCTCAGATCTCCATGAGTTCAAGGTTGGTTTAGTACATATAGCAAATTTCAGGACAGCCAGGGCTACCTAGTGAGACTCTGTCTCGAAAAGCCAGCCCCCCACCAAAAAAAAAAAAAAAGAAATAAAAGAAAAAGTAATGTTCCAGGATAGTTGACAGTAGTGTTCCATGGAGCCATTAGACCATGGAAAACACTAAAAGACATCATTCCAAGTCTATGGTTTAAAGACCCAGAAGATCTGTCTTCCTCTTTCTGCTCTGATTGCCAGGGAGACTGGATGAAACACGGGCCAGGAAAAGGCAGACTACCTTCCTGAATCTGGCTCTATCTGGCTTTAACTGTTTTCTTTAAAAGACCAAAGGATAGGTTATGATTCCCTATTTAGTAACTGGCTCACATGTTTCTAAACCTCACAGTGAAAGTCGGTCATGGGCTTGGCTTCACCCCAGTCAGCAGGAATTAATGACTTCCTCAGGCAAGACTAAATCTAAAACTAAAAACTACTCTAAAACTAGAAATATCCTGCTAAGTAAGAGACTCCAGAGAAGTAACAATCAAATGGGTAAACAGTTGGTGCTTAATAAAATGTGTACACAGTAGTTGCAGCGGTTCAGAGAATAGCATGTTCCCTAGGAGCAGAGCCCTTGGGGAGATGTCTGGAGAAAGTGAGGTGACAGCCAGGCTCTGGAAGTCAGGTAGGGTTTTGATGAGTGGATATTACTGCCTCCGATTTATTAGCCCACTAAACAGGCAGAACATGGAGGGTAAATAAATGTAAAGCAGCTTGGCAGTTTAATGTGGGTGTGTGCACACAGGCACAAGCAGCTGCTGATGTGGGTTTTCATGAACTAAGTGCATGCCTTTTCCTGCAGCTTCCATGGAATCTCAGTTTAATACATACACCTACCAACCATAGACAGATGGCCTAGGGTCTTACAGGGGTCAGGACAAGAGATGAACAGTTATTTCCCAGAGCTCTTGTAGGGGCTTACAGGATGTCTAGCACTTTGTTGTCTCATCCCCTCAGAGTCCTTGGTGACCCTAGAATATAGCAACTCCAGAGGACAGGGAAAACTGCCCAAGTGCTTTGACTACTGTCTCTGGCAGTCCCCAGGCCCCAAGCTGAAGGGAACTTCTTCCAGGAGGAAGAGAGGACTGTCTCCCTGAGTGTCATTTGATTGTACAACACCATCACAGCAGATACAGAACTTTGCATACATTTGCTTAACAGGATACGTCAGATTCAAGCTTTCCCTTTACAAGGACAGAGACAGTATCTCCTATTCAGCTCTGCCTTCCCACCCCCTGCTCTAGCCGCAAATAGTGTTTAAGACACGTTGAACAAAGAATTTCCCAACTCAATTCATCTTCATCTTTTTGGAGAGGGATATGTAGGGTCGAATGTGAGGTTCTGTGAAAGGTCTGAAGAAGTCTTTGAACCTTCTCCCCAGGGAAAATTCTACTGATTGCATATGGCTGCTACGGCAGGAAGACTGAGCCTTGTGCTGGGAGTAAGCACAGTCATCATGCAGCACACTTTGCAGGCAATTCTGCAGCCTCTACCTGGGCCTTCCCAGTGACGGGAAATTCACTGTCCCCCACTTGGGGACAATGTTAATGGTTGAAGGGATGTTCTTTGCAAACTTGCTCTGACTCCTTTGCAGTACACATCAACTGCCCTCCAATATAATCTTCCTATCTGGACCTCACACCCATCCTCACCTGAGCAATTTGAAGCAGAGAAGGAGTTAGACATTTGCAGTAAGGGATTTTATCCATTGTGCACATACTGCTTCTCAAATGTTTGTGAACACAGGTCCAGAGCCTTCGTGGGCTTCTCTTAGCTCTATCCGTTTTGCTCTGATGGGGTTTACATCTCTTTCCCAACCCTAACCCTGTTTATCACCATCCTTGATAACATATGAGGCCCTAGGAATGGATACTATTTATTCCTTTCTTCCAGACAATGCACAGGCTTTATGTTGCCTAAGTAGCCTTTGCTTCTTGGTGGACTTCTCACACCATTGACCCTTAATTAGCAAAGAGTTGGTGATGTGCCCAAGCTTTTGCTCAGGTGTGCGCTTGATAATACCCATCTCCCCACCGGGCGTTTCTGCTACTTGCTGTTTAGATCTAATTGCATTGCTTTTACATTTATCCTTGTTAAATGCCACCCTATTAGATTTGCTCCTTGAGTTCAGCCTAGTGAGACCCTTTTGTATCCTGACTTTGGCATCCCACATATTAGCTCATTACTCTCAGACAATGTGTTTAATGTGTAATAAAGAGCTACCATTTCCAGACGTTTCTCTGACCAAATGCTACACTTTACCCAACGTAGTAGCCCATTCCAACACTGTGGACTACTTCAGCCTGAGGTCAGACCTCTTCTCCTTTGCTCTCATGTTATCTTTCTTCTTACTCACTTTTATCCCAAGCAACAACAAAAGAAATTCTGTTCACTACTTTTGAAGAAATAGGATCAGAAATTCTCTGTTCTAAGATCTTCCTTCTGAGGACTACATGATGGAAATAGGATGAGTCTTGTTTCGGTCAATTCGTGCTGACCTCTGTAAATCATAAATTATTCTACTTCATGCTTTGAAGTCATTATTGAAGTTGAACCTAGATTCTTACCTAAGATGACTTCTAAACTTTGTCAGTTGTCATTTTAAGGGGTGTGGTACATATTCAGTTAATCAACCTTTAAAAGCAACAGAAGAAAAGTCTGAGATATTCTCACTATTGTTCTCTTAAACATGTCACATATACCCACTAATTAATGATAGTTAAGCCTTCTAAGATTTCACAAAAATGATAGTGAAGCATGCTTTAAATTTCCAGCCAGTTTGAATGTGTCTCTCAGAGCCAGTCACCAACAACCTTATGCATGACCCTGTCCATGACTAGTTTTTATTCTTGTTGACTTTTACTTCCAAAAATACTAGTTACATATCATAATAATTAATTTTCTCTCGGGTATCTTTGACCAGAGACCACTATGGGATAAAGGAAAAGAAGAAAAAGTGTATTAAAAGGAAAAGCAAAATTTCTTCTAGAGATGGTTTGGAAAATAGCTTTTAAAAAGAAAATGTGAGGGGGGGATATATGTAAGATAGGAAAGGGCTCATGTCTTCTGTCCTTAGTCTTGGCCAAAGAAAGAAAGAATGAATAAATGGAAAGAAGGAGGGAAGGAAGGAAGGAAGGAAGGAAGGAAGGAAGGAAGGAAGGAAGGAAGGAAGGAAAAGAAAAGACCTCCTCCGTAGGAAACAAACATGGCCACTAACAAGTGGTTGGCATTCTCTAGGCTTCTGAGCATTGTTCAAGAGTGCTTCCTTATTGGGGTGGTTCACCTAAGTATTCCTTTGTCCATATTTGGTATAACTGGGTAGGTAAACAGTGAGGACCATCAGGTTTATGAGTTAGACTCTTTCTGAACCTAATCTTGTTTCCACCATCTATCACCATGACCTGTATCTCTCTTTCTGACACTGCTGTGTAACTGATATTTTATGTGTGCTTACAAGTTAGTTCATTTATGCTGTATCATTCATTTACTTATTATGTTGCCTATTGTATGATGCTGGATATGAATGCTTTATATTATTGTTTTATATTATTGCACCATTTTCCCACATCAGTCCATGCTCATAACATTTTAACAGGGGCGAAATCAATGCAGACCATTGTGGGTATGAAATGAGGCTATCGGACTGGCAATGAGCTTTCCCCTCAGAGCCTTCCTCCATGAGCCTGTGTCCTAGATTGCATAAAAAGAGGATGTTGAGCATCATTATTCACCACTCTTTGCGTCTTGGTAGTCTGTGCCATGTGACCATCTGCATCCTCAAACTCCTGCTTTCATGCATTACCTTCTGTGATGGACTGTATCCTTGAACTACATGACAAAATAAATTCTCTACCCCCCTTAAATTGCTTCTTCTTAAGGGCATCTTACCAGGGTGTTTATAAAACCATTTTGTATGGCGACTAAAGACCCAGAATTTTCAAGAATCCCCTTCCATATAGATTCACAGGTATAGAATGAAGGGAAAGATCTTTGAAAGCATTAAAGCCTCCTCCCATCAGATGTTGGTGGACAACAATCTGCAGAGAGACTCGCCTAACATGGCATGGCTAGACTTCAGTATGGGGTTGAGGAAGACAGTGGCTGGGAAAGCTAGCTGGATATGAGGTTAAATCAGAACTGGAAAAAATGTACAAAGATTTTTATACCTATGAAGGAAAATGATGAGAGAAGCGGAGTGGGAAAAGAAGTTGTCACACAGAAACAGGGACCCAAGCTCTGCCAATCCTATACAGAGCTCTGCAGCAGAAAGCCACTGCTATGCTCTGTCACTGCCTGAGGTAGTCCTCAAAAGAACCAACTGGCAGAGGCTGTCAGCCACCCACAAGACTCTAAGCCAGGCTGTGAACACTTGTTTGCTTGGGTTTTTGTTTGATTGATTGATTATTTATTTGTTTTTGAGACAGAGTCTTAGTGTGTATATCTGGCTGGCTTTAAACTCTTGAAACCCCTGGTTTGGCCCCCTGCATCCTGCAATAGAGATAAGAATCACTTTGCCCAGTTATAAACCCTTCCAGAAGTGGGACATGAAGAATGCATTACGGATTCCATGTCTTCTACACAATAAGAACCGAATCTTGTGTCAATTTTATGTAAGTTCTAGATATATGTATTTCCGGTGACTTCTTAATAATAGTAATTGTTTATTTTTCTCCATTGTAAAGTAAAAGAATTGTTTTTAACACAGTACAAATGCCAAAAATGGAAAGACACAAGCACACACACACTTGTATAAATATAAATATGTATATATATATATATATATAATGTGTGTATGCCTATCTGTGAATATATATGCGTGTGCATGTGCATATATATATATATATACATATATACATATATATATATGTATATATATCAAATGGTTTTTCATTAAAACATTTTACAGCAGGCATTTGGGCAGCAATTGAAAATGGCCTGAGGTGTCTCCGGAGCCAAGGTCAGTGAACTCAAAACAACCTCTTGAATTTTCCATTAGTGCATAGTTAGATGAAGTAATAAATAAATTATTATTAAGCACTTTGCAAATAGAGTGTTATGTAAATGCTAAATAATCATAATAATACAGTAGTATGCTGATCTTGATAAACGGGTCGACTTTTATGTCATTTAAAATGGATGGCGCAGCAATGTCTGTAAAGATGAATGAGATCCATGCTCACGGAGCTCAATAACACAGACTCTTCTGCTAGGAGGCTTGGGCCTCTTCCGGAATGGCTGCCTTCTCTTCCCCTGGTCTCTGTGGGACAATTAGCAGAGGGAGAGGGATTCTGGCCCAGCTTTAAGGGGTTGTAAAAGGCTCCTATGCAGAGATATTGAAAGGAGACCTAGGTGAGCGCTCAGGGATTTGCATTTCTGAGAAGTCAGGGCTAATCTATACCAGGCTGGGGGCAGGGAATTAACATTTATTGAGCGCCTCCTGTGACCCAGACACTGTGCTCACTCGTGCTCCGTGTTTATTATCTCATTCATCCTCCAGGCCAGCACATTAAGGTAATAGAGGAATGGAATAAAGCGGAAAGCATTGCCATTTTCTGTAGAAAGGCAGAGACTGACCCAGTGCAAGAGCTGCTGTTTGCATTCTACTTTCCTGGGTAGGATATGGAAGGCGAAAGTCCCCAGGAACCAGTAAAGCCAGACCCAATGATCTGTCCCTGCCCTCAGATGCTGGTACCTTTCAGAAAGAGCATTTGTGTGATGAGTGACACCTTTCCGTGGAACTACAACCTAGTGGCTGCTCCTGCCAGACTTAACACACATCCTACAGACCGGTGCACCCTGATTCGCCTTCCATAGCTCTTAAAAACACTTGGCAGATGTTGTTATATGCATAGACATGAGCACAACGTTTCATCAGTGGACTGTGTACATTATTTCAATTCTTACAACAGCCCTTGATTCACATTGCTTTGCTTCTTAGATGAAAACAGAGTTTTGTCATGTACTTCGCCATATTGCCCCCAAGTGCAAGAAAGAGGCGGTGAGAACCAGGAAGGTCCATAAATCCTGACACTTTTAACTGTATGATGGTCTTGTTCCACTATCTGTTGACCCTGAGATCTAATTATCTGGGGGATTTTTTTTTTCCTTCACCCATCACCAGGTTATGCTCTTAATGCTTAATTACACTTTGTTTAACATGTGAAATTTTAAAGGTATGAATATACTTTTAAAATTGTCTGTGTGAGCTGGGCAGTAGTGGCGCATGCCTGTAATTCCAGCACTGGGGAGGCATAGGCAGGTGGATCTCAGTGAGTTCAAGGCCAGCCTGGTCTATAGAGTAAGTTCCAGGACAGCCAGAACTGTTACACAGAGAAACCTTGTCTCAAAAAGGTTTGCTAATACCTTTGTTGGCATAAGCAACACACTAAACTGCATATTTCAAGAGTATAGTTTGATTAAGTTTTGACATTTATATACAACTGTCACTACAACCAAAAAATTGAACCTGTTCATGTCCACCAAACTCTCCTTCCTTGCAATATAGTCTTCCAACCTCGTCTGCTTTGCCTAGGCAACCATTGACCTGTTTTGTTTGTTTGTTTGTTTGTTTTGTTTTTTTGTCACCACATCTAGCTTTCATTTTCTAGAATTTTGTCTACATGGAATCTCACAGCATGCCATCCTTTTTGTCTGGCTCCTTTCACTCAGTGCAATTACTTTGAGATTCCTATGAGTATTTTTCTTTACAGAGATAAGGACTTGGAATATTTAGTATGTGTCTTCCATCGTGTTTACATTGGACTCAATCCAGACTCCAATTTCAACTTCTATCATTTATGATCTGTGTACTAAGGGAAGTTTCTTAACCCGTCAAAGGCTTGGTTTTTTTGTTTGTCTGTTTGGTTTTCATCTATGGCCCGGGTAAACTGCGTAGCATACAATCTATACGTGAATGGCATTTGTAAAATAAAAATTGAGATAGAATAAGAAAAACCCATCTACATCTTTGTATTCAGCAAGGTACTTGATATTCACTAAAGATTAAGAATTTGATGGGACAAAGGGAGGGATATGTTAATTCAGTTCAGAAAACTGAGCGCTTCTTACTTGTCTGACATGGGCAGGATATCTCTGACTTTGAGAAATTCCTGTTTAGATTGAAGGGATAGGAGATGAAAGATATAAATAAAGTCATTTCACTGTTAAGAATGACCTGGATTCAAAAGGCATTTGGAAAGCAGAATCAATAGACTTGGTGACTGCCTGGAAGCAGGCATGAAGGGGAGGCAGGTTGGGTTAGGCTATTCACAAAAGCAGAGAATTAAGACAAATAGATTTGTGTAAACAGGTAGTAGGGTCAGTTCTTGGTGTCTTGGCTTAGGCTGTAATAGAAGATCCATGTGGAAACCCCCAACAGCCAGTTGCATTTGGTCACAACTCATCTAGGGAGAAGTTTGTAGTCAAAGGCAAAGACTTGTGAATTTTCAGCACATAAGATGCTGATGCCACAGGAGTGGGTGAGTTCATCCAGAGAAAATGTATGGAGTGATAAATAGATGACTAATACACTGTTAAACATGGCCACACAGCAGAATCAGAAGGCACACTGAAATGTTCTCACATAGACCAGTGCTATTGGAAAGGTCTTCAAACCTAATTCCAATCATACACGGTTTAACCCAGGTGGTTAAGTGCGTGCTCATCTGTGTGCTTTTAGAATGCAATTCCAAAAAGGGGAAAGCACTTCAAACCAAACTCAAAAGACTACTGGTGTGGTGGCCCTTTATCTAGGAAGAACATGGCTGGGGAATGGTAGACAGAGACCTCAGTGGGACAAAAGAGATTTTGATGTGCTTAAAAAAAAAGTTGCCTAGTGTTGGTGGCGCATGCCTTTAATCCCAGCACTCAGGAGGCAGAGGCAGGTGGATCTCTGTGAGTTCGAGGCCAGCCTGGTCTCTAGAGTGAGTGCCAGGATAGGCTCCAAAGCTACACAGAGAAACCCTGTCTCAAAAAACAAAACAAAACAAAACAAAAAGTCTCACATAACTACTGTGACTTTTTCCCTATATTTCTTTCATTAAAAACAGATTTTTTTCATACAATAATTCTGATTATGTCTTTCCCTCCCTTAACTCCTTCAAGAACCTCTCCATCCCCTCCCATCTAAGACCACATATGAACTCACAAAGACATTGGCAGCATGCACAGGGCCTGCACGGCTCTGCTGCGGATGGGGTCCTAGAACTGAAAGGAGAAGTGGACATATGCCCTACTCCTAACCCAAAACCTATCTCCACTTGATCAACACTTGGAAATAAAACTTAATTCTTTCTAATGGAGTCTCACTTGGGATACAAAACAATTGTGTTTTCTGTTTTTTGGTAAGGGTAGAGAGCATTGTGAAATTGTTTTATGATACTGAGTTGTATATTGACTTCTCCATGCCTGAAATTGTCCCTCCATGTGCTTCTGTATCCCATTTCCTTTATCATTAAGTCACTAAATATATGCTAAGTACCTTCTTGCAAACATATCATATTGGGACCTAGAGACACAGTGAGTAATGGTGTTTAGTTCCTACCAAAGAGAAGCAGAGTGCGCCTACTTTCAGGATAGTCGGCTCCCATTTTCAAAGCACCCTCCATTGGCATGGTGTGTGTGTGTGTGTGTGTCTGTCTGTCTGTCTGTCTGTCTGTCTGTCTGTCTGTCTGTCTGTGTATCCATCCTCTATACTACACTGATGTGCTGAGACATAGCTGTGAAGGAAGGGACCAAAGAAGGTCACCTGATACATCAGGTGGGTGACCCACAGAATTGGAGTGAAACAGGGAAGGTCCATTTGTGGCTGAGATCCAGGCATTCTTTGTGCTAAGGGGAATATTTTTGGCCTAGCACCCTCATCCTGGGCACTTTGCCTTTGCAATTTCCTGGTTGTCTATTTTTTCTCTTTCAGCTGTCACATTTGACAGGTCCTTGGGCGGGGCGGGGGGGGGTGGAAATCCTGACTTTAGAATAACTTGCCTTTTGTGGAGGACTGTGTCTCCCAGGTATATGAGGGGCTTTGGGAGAGCTATCCTCATTCGCATACCCCTACCAAGCCCCACTGTTCATCTGGACAGAAATATGCTTATCAGTTTTGCATTTGCCAAGGAGCACTATCAAAACCAAATTAGCCCAAACTGGCCACCATTCAGGTCAGCTAATTAAATTAGCTATTGTTGCATTACTGATAAGGACAGTTTGGAAATGGAAAAGAGCTTCTTGTCCCAGCAGCCATAAAAAGACAGCCAAGAAAATGTGTTAATGGGATCACTGTGAAAGGAAACCCCTCAGACTAGAGCAGTACCTGGGGGGCTTTGGTGGACTGTTCTATGAGCCATCTGCTCCAAGATCATTGCTCACAACCCTCCCTGGCTCCAGTCCTTAGGAATACTGCTGCTTTCTGGCTTTCTGGTCCCCAGCTGTAGCCAGGGCTACTATCTCCTTCTCTTCCTACCATGATTCCAATCCTTCTGAAGGTATAGAGGGAAATGGGGACTGAAACCTTCTCTAATGTGCTAAAATATAGCCTCCCCAAAATATAAAAGTCAGTTGATTGGAAGAGCATTAAGGAGAAGATATGAAGAGAAAGGGAAGAGGGACATGGGTGAGGTGTGTGTATGTGTGTGGAGGAAACAGCTAGATGCCCACTGAGCATTGAACCCATTACTTATCTTTCCACTATTGAGTTCTGTGTTTATGAGGCTTCAAAGTAAGTGTCTGTTGTCTTCTAGGTAAGCTGGACATACAGCCTTACTCTAGGTCAAGGAGTCAGTGACCTAGGACTCTGGGCTTGAGTAGAGAGATGGAACGATAGAGAGCATACTGGAATCCATTCTCTCTGATGTAGCTAGCATAACAGTGATACTGTTGCCTGCACCATGGCCCTTCTGTCAGCAGTCCCACTCCTCACAAGCCCTCACAACAACCTGCCCTGGTTCAATCTCATTTTCTAACACAGGTTATCCAGGCTTCCTAAAGTCTGCGAGCTAACTGCCCATGGTGCACTCTCTTCAGCTTAAATTAATCAGCCTTGTACATCCCCAAGGACTTCAAGAGTTTGAAGTTCAACTCACTTCTTTGACAAGATGAAGCTACAGACCTGGAAATATTAAGTGATTTCTAAAAACCACACAGACAATAATCAGCAGATCTGGAGTTTCATAGCATCACCAAGTTCACATGACAGTGTTGCCCAAGCATGACACACACTTGTTATCCCTCCAAGAAATTGAAGACAACTCAGGAATGCACCTGAGAATCCACAAGGAGAGTCAGCAATACCTGCATTCATGCCCTTCATTCTCCTGGCTCCTTTTTCTACTGACTTTAGAGACCCCATTTCAGGCTTTCACGTTATAGGAAATTATTCTACCATGAGAGAACAAATGAGTTTTAAGCTTCTTTAAAAATATTTCCCATGTGTCACTTCATACATTTATTGTCTTTCACTATTGAGTATGAAAACTGTATTTCAAGTGTATTCAATGTCCCCCATAACATAGGCTAGAATAATCTCTAATAAACAAATGTGCTGTATAGTACAATGAAAGACAGCAGTAATACTGAGAACAGGCATGCTCACGTTGTTGGGTAATGTGTGATTCTAACAAGAAACCTGTAATGTGTGCTTTGCTGTGAACTTTAATTTTGAAAGCCCCTTCCCCAAGCCTCAGTCTCCTCATGTGCAAAGAAGTCAATTGTCTATCCATCAGTCTCTAGCATCCTAAGGAAAAATGGCATGAAGGCTAAATACGAATTTCCAAAGGGCATTTACCAGGACATTTGATTGTTAAAAACTCCTGCCCCTGTAAAATAAAAGTAAAAAGAAAAAAGTTACTGGAGAAGCCTACTAAAGAAATATAACCTAAATCTCTGGTTCTGCTTCTGCATTCATTATGAGTACTAGGCAAAGTTGAACATCCATCTTAAAGTATAAGGGTGATAACTCCATGAGACCCAATGTCTCCTATCAGTATAACATTGAAAAAATCTGTCTTTGTCCAGTGTCAACTTAATCAGTTGTCAAACTAGGAATTTGATGGAAAGAGATCTCCTAGCCCTGAGCAAATGGATACTCACAGAGTCTCCAGTAAAGTCACGCAATTATCACTTTATAACTACTGATATAAATGCTATATACTCCACCCAGATCATTTAAGGGGTAAATGTCATTATAATCCTACCGTCCCAATGGTGCTCACTGTCTATAAAGTCTTCTGATAGTTGTCCACATATACACAATTAACAGTTTAGTAGTTTGATTTATTTTGTAAAAAATACATAAAAGTGGGTTAAGCTAAACTTGACCAGTGTTTGCACTCAGAAGTTACAGTTGATGATTCTATTCCAAACTGTGCTCAACATTCTTTGTTTTCTCTTGATCTTCAGCTACAAGACAAGAGGCTTGACATCCCCCTGGTCATTTGTGGTCTTCTCACCTATGTAGAGACAAGCATTAATTCTTAGATACATTATTAACTCTTGGGGAAAAGCTAGTATGTATGTTTGCATTTGATGTTTTTGCATTAGTACAGGGTTCTTTGCATGCCCACAAGAGAAAAGAATATGCTCCTGTGGTCTCCCTTGTCCAGTCTTCATTGACCTGTGAGAAGATCAGCAAAAAATGTTTGTGATCTGTTTTCCTTTTTTAGTGATAAAGGCAGAAAACAAGGTGCAGGGGCATGATTTTGGACCTAATACTGTGTAGATAGTGTCCTGGGCTTGAGACTCATCAGCTGTGTAATCTGGAACAAGTTAATGTCTTAAGGATCCATTTGCAGCTTCATTTCTAAGACATGGACAATAATAATTATTGCATAGAACTGTCATGAGGATTAAGCAAGCTAATGTGGGGGGATGCTGTGAAATAAATTACTTTTTTATTAAAAATGACATTCTAAACAAGTTACTCCATTGAACTCCTGCTAATATTTACAGTAGAGATTTTTTTCTACATTACATGAATGAAAAACTAACTTCAATTTTTGGCGACTGATGAGCCATCTCTGGAGTCATCGAAGTCTAGGCCTTTCTCTTCTCTTCCTATTTTCAGCTGGTTAGCTGCTCACTGAGATCTTGCCAGAGGGTGGGGAAAAGAAATAAAAATGGAAATTGGTCAATTTGACTTTTTGATAGCAGTCCTGATGAATGATCTGGGTGGAAAAATGTTCAAGTTGTAAACTAAAATGGAGTTTTGTCTTCTTCCCAGGATATGTCAAGAACCTACTGATGCTCCTGGTGACAGCTGTCCCTCTTCTCTTTACGGAAAAAAAGTCTTCCTCTACCTGAACAGTGGCCCATCTACCAGAATAATACATATTGACTTTCAAAGGAGTAAGAGGGTATCTGCGGGCCACTCACATCAGAAGAAACAAGCCTTGTGAGCAGGGAGCTAGCAGATGCTGCAACCAGATGATGGGTACATCAACAAGAGTCCCAAAGCAATAATCACTATTCTTCTTCTTCTCCACAAAGCCAGCAATCAAATCATCACTCTTTAGCATTTACAGTATACCACCATATAATATAAAATGTGGTGAGTAGTTAGATATATAAGGTAACCTCTCAACACTCCAAAAAATGTAACACATTTAAAAGGTAAGAGTTATGCATGAGACAAGACAACTAATTACATAGAGGAGAAAACATGGTTGCAGGTATAGCATCTCCCACATACCACTCAGTCACCACGGGAGGTGTCGCACATGTATTATTTTGTCTAATCCCTACCACATCTCCAAGAGGCATTCCTATCCTCTAATGGATAATGTTATTGAGAGTCAGAGATATTTAGTCACTTGCCCAAGACCACATAGATAGAGAAGCATAGAGCCTATTTTCAGGTTTAGATGTACCTAACTCTATAGTCTATGCTTTGTCACTGACCCACACCTGCCGGCGAGAGAAATCAGAGTTCAAAGACATCATTTAGTGCAGAAACAGAACTCTAAAATCCCTGTCAGCAAAACCTGTTCATAAAATTTTGCCTAGCCCATTGATTGGCTTGGAAACTAGTTTTAGCCAGAAGATAAATGTCTAGATTCTGCAGGCAGAGATGAAGGAGTAGAAGTGACCATGTGCCGGTCTCAGCTCAGCCATTTTCCATCTGAGCAAGTTGCTTCCCTCATCTAGGATCTTGTGTCATTATTGGTAGCATAGAGCATCTCTACATTGTCTAATGTCATACTCTGTCATTAGACAGCTCAGTGATCAACAACAAATTCTGAAGACCTGAGTTTTAATCCTGGCTTCATCCTCAAGCAGTGGGCTGTTGGGCAAATCATGTACATAATGGAGTTAATAATACTACCTCAGGGTCTCTGCCCTTATTGTTCATTCTCCTTGGGACAGTTCCCATTCATCCACAAGGTCACCCTTATACCTCTTTCAGGTCTTACTCAAGTTACCCATTAGCTAGGCCTCCCTTGAACACAGTCTCTAAACGTGCAAACCACATTTTCCATTTTCTATTTTCTTTTCTCATGCTATTGTTTTCATTAACACTCAACACCTAACATTCTATACAGAGCACTTGATTATCTTATTTATTGCCTGTTTCCACCTTCTCATCTCTAGAATGTAAGCTCTGTATGGGCAGGATTTGTTTGGTTTTGTTGTTGTTGTTGTTGTTTTATTTTATTTTTTCGTATTCTTTACTGCTGTATCCCCAGTTTCTAGAATGACTTAGGTGCTTAATAAATATTTCTGGCATAAATGAATGCTTGTCATGAGGATAATTTGAGTCAAGTGCTTTGCATGGGACCTGTCACATAGTAAACACGTGTGTTATCTGTGTGGCTGGCTGGTGGTTATTGTTTTATTATTCTACCCAATCTCCATGGAGCACATGTGTTCTCGTTCCCTTCCAGATAACCTAAGATTAATTAGCATTCTCATGTCCTTAGTGAATTTGAAGGCCTATTTCTGAGATTATCCAAAAGCAAGAAGGAGTAGTCTTTGTGAGAAAAAAGGAAAGACTTGCATGGCAGTTACCTTCCCTTCCCATATATAAAATATGCTATGTGAGTGGAAATTCCAGGAAACATTTCTGGTGCATAAGAAAGAATTTTCACAGAGTTGGATGTTTAATGAAGGAGTAAGTTATTTCAAGAAATAGAAAGCTGCTCATGCCTGGAGGTCTCCTAGAAGCTGGGAAACTATATCCCACAGGCCTAGATATAATTATTTTAGTGAGTGACATGGTTGGAGTTCAGCCAAAGGGAAGCACTCTCTTTGAGGTTTGTGGAGATGGCTAGTAAAACATGGCATCTCTGGGGAATGAGACAAATGGGTAGCCAATAAAAGTATTGCTCAATGTACATAATCAAACAAATCAAGGATATTGATGATCAAGAGGCCAAGTCAGTCGTTGCGATGAAAAATCAAAATACATTACTCAGATTCTAGATCCTAACTGTAAAGGTCCTTGATGGAAAAGCCCTTCCAATGTTAAAGAATATAAACCTGCAAGTAACTGTCCCATGATTGCTCAAAAATGTTCTTCGGCCATTTACTTGGCTGACCATCTATGGGGTGGGGTGGGGAGAAGATGGCCTGCATGTTTGGAGGACTGTTAGGCACAAGCCAAAAGTTGACACTGATATCCAGGACCCAGAGAGTTAGTCCTCACAGTCTTGTTCTTAGAGAAAGGTTCCTACTGTGTCCTTGCTGTGCATTTGTTCATGGTGGATCCTCAGGGTTCATAGATGCACATCTGATGATTTCTTTAGTCTTTGATTGAGTGATGCAAAATCATGTGTCCATCAGTTAATCAAAACATGACAGGGATCCCCGGATGGTAGAATAAGAACTGATATAGTCAAGTTGACCAAGAGCAAGCTCCTGAAACCTTTCTCCCTCTAACATCCCCATCACCACCGAAACAGCAAATCAAAAGCATTCTAGAATAAACTACTACTTAAAAACCTGAATGTTAGGATGGGAATTCCTATTATATCCTCATTTATTGGACCAGTTTGGTGCCTACAAAAACTAAAAGGATCCTGGAGAATGATAATGATATGTTACTGAAAAGACACATACGTGAATCTTTGTTCATTCATTTAAGTAATAGTAACCCCAGTTGCAACTGCTGTGTAGAATCTTTGCAGGGTACACTAGCACAGCCTCTGATGGAAGCTATGCAGCTTCTCACATTCCAAACATGTTCTCTTCCATGGTACAAAGAAGGATTACAAGTCTATATTTACGTGGCTTAGAAAAATGTGTATTTATGATCTTGCCCAGACTATGTTAATTCCCCTACTTTCTATTTCCATGGAATCCAATGGCACTTACTTAGATTGACCATTTCAAAGAATGTCACATTCATGCATGGCATTAAGGTTATTGTAAGAAGTACCAGGCATTAGCAAATATGCTGGAGATTTCTAATATAATGAATGTGCTTTCAAAGGTGGGAGATGAACTTTCAAATGGCCAGGACCCCAGAACCACACAACAGTTCTGAGAAGTGTGGTGATGTGGGGCTTGTTAAGGCTGCCCTTCCCAAGATAGTGGCCAATTATGTCAAATCCTACTTCCTGCCACCAAGAAGAAATAACCATACCTAACAATCCTCCATTATTCCTATAAGTAGGTTCTAAAGGGAATAATGCTGTGAGTGTCACCAAGTAACATGGAAGCTTACAGCTTTGAGTGAACCCTAGAACTATAACAGGCACCATAGAAATTTGGGGTTACTGTGAAAATAACTCTGCAAATTGGACCATAATGTAATGTAATAGGCATCTCTGGTGGGGAAGGATGCTCTGTGGAGCTTTGGTAAGCCACAACAAAAGTGTCACAATATAAACACAATATTTTTGTAACATAAGCATGCCTTCCATATCAGAGAATTATATTCCACTTGAAAAGGGCATACCACAGGAACCTACGAGAGATTAAGAAACTGATCATGGGATATCTAATGACCATCTGTCCAGGCATTCTACCATAAGTTAGGTTCAACCAGACTCACCAAATTTTAAAACACAGTAAATTTATTGGTGAACCTATTGACTATTTCTAAGACAAGTGGTATAAACAAGATTAGAAACAAATAGGACCACTGGACACAGTCTGCTGCATGTGTGGGTAGGTCACACTCTTAATTAATTTCCCCATTGCCACAGTTGTGTGTTTCCATTAGCTCATACATTTGGATTCTTGAGGAATTCCTGATGATAAGCTGGGGGCTAGAGGAGACAGAGTGAGCTTTGTATATGGTTGAAATCTCAAATGGCTAACACCCAGACTATACACACCTAGTTCCCTGCAATAGACTGATAAGGGGAAATCCACCCAATGGAAAGAGCACTTCAGAATCCAATGAACATCTACTTTGTGAGGTAATATAAGAGGACAGGAGAGAGAGAGAGAGAGAGAGAGAGAGAGAGAGAGAGAGAGAGAGAGAGAGAGAAGAGATGGAGGGAGGGAGAAAGAGACAGATACATGATAGATACAAGATAGTAGATAGATAGACAGACAGACAGACAGACAGACAGACAGACAGACAGACAGACAATAAGCCTTGGCAATGACTTAGCTAGTGTTAGGGAATGTGGAAGTAAAGACACATAAAAATCAGACAAGACTCTGGAAAGGATGTGTGTGTGTGTGTGTGTGTGTGTGTGTGTGTGTGTGTGTGTGTGTGTGTGTATACATAAAAATGAAGATCTCAGCATCACTTAATTACCAGTTCCCAAAGACCTTCCACCATAGCAGAGTCACTGAGCAATCAAGCAAAGAAAAGATCCCAGGAGATGATAGAAGACTGCTTTTTGATTGGCTCTCTGGGTGCTAATACAGTGGACACATAAATGCAATAAAGGGCCCAATTTCCCACTCAGCAAAAAATGACATATTTATTTCCATTGATCAATGTCTAAACAGAAAAGACAAAACTGAATCCTCCCCTGATGGGGAAAATACTTCTTTGTACGTTTATTTTATTGATTGTTAAATAAAGTACTTGCTTGGCCAATGAGACAGCAAGTTAGGCTGGACTAGGAGTCAAAGAGGATTCTGGGAAATGTAGTAGAGAAATGGTGTTCCAGGCAGGAAATGACATAGCAAGGAGACTCATATTTAAGAAGAGGAAAAAGGAAGTGTCACTCTCTTTTCCCGTTCTTGCTCCCGAGGCAGGATGTGATCCACGGACAAGGAGGGACACCAATAAGGCGTCCGATAAGATAAGTCTTATAAAATATATAGATTTATGATAATTAAGACTGAGCTAGCAGATGAGAAGTCCTAGTCATTGGCCAAGCAGCATTGTACCTAATACAAGTTTCTGTGTATTCATTTGGGTCTAACTTGGGCAGGCGGCTGGCTTAAAGCTCACACATGGCAGTGGGGCTCAGGCAGCTTTTGGCGGAAAGACTTATTGTAACACTCCCCTCAGGTGATATCAGTGTGGTGCCATCCCTACAGGAGAAACAACTGTTCTTAGCAACTTGGCATCATGAGATCTCTTCTACCCTGGAAAGAAAAGCAGTCAGTTTGAATGGGAGCAGTAGACAGTCCACATTCGAGTTTGCTGTTCTTGCCTTTAAGTTCTTAGCTACAATCACTCTGGGGGATTCCACTGACAAGACTTCTAATTGATATTTCATTGGACAAAAACGCATGGTCTATTATGACAAAGAAGAGTTAACAGCAGGTGAAAACTGGAATCTGCTTTTCCTAGCACATTCAGATAGTTAGTAGGGAGAGGAATTATGTATATGTGCCTGTGTGTCCGTGTGTCAATGTGTGCGTGTGTGCGCATGTGTGTGTGTGTGTGTGTGTGTGTGCGCGTGTGTGTTTGTGTTTGCCTGTAACCTTGTCAGTGTCCACGTGTGTCTTCTGTATGTTTGTGTGTGCATGTGTGTATCCATGTGTGTCTGTGTCCTTGTACGTGTCTGTGTGTGGTGCATGCATGTGTGTTCATGCATGTGTGTGCAAATGTGTGCCTGTGTCCATGTCCATGAGTGTGTGTCTATGTCAGTGTCTGTATGTCTGTGTGTGTGGTGCATGCCTATGCACACTTGTGCAGGCCAGAGCAGAACATCATATCCATCCAGTGTCTTCATCTATTGCTCTCTACCTTATTGCCTTGAGATCGAATTTCTCACCGAACCACAAGTTCTCCATTTTGGCCAGATTGACAGGCTAGTGAGCCAGTTTAAACCTGTCTCCATCCTTTCCAATGTTGGGGTTACATTCACACACAGCTATGTCTGACTTTTTATGCCAGTTCTAGGAATTTGAACTCAGGTTCTCATGTTTGCAGAGAAAGTACTCATACCTGATGCCATGACTCCAACCCCAGGGTAAAGAAATCTTTAAAGTCAGTGCCAGTTTAGAGACGATACCTTGCAGTAATTGAGCATTGTGTTCCTGGATCCCACATATATTATAAAGCAATAGCCTTTATATGATGCTGTGTCTTTGATGTGTAGACTACATGAATTTAAAATCACAGCATGGGGGCAGAGTTTCTCTCACTCTGATGGGGATTTGTACATCCTATTCCCATGAAACTAATCCTTGTCCATCTGGAACTCTAGTTCACAAAAAGAAATGATTTTTTTAGAAGATACAGAGAGGCCCCTTGAACAACCAAGCAGACACAGATGCTGTTTGAGCATTTTGGGCTCATAATTACAGCAATCTAGGAATCAAGGGAGTGAGACAAGGACACAAGTGACCTAGACTAAGAGCCAGTGTTGATGTTACCGGTTGGAGCTAAACAGAAAACATGTGGCATTGGGGTAATTCTGGTCACCAAGTCCTTCTCAAACACAGATGCAACAGTATCCTCTTACTCACAAAACATGGCAACAATCACAAGCACCCCAGAAAATCAATTTCTTCTGTGCCAAAAGGAAGAGAAACAGCTTGTGGTGGTTTGAAAGAAAATGACCCCTAAAGGGAATATCACTATTAGGAAGTGTGTGGCCTTATTGGAGGAAGTGTGTCACTGTAGGGTGATGGGGAATGTACTGTGTATGTTTATCGTATTGATTGTTAAATAAAATACTGTTTGGCCAATGAGACAGCAAGTTAGATGGGACTAGGAGTCAAAGAGGATTCTGGGAAATGTAGTAGAGAAGTGGTGATCCAGGCAGGAAGTGACATAGCAAGGAGACTCATATTTAAAGAAGGAGAAACAGGAAACGTGCCTCTTTTCCCCTCCTCTGCTGCTCCAGCGGCATATATATATATATGATAATTAAGACTGGGCTAGTAGATGAGAATCCTAGTCATTGACCAAGCAGCATTGTACCTAATACAAGTTTCTGTGTATTCATTTGGGCCCTAACTCAGACAGGCGGCTGGCGTAAAGCTCACACGTGGCGGTGGGGCTCAGGCAGCTTTTGGCAGAAAGATTTATCTTAACAGTAGGGGCAGGCTTTGAGGTCGCTTTTCTTAAGCCCCTCAGTCAGTTGACTTTCTGTTGCCTGCAAAATGTAGCTCTCACCACATCTGCCTGCATGCTGCCATGTTCCCCTCATGATGATAATGGACTGAACCTCTGAAACTGTAAGCCGTCACCTCAATTAAATGTTTTCTTTGTAAGAATTGCCATGGTCATGGTGTGTCTTCACAGCAATAGTAATCTGAACTAAGACACAGCTACTAAATGCTGGGGTATAGGACCAACGCACACTCTAACAGAATGTAATAGTTTATACATAGACTCCAATAAGCTGGTATTGTCATCCAGGGTCCTCTAGGGCTCTCTCACAGATGGGTGCTTGTGATAATTTCATGTCAACTTTGCTAGGCTGTAAGGTGCCTATATATTTGGTTAGCAATTTCTGAGTGTGTCTGTGAAGGTTTTCAGAAAAGACATGTTTTGGGCAGTGGACTGGGTAAAGCAGTCAACCCTCTGTGGGAGCTGTGGCTCACCTATTGGTGGTCCAAATTAAACCACCAAAGACTAAGGTGGGCAGATTTTCTCTGCTCTGGGCTGGCGTTGAGATATGTCTTACTTTTTCTGCCTTCAGACTAGAACTGACATTATAGGAAGAGCTGGGTTTTAGGATTTATATGGGCTGAAAGCTTGTATCATTGGTTATCTGGTTCTCAGGCCATCAAACCTAACTGAAACTATACTTTTGTCTTGAAACTCAAGCTTGCAGAAAAGGATTGTGGGATCTCTGAGCACCCGTGCTCATGCACACCCAGTTCCTTATAACAAATGCTAGTTACTATGAAATCTACATGTTTTACTTCACTAGAGAACTTGCCTAGTGTTCAAGGCAATGACTATAGGATCAGCCTAAGTTAAATGTGCATATCATATGTATCTGTGTGTACATATTCATGTCAGTAAACTAGTTCATATGGGTGTACATATGTTCAGGAAGGTGTGCTTAAACGAGCATGACAAGGCCAGAGGTCAACTTTGAGCATCTTTCTTAGGTGCCCTCATCTTTATTCTTTGAAACAGCTTCTCTCACTGAACTCAGAGTTTGTGACTCAACTAAACTGGCTGGACAGTGAGATCCAGGGGTCTGTTTGTCTTTACCTGTCCCCACTTAGAGTAGAGTTACAGATTCAGTCCACCACAACCATTTTTTTGCATGGTGCCAGGGACATGAACTGGGGTCTCATGCTTATGCAGCAATCATATGCTGTCTAGATTTATGTCGTCTTGACAAACCATAGTCATCTGAGAGGAGGAAACCTCCAATGGACCAAAAAATATCTTCAGAAGATTGGCCGTGGGGCAGCCTGTAAAGAATTTTCTTAATTAGTGATTGATGGGAGAAGGCCCACCCCTGGGTTCTATATGAAAGCAGAATGAGAAAGCCATAGGGAACAAGCCAGTAAGAAACTCCCCTTCATAGCCTCTGTATCAGCTCCTGCCTCCACTTTCCTGCTCTGCTTGTGTTCCTGTCCTGACTTCTTCGGGGATGGACAATAATGTGGAAGTAAAGGCCAATAAACCCTTTCCTCCCTAACTTGTTTTTTGATTATGGTGTTTCATCGCAGTAACAGTAACCCTAAGACACAGACCCTTACTGACTAAGCCATCATCCCAGCCTTATACATTTCCCCCTGAGTTTATAGCTTATGCCAGACTCAAACAGAGCCACTTGTTTAGAATAAGCTGGTGATTCTGTGAGGCACGTTCAATAGTTAAATATTTCTTTCCTGATGAGCAATTCCCCTACATGTCTCCACAGGAGGTGGGTGATACAGCCACAATAGGCCTGATGGGTCTAGGCAGAGCCCTTCCTACACGCATAGGAGGTTTCTCAGCAGAATGCAGCCTGTCCAATGATGCTTGCCCCATTGCTGTTTCTTTCTCTTTTTATATGACCTGTCATTCTTCCCAACAGCAGGTGTGCCTTCTGGCAGCAAGGTGACCAAGCACAGAGCGGAGCCTATTAAGTTTCACTTTTGCATCTTCAGCAGGTTTCCTATTGAGACTTGTAGTACTTTAAAAAACCAGTCTTCCTGGGGGAAGGAGGAGGGAACATGAGATAAGGGGATGAATGCGGTGCATGCCAGTTGAATTGCTTCATCCTTTTGATTATTCTATTACTATACAGATGCCTCTTCGGGTGCTCTTATGGACGTTATTGTCATTTCTGCTGTTTAGAAAAAGGTAACAAAACCTGCAGGTTTGGAATAAAAGCTTCTATTTTACATGTTCAAATAATAAAAGGCAGAGAGTTTTACATGAGGCAAGAGCTCAGACTCCTAAGATGTACCTTAAGCTTGCCTTGAAGGAACAGATTGGAAAGCTGAGATTGGCAGCTACAAACTTCCTCCAGGTTGGCTGTTGATAAAGCCCCAATCACTGTCCACTTTCAACTTCCATGCAGCCCGGGACCACTGAACACATATTTCCAAGTAATGCAGTCTGGGGACTTGATGCGGCTTCCTCTGTCTGGTTAATTGGTCTTAGGTAAAATAATGGCAAAGCTGTGAGATGTGCCTGATTCAATCATTCATTCCTACAGAGAGCTTGCTAAAGTCACTCCCCCTGTGCACATTCCCTTTCAGAATGACTTTGATTTTGGAAATATGACTTTTACAGCATTATCTTATAGCATGGTGCCTTGTTGGCTCCCTCAGCATGAGGGTTACTATCGCTTTTCCCTGAGAGGAACACACATACACACACATGCACACACACACACACTCGATGGGGGAAGTGCTTCTGTGCATGTGTTTGTCTTACTGGATGATAAATAAAGTTCTGTTTGGCCAATGAGACAGCAAGTTAGGCAAGACTAGGAGTCAAAGAGGATTCTGGGAAATGTAGTAGAGAAGTGGTGATCTAGGCAGGGAGTGACATAGCAAGGAGACTCATATTTAAGCAAGGAGAAACAGGAAGTGTCCCTTTTCCCTCTGCTCTTCCTCCAGTGGCGCAATGTGATCCACCAGCAAGGAGGGACAGCAATGGAAGGTGTCCGATAAGAGAAGTCTTATAAAATATATAGATTTATGATAAATAAGACTGAGTTAACAGATGAGAAATCCTAGTCATTGGCCAAGCAGCATTTGAACCTAATACAAGTTTCTGTGTATTAATTTGGGCCCTAATTCGGGCGGGCAGCTGTCGTAAAGTGCACACGTGGCAGTGGGGCTCAGAGGCTTTTGGCGGAAAGATTTATCATAACACAGACACTATGAGTGTGCATGCAGGGAGAGAGACAGGCAGGTGAGAGTGTTGTGGTGGTATAATATTATTTTAAGGTGTGTGACTTTTGTTTATGCTGTAGTTGTTTAACTCCATGAAGCTGCATTACTGTGCCTGTTTAAATAAAACACCTGGTGGTCCTAATAAAGAGCTGAATGACCAATAGTGAAGAACAAGATAGGCAAGAACAAGGATAGGCGGGGCTGGCAGACAGAAAGAATAAATAGAAGGAGAAACAAGGAAGGGAGGAGCTATGAGAGACCAAGGAGAGGAGGAGATCAGCGGTCAGCCAGCCATGCAGTAAGAGTGAAAGTAAGATGTACAGAAGTAAGAAAAGGAAAAGGCTCAGAGCACAAAAGGTGGTCCAAATAAGATAAGAAAAGCTGGCTAGAAACAAGCCAAGCTAAGGCCAGGCATTCATAACCAAAAATAAGCCTCCATGTATGTTTTATTTGGGAGCTGGGTGGTACCCCCCTGCAAAAAAAAAAAAAAAAAAAAAGCAAAAAGAGCAAAACATCCACAACAGAGAGTTACTCACATGAGTCTCAACCTTCCAAAATCTCTTGTGGGTGAAAGAACTACCTAGAAACACGTGCTTTTCTGGAATAAGTTATACTGGTGTCTAGAAATGTGATGAAGACCAAGACGTGGGCAAAACCAGGTGCAGCAGGTACATCTGCTCCCATCCTGGTGCTCACTGCACTGAGCCTGTCGTGCTTGCAAGTCATACTTGGAACTTCAAAAATGGTTTCTTCTGCTTAAGCTGTGTCGGACCTTATGAACCTAATGTAAATATTAGTTTGCATAGGGGAGAGCTAGTGAGCTTAAGTCAAAGATGACAACCCCATTGACAAGTTGGAGGACTATGGGCCTACCACTCCCAGTAGATACACATGCAGTGCAGCCCTTGGGCTGTCATTAGAGTATATGGGCTCAGGGAGCAGGAGGACATTCATCCTGACATGTCAGGATAGATTAAAGCAGGGGACTACAAAGGTACCTAATGTGCCCAGTTATGTGCTCTGTGCTCCAGGTGAGAAGTGTTGGGAAAGGAAAGATTTCAGGCCAGCAAGATGGCTCATCAGGTGAAAGCACTTGTTGCCAAGGCTGACGACCTGAGTGGGATCTCAAAGATACATATGATAGAAAAACGAAATCAACTCACACACACACACACACACACACACACACACACACACACACACACACACACACACACTGAATTAAAAATGCTATTTAAAAAGAAAAGAAAGGATATCATAGTGTTTACCAGAGTGCATTCAGCCACAACCTAATAATAGATTTGATTTAATTAGTGAATATATAGCCATAAGCAGGCTCCTATGCGACAATAAAGTCATATACTGTAGTCCTATAGTTCCTCCTTGTCAGGATTTTGCTTCCCATGGTTTCAATTACCTATGATATCCTATATTTTGAAAATGTTCAACTAAAAAAATTCCCAAAACACATTTAAAATCGTGCACCACTCTGTAGTGTGGTAAGATCTGACTATCTGGCTCTGATCTAGTCAGGACATGAGTTATCTTTTTGTCTAGTGTATCCACCCTTTATATACCACCTACCCATTAGCACCTAGCTGTCTCAGTTGTCAGACTGATATGGTATCACAGAGCTTGTGCTTAAGTAACATTTCTTCACTTAATGATGGACCCAAAGTACAAACACAGCAAAGTACCCCTCCAGATATGCCAAGGAAGCATCATAAAGCATCACTCAAACTGTGAAAATTCTTATAGTGATAAAAATGCAATACTGGGGTTGCAAAAAGTTACAGGGAATTATTGTTAATTTCTTACTTTGACACTTACACATTAAATTTTAACTTAGGTAATAACATTCAGAAAAATAGAGTATGTGGGGCCAGTTGGATGGCTCCGTGGATAAAGGTGTGTGCCCTGTGCCAAGTCTGGTGACCTGAATTAGATCACTGGAACCCAAAATGGCAGAGGGAGAGAACTGACCTCTGACCTTTCAGTTGTGCATGGTAGCATGTGTGTCCCTGTGTGCATACACACACACACACACACACACACACACACACACACACACACAGAGAGAGAGAGAGAGAGAGAGAGAGAGAGAGAGAGAGATACACACACACTAATTAATAAATAAAGAGGAAACTTGAGTACATGAAGTGCTTAGTATTGCCTGCAGGCACAGGTGTCTCCTTAGGGTCTTGAAATACACCCCTTACTCCTAAGGAGAAATTCTGGCAAGCTACACAAGGCACTCACTTCCATTTACAAGCACTGAATGTTTACTGTTGGCTTCTGACTACTTTTCCTGTTTTGTGTCTAGGACAGTGGTTCTCAACCTTTCTAATTCTGTGACCCTTTAATGCAGTTCCTCATGTTACGGTGACCCCCCAACCATAAAATTATTTTTGTTGCTACTTCAGAACTGTAATTTTGCTACTGTTATGAATTGTAATGTAAATATCTGATATTCTGCTTCTGTGAAAGGGTTGCCTGACTTCCAAAGGGGTTGTGACCCATTGATTGAGAACCACTGGTCTAGGGCAACTGACTTGTGATGCCTTTGCTAACTTTGTGTCTACACCTTTGCACACACCTGGGCTCTTCCAGACATGGAAAATGCTGCTTGTTGTCAAGTTCACAGTGAATGACTCAGAGAGGACCCAAAATGAAAACAATGGTTAAGCAAGGGGCATCCAGACTCCATGGCAGCCAGGACAGCTCATGCACTCCCAGCCTCTCTGACACCCAGTTGGTAGATCCAACTCACTCCTTCCAGGCAGAAGCCCTTTGCTGGTACCAGACTTGGAACACTCACCAGAGCCTCTGCTGTCATTGTCCATCTTTTCCCTCCTCTGTGCATGCAGTGTCACAGCTGACACCTGGGATGTCACATTCTGACATACAAGACCGTTGGGGTCAAGTGGGGTAGGGGTAGAGGCATGGACTTGGCTATCACAGCCAGGTACATGTCAAAGCAAATTCCACTCACGATTGGGTGTTCAGCCTGGACCTGGACCGTATCTGGATCAGAGTGATGGGCTGAAGTCAAATGACAATGTTTGTCTAGCTAGGGCTTATCTGACAGGACATGCTTCCTGGCAGGGATGGGAACGGAGGCTGCAGGGACAAGGGTGGGTGTGAGGCAAGAGGAGGTGTGTTATCCGCCTTTGCCTCGTTTTCACATTTGTTGCTAGTATGTGCTTGCTGACATTTGAGCGGATTCTATTTATGCAAATAGCCGATTTTGCTTTATTTTCCGTCCCCTACATGCACGCAGACCACTAACTGTCACAAAGGTTTCCTTCCACCGTGGTGACTAACAGCACGGTCACTCACCCAGCAACAAGGGAGAGGCCTGGCTGGGGAAGGAGAGTGTTTAATATTGATGTGAGCCCTGAATAAATGAGGATTTGCAAGGCATCCACCGTGTTCCACAACAAGACTTTGAATTCAGATCGACCGGAATCCATATTTCTGCCCTAATGCATAGCAGCTTCATGGCCCTGGGCAACTTTTCTTAGCTCCTCTTGGCCTCTGTTTCTTCATCTCTAAAGTACTGGAATAATACTACCTATGGTATGGGAGAATCTTCATGATCAAGTGAAAATGTGTCCAAAGCAGTTTGTGGGAGGTCTAGTAAAATGTGATCCCTCTCACCCCAAATCCTAATGTGGACAATGGGAGACAGAGGGCAGAGAAATGGACAATGGGAGACAGAGGGGCAGAGAAATGGACAATGGAGACAGAGGGGCAGAAAAATGGACAACGAGAGACAGAGGGGCAGAAAAATGGACAATGGGAAAAGGAGAGACAGAGAAATGGACAATGGGAGACAGAGGGGCAGAGAAATGGACAAAGGGAAAAGGAGGGGCAGAGACAGGGATTGCAACAGAGAGTGTGTGTGCTTTGAAGAATGCTCTCCCATTATCTTTCAGATGACCTGCCTTTCCAGAACTTTGGAGCACTCCTGGGCTACAGAAGTAGTTGTTCATCTGTCAGGGGAGCACTTGCCTCCTGAATCTTTAACTTGAATTTAGAATTTACATATCATTTATTTTGCTTTTGTTCTTCCTCTCCCACCCTTTCCATCTTGCTTTCCTTTCCTCCCTCCCTCCCTCCTTTCTTCCTCCCTTCCATCTTTCCTTCCTTTCTTATCTCTCTCTGTCTTTTTTGTTGAGAAAGGGTAGGGTCTGCCCAGTACCTTCTGTCAGACCTTTGGCCCTTTGCTTAGAAAACATCATCCATCCTTATCTTTTTACTTAAACATTATTCTTCTGAAAATGATCATGAAACTTACCTTTTACAACAAATTATTTAACCCAGCCGTAAATAAACTGTCACCTTGAACACATGTTCCCTTCTTACAAGTCTGTGTCTATTTTTGAGCATTCTTTGTAGATTTCTCAAGTGGTAGTACAGGCTGGGTTTTGTTGATAAATAGTTAACTTTAACAGATGTTGAAAATGATCTCTTGGTTGAATAAAGAATTAAGATGTAGACTCAAGTATCTGAAAGTTTCTGCAATGTGCTTTAGCAAGCTTAAAGGATGGTGAGGAGAATTCCACCAGCCTGGCAGCAGGGCAGTGGAGCAGAGAGCTTCAGGCCTAAGGGACAAAGTGGGATAACACCACTCTTGGAGGATTCGAGAGAAGAGGAGGTCCTGCACTGCAAGGAAAAAGACTCAGTTAATATATATGACCTGTGCTATGTGACCGTGGTTGAAGACAGGGACTGTAGCACACATATCAGGAATCATAGAAATGCTGGATAGAGAATAAAGCGTGGTTAGTGTCTGGATTTAGTCATGCTGCCTTGGGCTGCAGCTGGTAAGGGGCTAGGTATTGTACCAACCCTGCTTCAAATGTTATCTGCTTGGGGCCTGCTTTCCTGGGCTTTCAACAGCCCACAGGAGTACTTCCTTCACAAAGAGGTTTGAGACTGTGTGTATGTATTACTTATGGTTTAAGCCATATATTTGGTTATCCTGTGACCCATTACCTTAGGCCAGACTGGTAATTCATGAATTTGTGGTTTTCTTGGTCAGTCATGGCATGATTAACCTGTCGCCATTTTTGTTTTGTTTTGTTTTTTGAGACAGGTTTTCTTTGTTTAACAATGCTGGCTTTCCTGGAACTCACTCTGTAGACCAGGCTGGCCTCACAACTCACAGAGGTCCACCTGCCTCTGCCTCCCCAGTGCTGGGATCAAAGGTGTGTGGCACCATGGCCAGCCCCTGTCATCATTTTGACGTTAGAGATTACATTGGCTGATAGCTATGCCAACCACTGAGCATGTGGAGGCAACCAGGTCTATGGTAACAGTTGTCACACCCTAATAGAAGGAAGGAGGATAGGGACACCTGCAATTGCAGCTATTTCTCCTTTTTTTATTTTTTTGGTTTTTTGAGACAGGGTTTCTCTGTGGCTTTGGAGGCTGTCCTGGCACTCGCTCTGGAGACCAGGCTGGCCTCGAACTCACAGAGATCGGCCTGCCTCTGTCTCCTGAGTGCTGGGATTAAAGGCGTGCACCACCAATGCCTGGCTTGCCATTTCTCCTTCTTGATTCACCCTCCAGCTGCAAGTGATCTTGGGAAATGTTGGTGTTTGTAGGAAGTGGAAGTCGAGCATCTTGCAGCTGCACTGATGACTGAAGGACTAATGTGACAGAGACAACAGTTGTCATCACCTCACCGAGCCATGGTATCTGCACAATGCCACTCATCCTCCTTGTCTTTTTCTTCAGTGAAAGTTAGTAAATGACCAAGTCAAAGCACAGTCTCCATTTGAAAAATAAAAAAATAAAAATAAGAGGACAGAAAAAGGGAAAGGAACTAACAATTGTCACAATAGGTGAATGGCCTCTTTGACATCCCACATTTCTCCAAACGTCATTAGGTTGGATTTGGGTAGCTGAATATGACGATATTTGAGCTCTTCAGCAAATTCTATATTTGATTCTCTCTTCCCAGAGGGCTTTTGTGAAGCAGGGGGTATTGTGCTGGGAACAGAGCTACAGTCAGCCTCCTTGTCATTATGCTGGAATGAATGGCAAGATACATAAGGCACAGCAATGAAAAGGCCAGTGGATACAAGGCGGAGAGAGGGCCAGGGCTCAGTTAGATTTTCACAATCCATCTGTCTCCTTTCAGTGTATGTTCTTGCTGGATTTTATTTATTTATTGCTTATAAAGTTTCAGAGATTAAGCTTATTCTTCAGGTACTAAACAAGGAAAGGAACCTTGGCATTGTAATGTTAGGAGCTCCAGGGAAAACGTACTAGGAAGGGGAAAAAGAGAGGGGGGTGGGGTAGAGAGAGATAATAGACATTTGGTATATTGAGCAGTTTATAGTGTGTTTTTATATACCCGAAATTCAGCACATCTACAATATAGTGCTGGAGCATCTATGAATCTAAGACTAAGGCCAATCTGAAGGATGTCTTTTGAAAGTCAATTCAAGATTTTTTTGACAAGGTCTCACTATATAGCCACGACTGGCCTGGATCTCAAATAAGTAGACCAGGCTGGCTTCAAATTCATAAGACCCATCTGTCTGCCTATGCCTCCCAAGTTCTGGGATTTTACAAGTAGAATTTTCAAGTTATAGGATGAAACCTTGTTTCTTTTTTTTCCCCCAGCCTCTACCTTATATATAAGATGCCCATGCTAGGAACCAGGGCTTTATCCCCTACGTCTTCCAATCTCTGTTAATACTACATCCAAGTTTTCAACAAATCCTGTTGGCTGAAACTTCTGACCAGCAATGGTATAGATTTCTGTGTGTCTGTACTAATGGGTCCCTCCTTACGGTTTGCCTATCAGACCCTGGGAACCCTTTAATGACTCCCTTGTCTTAAAGATAAAATTTAAAGTCTTCATCATGGGCTATACATTTCCAGTCTTGGATTTGACCTCTCTGTGGACATCTCCACCTACACCCTAGGTACACGAAGACACCTGTCACATGCTCCAATGCTTGCCAAAGATTTGGACCTTTGCCTGCTCCTTCTACCCCCATGCTATTCCCCTTCATGGCCAGACTTATTTCTTTCCTTCAAGAGACAGCAGAGCAAATGTCATTTTTCCCTTGTACCTAGTTAAATGTCCTCTCCCTCCAAACCAGGCCCATCTCCCACACTTGCATAGTAACTGGCACATAGCACTTTTAGAGCAGTGTGGACATTTTACTGTAGCTGTGCGTTTCTCTGTCATGTTAAGTAGAAATCCCCATTACTAGTAAATTCCAAACAGATGATCTTTGACACATTTCAAAGAAGTGAAGCAGAGAACTGCAATCAAGAAACCAAGGAGGAAAGAATAAATAATAAAGACTTCTCAAGTCTCTTTTACTTTTGAGTATTTGAATTTCTCTAACCCCAAAATTTAAATAGATGCTCAAATTCCTTTGAAACTAATCAGAAAGCAATGTTAACATGATGTATTAGTTGCTTTTCTGTTGCTGTCATAAAATATTCTTAACGGAGAAAAGGGTTTATTTTGGCCTATGGTTTCAGAAGGGTAGGGTCCATTAAGGCGCAAGTACGACATGGGAAGAGATACACAGTGACAGGAGCACGAGGCAGCAGATCATGTTTTCATCCACACCGGAAGCAGAGAAAAAGAGAACAGGAAGTGGGGAGAGGGTATAATCCCTCAAAGCCTGCCCCTGTAACATACTTCCTCAGCAAGGCACCACCTCCTGATGGTTCCATAACCTCCCCAAAGAGCAACAACTACTGGGGACCAAGGGATCCCGTGGGCACATTTCTTATTCAAACCACCACACATAGTTTTATCATATGAAATATTTATTGCTTTTGCAATTGATTATCTCTCAATAGAGTATATGAAACATATTGACTGTATCACTATCCTTTCTTATGCAACATGATTACTCAACCGTGTGCTGAAGTTTTCATTATATCCCTGGCTTAAGGATTTGGGAAGCCCAGAATGCTTTTGGTCTCTATGCATGAAATGTAATCAGGACATTTTCTCCTGCAAGATAAAACTGAGGAAAATAGTTCCAATTCAACTTTGCCACTACAAATATGATACTTTGAAAAAGTCACCTGACATTCATGAACATGATTTTCTTCACCTAGAAATGGTGGTTGTGGTGGTCAAATAATATTAGATGTGTATGAAATGCTCCAAATAGAATTTGGTAAACCAGAAATGGTACACTAGAAATGGTTGTTGTCGGGGTCAAATAAAATTAAGTGTGTAGGAAATGCTCCAAACAGAATTTGGTATACCAGAAGCATCCATAACATTGCTGTTATTATTCTAAAATAGGAAACCAGAAGACATACTTTCACAGGCATTGTTCTTATCTATGCAGAAAAACCAAAGGGAATGATGGTTTCTGATGATCTTTGGAATATAATACTCCAACTTCCACGAGTAAGTCCGCATTGTACTCTGCTCCAAATCAAATGCAGATATAGATTTTTTCTGTCTCATTGATTCTGATGTCATCAGTATTATAATTCAGGTTTCTAAATTTTTTTGTTGAGACAAATAATTCTGGAACTCACCAAACAACACTTTCTTTAAAAACAATAGCAAAAAAGGACAGTTGTGGAGACAGAAAGATAAGGAGGAAGCAAAGCTGCCCAGTCATCCAACTTCTGGGAGATAAAGACATTGGGAACTTGGCCAAACCCTTAAGTAATAAGGAGAGATGGGGAAGAAATGTTGACAGTTTCTGACATGTGACTTTCTGCTGACCCAGACACTGCATTTGTTCTGAATATGAAGAGTTCTCAAGGCGATACGTCATGAACAGCCTCCAGTCCAGCAAGTAGCTCTCTCTCATCCCACTTGCAAAGCCAAATGCCCAGAGGAAAAGAAATTATTCAGAAGACCAGAGTTTTGTCTTGGAGACTAAATTGACAATACATTATTAAACTCCCCTTGCACCACTCACCACACCCATTCTGGCAACAAAAGTTGCCTCAAACGGAGAAAAAGCAATTTTCATAGTAATGAGTAAAAGATGTTGTCCAAGTGAAGAGAAAGTATGAGAGTCCTCCACAAAACATTTCCCTAAATTGTTATAATAATGGATATTTTAGGATATAACATAATTTATACTCCTTTTAATTTACACAGAACTATATTTAAGACTATTAAAACACAATTAAGTAAAATGCATTTTACATATATATTTAATAAGAATAATAAGAGTAATATAAATTTGTATTTAAGACCAAGAGTTGATGGAGAAGCCATGAACTTACTGACACTGCCCTGAGTAACTCTGAGGTGTATGACTCTAGGTAATCTTCTCATGCCATCATAGGAATTACTTGCCCTGGTAACAAGTGAGACACTTGAGAATTCAACATGGGTCTACATCTTGTCCTCAAAGACCACAACTTCCCAGGAACAAAATTTTATCAAGTCATTTCTTTGAAAAGTGTAGGTTCCCCCTACATAATTTATCTAAGGAATATCCTTTCTTGTTTGTTAATCTCTTACATATCTAAGGAAGAAGTTTCCTCAAAGTAACAATTCCATGATTAAAATTTTTCTCATCAGTTTGTCATAAACCAACCTTTGTATATGAAATCATCTTTTGGTATATATAGGAGAGTAGGTCCAGGATGTGCCAAGGAAATCCACAGATGCTGGAGTCCCTTATGTAGAATGGCATAAATAGAGTTATATTTTTTCCTTTTTACATAGATAAGTTATTTGTGTGTTACACATGCATGTGTGTGCTTACATGTGTGCTAGTACATGTGTGCTCTAGTGTGTGTGCACACATATATGTGGAGGTGCATGGTTGATGTCCAGAATCTTTCTCGATTGCTCATCCATCATATACTTTTGAGGCAGCATCTCTCAGTCAAACCCAGTGCTCACCAACACAGCTGTTCTCACTAGTCTGCTCAGTCCTGGTACCTCCTAATGCCACTTTCCAAGCCTGGAATTACATATGGGTTACCAATTCTATGGATTCTAAGAATCTAAACTGTGATATTCTTGTTTTCAGAACTATACATTTAACTACTGAGCAATCTTCCAGGGCAGACTTTGGACAGATCACTTGGAGTACCTAATATAACATAAATGCTCAGTAAATTGTTGTTACACTGTATTGTTCAGAAACCAGGGACCCAAAAAGTGTTCAGTGGAGATGGAACGTTTTTCCAAAAGCTTTTTAGTCTCAAGTTGTTGAGTCCTCACATGTAGAGCTCACAAACAAATAGGGTCATCTCTATATCTAAAGAAGATGTGATATTTACTCATTTCACTTTGTTGCTGCTATGGAAATAGAGAAACAGTCAATATGAAACTGAAGAAGGCAGAGAAAATGCAATATACAAAACCATGAGGGGGAGATCCAATAGCATATATGACCCATCAATCAGATACGTGGCTAAAATCCAAAGTCTGCCTCTGTTTCCTCAGCTATAAAGCACACAGACAAAATAAAAAGGACCTATAGAGGGAGAAGGCACAGATGTTCTGTCAGTTGGCCACCTTTTCACTTTGTTTCTGGGTATCCTCAGGTCCAAAAACATGGGAGAGAAACAAGATGAAGAGAAAACATTCAGGTCATCGGTGCCACTGTACTCCTCATTGGCTATCTGGACAGTTCACCTCATAGCTCATTTCCAAATATAATGCTGCCCTGATGCACCCCTTCTTGCATGGAACTTCCCAATTGACCCACCATCCACCGGAATCTCATTAATCCTTGCCAGACTGAAATGTCAGTGGAGAGTGACTGTAACTGTTATTTCTGTCTCTTCACTCTACCACTAATCTTCAACCCAAATTCTAGAGAAGAACAAGAAACAGTACACAATTTCATTTGAGTCCTCGAAGAGTCCTTCTAAGGCTTTTTATGTTCCATCTCCCTTCTTCAACCCTGGAGCCTACCCACAGGTCCACACACACTAAGTTCCAATTGGATAGTGAAATGCCCCCTCTATCAGATACCGTCAGCCTCCTCAATCTTTCTTTCTCTTGAGTCCCCAGGACTTGATTTAGGGAGGGTCACCTAGTAGAATACCCCCCCTTCCAGTCTGAAAACCTTTCAGAGTACCCCTTCCTTTCATTACATAAACTGTTTTATCAATTCTTTGAGGGTTTTACATGCATACGATGTATTTCGATTACATTCATCTCCCACTCTTTCTTCTAACTTCTCCCTAACCCATGCCTCACCTCCTTCCCTTCCTACTTATCTTTCTTTTTCAAATAACCCTCAGAGTACAGTTTGTTCTGTTCACATAATTGTGGGTATGTGGGCTACCCACCAGAGAGAGTGTGGTCAGCCTATCAGGGACTATACTCTTAAAGAAAACTGCCTCTTTCTAGTCAAGAAGCCACCAACAGTTAGTGGTGCTTCAGCTAGAAGTGGGGACACATGAGCTCCTCCCATCCCATGCTGGAATACTGGTTAGCTTGATGTTCCTCAGGTCTTCAGCAAGCAACCATAGCTTCTAGAAGCCCATGGGTGCAGTGGTGTCCTTGTGTATGGAAAAATGGTGTTTCTCCTGACCTCTGGCCAGGTCTTCCAAGATGTTCCCTGAGCTTTGTGGGTAGGGGTAGGATACAGATGTCCCGCTTGTGACTGAGAACCCCACAGTCATAGGCTCTGCACTTTGACCAGCTGTGAGTTTCTGCATTGACTGCTGCCCTTGATGTAACTCAAGTCACCAATGTGGCACTCCAAAGCTGTTGTCCCACCCAGCATCATTTTACTTCAGAAATATAGTTTTCTTTTAGCTCAATAAAATGAGTGAACATAATTTCAAAAGAAGGGAGCCAAGGCATAAGATCATAGAAATTTTAGACCTTAAAGGGATTTTAGAAACCACTGCCTTTTCATCATCCTGAGGAAAACATGTTTCAGAAAGGGTAATTGGCTTTCCCAAGGCCAAGGCTGTAAGAGCCCCTCAGGAACAGTGCTGAGACTGTCTCCAGATTCCTCAGTCCCTGAATTCACAGAAGCACAGGACTTCTCTTCATTGCAATGCTTTCCTGTTATCAGAGCCTTGTTTTTATTATTGATGCATATTGGGAGACTTCACAAATGAACACTGTTTTTGATGCTAAAAACAGAGTGAAATAAATTCATGAGGAACACCTTCAAAAGTGGAGACAGGAACTTTTACATATTCTTCATTGTTTTTGTTGTTGTTTTGAGACAGGGTTTCTTTGTGTAGCCCTGGCTGTCCTAAACTCAGTCTTTAGACCAGGCTGGCCTCAAACTCTGAGATCCTCCTACCTCTGTCTCCCTAGTGTTGTGATTAAAAGTGTGTGATACCATACCCAGCTTAATAGTCTTGAGTTTGCTTTCATGGAGAAGAGGTAAATGATACGTAAATGAGTTGTTGTCACATACTATCCCCAAAAGAATCTTTTATGTCATGTCATGTCTCGATGAACCTGGTCAATACAGTTTTTTTCTCATTAAAAGAAAGAAAGAAAGAAACAATGAAGCTCTACATGCTCACAATCCTTTGCAATTTACAAAGGGCTTCCCTACACATCCTCTAGAAGTGGGATTATGAAAATGACCCCAAAGTACAGTGAGTGCCTTTGAAATTCTCAAAGGAAGATGGAATTACACTCTGTGTGATTTAGTGTTAAGTGATAACATGTTTATCCCACATGTGATGTTGAGAGATGGAAATTCTCAGCTAAGCAAAACATTCCAGTAACTGAAGCACTTGATTTCCAAGCCAATTCAGACATTGGTTTTTTTCTAGTGGGAAGGCACTGTTGTAGAAGAGCAACCCTTCAAACTTATAGTATTACCTTCTCCAGAGGAAGCTGATAGACCAGAAATAGGTGTAAAGAATGAGTGCATTGTAACATTGTTGGCTCCTGTGACTATGGAGGCTGAGAAGACCCATGATCTTCCCTCTGTTGGTGTATAGTCCTGAGAGCCAGGAAGCCAAAAGTACAGAACATAGACTAGTTTGAAGATGAGACACGGGGACAATGGATGTCCCAACTCACACAGGCAGACAAAGCATGCTCAACTTTCCTCCAGCCTCTTGTCCTCTTCAGGCCTCCCATCTGCTCTACACAGTCTACCAGTTCAAATTCTAATTTCTTCTGGAAATATCTTCATAGACAAGACTGTAATAATGTTTAATCAGCTATCTGCATAGTCCAAGATGCACTTCAGATGATACACAAAATCAGCCATCATGCCCTTCATCTATGATAAAAACAGTCCCCGATTTCTGATAGTTCTACATAACAATTCTAATTGCCTGAAGCAGACTTGCTGCAGAGTGCCATAGCTCCCATCAGTCATGTAAACAGCAGAGGAAAACCTGATCCTTTACAGTGTGTTGTGCTGCTAATCTGATTCTGAGGCTGCTGGTCCAAGGATGAGAGAAGTGGGGGATATAATGACCCTATTTGGTTTTGGTTTTTGTTGTTGTTTTCATTATATGACTTTTCCCCCCAGCAGCAAATTTCCATCTTCCTGAAATGTAGGTCTTTCCCCCTTCCTGAAGTGGGTTTTCTTTCCTGGTTATATCCCAAAGAAAGAGAAAGCTGGGAGTCCAACCTAACCTCAAACCAGCCAACACCTGTTTCTGTGCGTATGCACCAAGACAAGGGACTCTTTTACCACAGTTCTATGCTTTTGAACCAAGGCATGGGGGGGGGGGGTCTGTTGCAGTTATTTCCATGCTTGTGGCTAGAAAAAGAAGAAAACCTTACTATAGAGGGGCACATGACACCTTTAGGCCAGTAGAAAAATGGAGGGAAAGGATCACTGGGGCGGGGGGAGGGGCGGAGGACACCAAATGCAACACAAACGCAAGTGCCTTCGTAGAAAATGTCTACCAGCTTTGAACCCCTCTATTCACAGAATCTAACTAACTAAATAAATAAATAAATTAAATAAATAAGTCTTTGCTTTGTTCCAAACATTTTCTTATCTTTTAATAAGATAACTTTTAATAAGATATCTTTTAATATGATAGAGAAAAAGATACCACTGGCCCAGCAGGTATGTTTGGTAGGTTAATGTATTTAAAGGAACATTCTTCATTTATAATATTTTCAATTCGTGATGGGTGTGGTAGTTTGAATGTAATTGGCCCCCATAAGCTCGTAGGGAATGACACTATTAGGGAGTGTGGCCTTGTTGGAGTAGGTGTGGAATTGTGGAGGAAGTTGAACTGAATGCATTTTTTTTTTTGCATTATGATATGACTTTAAGCCTTTGGGGGCCAGGGAGTGGAATGTGATGGTTTGAAAGAAAATGGCCCCCAAAGGGAGTGGCACCATTAGGAGATGTGGCTTTGGTGGAGTAGGTGTGTCCTTGTTGGAGAAAGTATGTCACTGTGGCTTTGATGTCTCCTATGCTCAAGCTACACCTAGTGTAGACACATTCTCCTTCTGTAGATCAATATACAGGACTCTCAGCTCCTTCTCCAGCACCATCTCTGCCTGCATGCCCCCATGATAATGGGCTAAACCTCTGAAACTGTAATCCACCCCAATTAAATGTTTTATTTATGGGAGTTGCCATGGTCATGGTGTCTCTTCATAGCAATAGAAACCCTAACTAAAACAATGGGTGTAATTGAGTGTGACTCATGCAATTCAAAAACCTTTATTATCAAAAAATCCTTAAACTATATTCTAGAAAGTTATGCTAAGAAAATAACTAAGTAAATGTGGGAGGCTCTTCTATAAGGCAGAAATTAGTTTTCAGCCAAAGGCAGGGTGGAAATGGGTGCACAACAATACATATTCATTATTTATGGTGTGTTTGGCTTCAGTGTGTGTGTGTGTGTGTGTGTGTGTGTGTCTGTGTGTGTGTGTGTGTGTGTGTGTGTGTCTGTGTGTGTGTGTGTGTGTGTGCGCGCGCGCGCATGCGCGCACGTGTGTGCACATGTGTGCACTCGCACGCATGCTTATGACATGCATGTTCATGTGGGTGTGTGCATGTGCTCAAGCTTGTGGAGGTCAGCAGTCAACCTTTTGGGTTGTTCTTCAGGTGTCATCCATCATTTATCTGAGATTTTCACTGGAATTCTTCAATTAATCTACACTAGGTGACCAGCAAGCCCCGGAGACCTGTCCATCTCTTCCTCCCCAGTATTGAGTTTACAAGCATATGTGTGTCACCATGCCCACCCTCTTTTCCCTACATGAGTTCTGGGATTCTTCTGAATGCTTATGCATTCCTTCAGCCTGGGTTTCACATTTCAAACTCATTTGATGTTCACAGGGACACCAGGAAGAAGACCCTGTATTTGATTTTAAAGATGTAGACATGAAAACAAAGAGAGGTTAAAAAACTCTCCAGGTCACACAGCTAAGACATGGGAGAACTGGAGAAGGACTCCAGCAAACATTAGGAGACACTGCACTTAGGAGCAACTGTATATTTCAACTGTAGACTTACTGTGTAATGGCAATTTTCTTTTTGGTTTCTATTTGTCTATTTTCCAGAAACTTTCAACGGTAGGAGTTACCTTAACAAAATTTCCTCAAATTGCCAGATATGTTGACTATGTCTGTGGTCCCAGGACTCAGATGATAGAGGCATGAAGATCAAAAGCTCCAGGTTAACCTGGGCGACATAATAAAACCTTGTGATGATGATGACGATGACAATGACAACGATGATGATGATAATTTTCCAAAAAATTCTTTAGCAGGTTGTTTACCAAAGCTCCTTGCTATAGAGCACCTGCATGGGCCAGGATGTGTGGAAGCATATCTCTCCAAACGGGCCCCAATGGCTAGCTTTCTGCATAGTTCCAAGGAAAAACATGTAAACACAATTCTGTACTCATAGTGGAAAATGAGCTATGCATTATGCCATAGTGGCAGCCTATACATTCTCCATGGTTTGCTAAATCCTCTCTCCCAACAACACAGTGAGGGAATCGCAGCTCCACAGCCCTTGGCTCACTACCAACAGGCACCAACCTGAAGGCAGGCAAAGAATATGGTCTCCTCTTGCAGGCAGGGGTCCACTCTTTCCTGGTGGTTATAGATGATGTCACTGTTAGGGTGTGGGTGGCTGCTCCCAGTGGCTGAGGCTGTGGGAACAATGGACCAAGCCCCTGTAGGCTTGGCCTGGGCCTTGACTGTTTGTCAAGTGCTGGCTAAGGAAGGCATTCAGGTTAGTAATTCCTGCTGGTCTAGGGCTGGCAGTTGAGCATTTTGGAAAGCCTGCCTGTCAGTCAAGGCTTACACTCAGCCCTTAATGGCTCTTCCCTTGTCGTTCGCCTGGTGTCGCTTTTATCTTAAGTGAATTTAACAACAGCGAAAGGTGCCAGTCTGAGGTCCCTAGAGAGTAGCTTTGCTGGGAGAATAGTTGCAGTGAAAGTCCTGTCCATCAAATCATCTCTGCGGCTCCACCTGGAGAATAAGTCACCCCATGGCTGCAGGGACACCCTGGAGGCTGGGCTGAGCCAGCCAAGCTTTTCCCTCTGCTCGGCAGGCATCCTCCAGGAAAGCCAGATGCACGCAGGTCTGCAAAACTGGAGACATCTTGAAAATGCCTTTTCTGTAATGTCTACACCCAGGAGTATATCAAAAGGAATTTCATCTCTGTTTTTGGCTAATTTATACTTGCCTCATCAAAGGACTCTTTCCAAAGAGTCATTTGGTGGCCAAGAGAACTTGTGAGATTTGTAAACATAGTTACATCCTAAAGGAATTGTTTTTCCTACTGGTTAGGTTCAAAGCTGAACAAGAGGTAATTTAAGTTTCAAATTTAGTTACCTACCTACATGAGAGTGGTTCTGAGAGGAGCAGATCTCACAAATCAAGCAATGGCAATTGAAAGCGGGCATCAGTTTGCCGACAATAAAGGTTGCAGCATAAAGTGAGTGAGCAGGAAGGAGAGAGGAATCCAGGCAGTGGGCAAACAAAGAGCAGCTGTGGGCATGATCGTGCAGCAGCAGATTTACCCCCTCCCTGGACAGCGGCTCTGTGCTCTCACAATTAGAGTGGGAATTTTGAAGTGACCAAGGGAGGGGTCTCCTGTACAACCAATGAATAAAGTTCAGAAGTTAAGAAGATTATCCAGTTCACACGGGTAGTAGCTTATGTGTCTAGACTGAACCTCTGCACATCTAAACCCAAACCAGCAATAGTCCAACGAAATGAGGAGAGGAGCCAGTAACCTTGCACACCAGTAGCAACCTTGGTGGTGGCGCCTTGGACAAACCTGCTGGGCCCACACACCATCTCCTGTTCTCATAGAGAAGCCTGAGATGCTGTTGCAGGAGCTGAGTTCTGACTCTCTGACCTTTGGCCTTTACTGGCTTTGTTGCTGGAGAAAAGAGAGACAAATGCTGTTTTCAAGGGTTGAGATCAGAGACTCTTGTGGAATCTGCCTTTCAAGATGGAATTATTGTCTGTGTGTTGTGAAGGTTTTAAAGAAACTGTGCTGTGTGTGTGTGTGATGTGGAGTGTGTGTGTGGATTTGTGTGTAGTATATGTAGGTGTGCTGTGTGTGTATATGTATGTGTGTATATTTGTGTATGCATGTGTGTGTGATATGTGTGTCTGTGATGTGTGTGTGTTTGATATAATATACATGTGTGGTGTGTGTAGAGGTGTATGTATGTGGTATGTGAATAGTATGTATGGTGTGTGGTGTGGCATGTGTGTGTGTATAGTATACATAGTATAAAGGTATGGTATATGTGGTATGTGCATATGTGGTGTGTGAGTGGTATATGTGTATGATGTGTGTGTTCTGGTATATGTGGCTGGTATGTGTATGTGTGTGGTGTGTGTGTATGGATGAGTGTATGTATGTGTGTGTGGTGTATATATGTGTGGTATGTGTATGTGGTGTATATATGTGGGGTGTGGGATGTGTGTGGTGTATATATGTGTAAGTGTGTGTGGCATATATATGTGTGTGATGTGTGTATGTATGTGTGCATAGTATTTATATGTATATGTGGTGTGTGTGTAGTGTGGATATGTCTGATGTGAGTAATGTGTGTATGGTATGTGTGAGGGTGCGTGTTGAGTGTTGTGTTGTGTACATGTGTGTTGTGTTTTGCTATATGTGTGTATATAGGTGTGGACTGTGTGTGTGTGGTATGTGTATGGTTTGCGTGTGGTGTGTGTTGGCAGTACACATCTCCCAGGACATGCTATCGTTTATTGTTGTTGAAACAATAGTAGTTGCTGGAAGTTGGCTTCCCTTGTTCAGTCCGTGAAGTGCTGAGGACCTCTGATGGTGGGACTGTCGCACTTGATATGAAGTCTGCCACAGCTGGGGGGGGGCAGTGGCAGCAGTTTATGTGGGGTGTGTTAGATCCAGCATTGCTCTCAGTACAGTTTTACAGATAAGTGTAGCCATTGCCAGGATTTAAAGGGCACTCACAGGGCCCCTAGTACTTCTTTCTCATTTATTTAAATGTATGAGCACTTGGCACCCAGACCTTTCCCTGAGTTACAGTGCGTAAGTTCCAAAATGAAAAAAACAAAGTGCTAGAATGGGTGTAACCAGGATGTGTGGGGTCTGTGAGGGCCTTGACCTCAAGCCCCATGGCTCTAGGGAAAAGCAGTTCACAGTTCATCTTGATGAAAGAGAAGCCAGAGGTAACAGAAGCCAGAGGAACGTGACAGAAGGCCAGACAGAAGCTTTTCTTGGGTTCATTCCTACCTCTAGGCACCAAGGTCTGGAGGAAGACTCGCCTGTCTCCATGCATGCCTAGAGAGCCATTATGAGGGAATGATGCCAAGGGGCAGTGGTCATTTCAAAAAATCAGGGAGAGATGAATCCAGACCTGACTGCTTCTGTCTCCCAGCAGCTGCTCTGGGATTCACAGGCAGCCTGTCATCAGGCAGCAGCCTCAATGTTCCTGTCTGCTTGTGTTTCTGCATTTTATCCCCTTTCTAAGAACTTCAGTCCTCCAAGTCCATTCCCACTGACTCAAAATGCCTTTTCATTTCTACAGTCAGTGCTTCCTCCATAACATAAATCAACACTGTGTTCTCTTAGTGGATCTATTTGCCACATACAGTGACTCAGGACCCCAGTTCTGCTAGCAATGAGGATTCCCCAACTAGAGGCTTCGAACCCGAAAGTCGTGACAAATGGGATTGAGGTTACTGGTCCAAGCTACTCCTGAATAAACACAAGTTGAGTTGTTCTGCATTCATAGCAGCATTATTTGTAATAGCCAGAACCTGGAAGCAGCCTAGATGCCCCTCAACTGAAGAATGGATAGAGAAAATGTGGTACATTTATACAATGGAGTACTACTCAGCAAAAAAATCAATGGAATCTTGAAATTTGCAGGCAAATGGATGGAACTAGAAGAAACCAACCTGAGTGAGGTAACCAGCTACAAAAAGACAAACATGGTATGTACTCACTCATATATGAATTTTAGACATAGATCAAAGGATTACTAGCCTACAATCCACATCACCAAAGGAACTAGGAAACAAGGAGGACCCCAAGCGGAGAATGCATGGACCTCCGGAGAATGGGAAGGGACAGGATCTCCTGAACTAATTGGGGGGACGAAGGAGCTGGGAGAAAGAGAGGGGGAGTAGAAGAGGGGACAGGAGGAAATGGGGGAGCAGGAAGGTTGAGTCAGGAGAAGAATAGAGGAGAGCAGGATGAGAGATACCATAATAGAGGGAGCCATTATAGGTTCGAGGAGAGATCTGGCACTAGGGAAATTTTCAGAGATCTACAAGGATGACATCAACTGGCAATCTAAGCAATAGTGGTGAGGCTACCCTAAATGCTCTTCCCCTATAAGGAGACTGATGACTACCTTATATGACATCCTAGAGCCTTCATCCAGTGGCTGATGGAAGCAGAGGCAGATGCCCACTGCTGAACACTGAAGTGAACTCTGGAACCCAGTTGCAGAGAGGGAGGAGTGATGAGCAAAGAGGTCAAGACCAGGCTGGTGAAACCCACAGAAACAGCTGGCCTGAACAAGGGGAAGCACATGGACCCCAGACTGATATCGGGGAGGCCAGCATGGGACTGATCCAGACCCCTGAATGTGGATGTCAGTGAGGAGGCCTGGGCAATCTATGAGGACTCTGGTAGTGGATCAGTATTTATCCCTGGCGTAAGAAAGGACTTTGGGAACTCATCACACTGGAGGGATGCTCTCCCAGCCTGGCACATGGAAGTACTACTCAGGTCTAGGACCTTCCCAGGATGATATGACAGACTTTGGGGATCCCCCATGGAGGGCCTTACCCTCCCTGGGGAGCAGAGGGGGGATAGGGTGGGGGATTGGTGGGGATCCGGTAGGAGGGGAGGGAGAGGGAGCGGGTATTGACATGTAAAGCAGGCTTGTTTCTAATTTGAACTAATAAAAAATAATTTCTTGGATACAAAATAGAATCCTTGTGACTCTAAGCCCTGTCCAGAAAAGATCCTGCCCATCCACATGGTGGCTTCCTGAGAGCATCTAGCACATTCTATAGTCTGGATGAATCTTGGTGAGCACCCAGACATACCATGTGTGGTGGCAGAGACCTGCACTCTTCCAGGATCCCCACAAACAGGAGATTAAAAGGCAGAAGATGAATGGCCTTTGCCTCAGAAACAGCTGCTGCTGCTCCAGCATCTGCATGGCCAGTTGATTTAGAGATTTGTGAAGAGAGCCTCGGAGCCCCAGGCTCCTGCCAAGTGGCTCACCAGGAGCATCCCCGTGGCAGAAATTATCGCTCCACACCAGGTGCTGCAGGACAAATGCCTTGGAGCTGGAAGATGAAATACACCTGCTACTGGAGGAACCTGCAGATGAGACCTGGGCACAGCCCTGAATAGGAAGGTCATCCTGCCCTGAATGTCATGAATAGTGACTCAGAGATAAGTGAGTAGCACTCATCAAAAACTGTTCCAGAGGGAGGTGCCAGGGCCCTGCTTTTGATGAAAGACCCTGATGCTATTGCTGATTCTCTATTATTGATGTCACTATGCCCAGAGATGCAGGTGGGTACCAGTCAATCCAAACAATATAAAACTAAAACCACGACCTCCTAACTATGAATGATAGCAGGATCCATTCCCCTAAGCAAGGCTGTGCAGATATTTTAAGTACTACCTCACCACCACCTCCCCACCAATAAAAAATAATGTGCTAGGAGTTGGGGAAATATCTCAAAGGGGAAAATGCTTGCCTCACAAGAACAAGGGACTGAATGTGACCCTCAGGACTGACTAAAAGAGCCAGGTGTAGGGTGCATGTACTCTACAGGGCTGGGGAAGTTGAGACAGGAGGATCATTGGCGCTCACTCGCCAGCCAGCCTTGCCTAGTCAGGAACTCTAGGTCCCAGTGAGAGACCCTGTCTCAAAAAACAAAGTGGGAGTCTCTTGCGGATCATTGACCTCCAGGCTCCAAATGTGTGTACATGAACTCCATCACACAGGTGAATATGCACACACACACACACACACACACACACACACACACACACACACACACACACACACGCACACACACGCACGTCCACATACTTGCATGTGTAGGCACATACACAAACCAGTGTTCTGAAAAATCTGGTATGATCAAATACATTTGAGAAACTCTGGGTTGAAACGCAGACCTTGTCTCTTTGTGCAAGGCTGCTTGACGCTTTCACTATGCTGAAATTTTACTGTGCACTGGAATTTTCCAAAGGGGAAGAATGCACACAGCAATATTTGAGCACAAGGACCGCTTTACCAGAAGTACCTATTAAGGCAAGTGTTCCTCTAATCACACTTTGGGAAATGCTTCCTCAGGCTAACATTAGAATGGTTTGCATTCTCTGAGACCAAATGATGCTTGGGGAAAGAGCCCAGGAGGATGCTGAGGACTGGATTTTAAAAGTGCCACAGGAGGGTTAGGAAGGCGAAGGGAGGAGGGAGAACTCATCAGCCCAGGGCAGGAGGGGGACGCCGATGCTCCTGCCTTGCCTTTGCTGACTCCAGAGCTTCTGACTGAGGGATTCTGCTCTGTTGGAAGGACTTTGCCTCCAAAGTTGCAAACAGGGCGTTTGCTTGAGACTCGGTTGGTGCTATGTAATGCTAAGGGGAAGAAAAACTGAACAAATGGCCAAAGATTCCTGTCTTGAAGGCAAGGGTGGTTAGCGGAATCTAAATGCACCAAATATTTCCCTTAATGTGTGAAGTTTGGGACTAGATAGATGGCTCAGTAGATAAAAGTGATGGGCATACAAGTGTGAGAACCTAAGTTTGAATCCCCAGAAGCACATAAAGTCAGATGTGGGAGAGTGTATTTGTAATTCCCGTATAGGAGAGCCCCTGGGAGTTCCCAAGCCAGCTAGTCTGGTCTACACATGAGGATTGATAAGAGGACTGCTCGAGGTGAAAGGTAAGGACTGGTGTCTGAGGTTTTTCTCTGACCTCTACTCAGGTGCTATGACACATGCATGCCCCCCACACACTAATATGCACACAATCATGATAGAGAAATGAGAGGAGAGGAGAGGAGAGGAGAGGAGAGGAGAGGAGAGGAGAGGAGAGGAGAGGAAAGGAGGAGAGGGAGGAGAGGGGAGGGGAGGGGAGGGGAGGAGGAAGAGAGAGAGAGAGAGAGAGAGAGAGAGAGAGAGAGAGAGAGAGAGAGAGAGAGAACAACCCTAGAAAAATTTGGGCTGAAAAGGGTTTGTAGAAGAGGACAGTTGGAGAGACCCTTCTGCAATCCCTTCATACAGTGAGAGTATCTCAGTTGACTTGAAGTGGGGGTGAGGTTACTCTTACATCCTACTCTCTCCATCAATTCCTCATGTAACACCAGAAGCGCCATCTTCTTGCTGTTTGCAACCCTTCAGAGACAGGCATCTAACTACCTTCTAAAGCAGTGTATCCTGTTGTCACAAAGCTTGAAGTGGCGGTATCTAGGACCAGAGACCTCATACCTCAGTAACAGGATCACAGGCTTCCAGCATACCCTGTGCTTGCTGTTTTGATTATCACACTGTGCATTAGGCTCTGCCAGTAAGTAATGCAGACTCTGAAATGTGCATCAATAAGGAAGGCAGACTGTGTGTCTAGAAAAAGCACAAATAAAGCAGTCGTGCCACGGTCTTCACAGTTTACTACCTGGGGAAAGCAATCCTGTGCATGTACCTGGTGGGCTAAGAGGAAGGTTGCCTAGAGAAAAATTAGATGATATCTGGGAAAGCATTTGGAAGAACTTGAGCTTGCCTTCACATAAACAACATGTCGTATTAGTCAGAGTAGCAACAGTGAGAGCCATAGCAGGACCATGAAGGTAGACTGGAGGGAAAGAGGCATCAGGCTACTAAGAAACTGGGAGAAAAGTGGGGGACATACATTTGGGGAGGCAGGGGAGCATGGGACCCAGAGGGTCTGTCTGGAAGGTCAGAGCCTCTCAGTCAGAGAGCAAACATTCTGAAAACCACCGTCCTGCTCATAATAATGCTACCCCAGTCACCAAACACCTTCTGCTATGTTAGGTAAATCTGGGCATCACCCTTAATTTTGTCCCCCCTCTGCTCCCTCCCCATCTGTTGCCAAGGCTCTAAAGCCTTTCTCTTAAACCCGAGGAGGCTCTATGAAGTGAACATTGCTCACAATTTTTTTAATTAAAATGAACTAAGAGGCTTTTAACAGGTAAAGTGATGCGAAGCCTTCGCTGTGAAGGTCTCTCTGTGTCACTGGGCATCATTTACCAATTCAAGGGAAGATGTCCTTCTCAACAAATGAGGCGTTAAGACTCAATTTCTGGATCATTGGTGGCACCAGGAATGAACTAAAAGGGAGACATATCCTTTGTTGTAAGGACCCTGTCTTCCCGCACCTTTGAAGGACAGCTACCCCTCAAGATAGATCCTCTACCCTTTTAACTCCATTCATCTGGTTCTTGATGCCACGATGAAGCCACCAAGCATGATGCATCAACTGGTTTTAGTCTTGGGCAACAATGAAGCCACCCTGAATCTCCCTTTACAAGGTAGAAGTGGACGTGGGAGGTAGCATATTCATACAGGGGGCAGGAATCTGGTGAGGGCTTTCTCTTAGAGTGTGTGTGTGTGTGTGTGTGTGTGTGTGTGTGTGTGTGTGTGTGTGTTTGTGTGTGTGTGTGTGTTTGAATATGCTTGTCGGAATTTGTGCATGCCCACGTGTGTGTGTGTGTGTTTGTGTATGTCCACATTCATATGTTTCTGCGTGCTTGTATATAGTTTTGTTTGTGTGTATGTATATGTTTATATTGCCTCCATATGCCTGTGAATGTGCCCGAAGCAGAAACCAGGCAACTAAACTATTGCTTGTCACCTCCCTCACCCCCTGAGATCTAAACCTGGAAACTAGGAAACAGTATGACCCCCCACGTCATAGAAATCATTGTTGTGAAGACTGTGCAGAATTCAGGGCACACTGTTCATTTTCTGGGACCAGGAGGGCTCATGGTTTGCCCACAGACCTTTGATGTCTGACAGCCTTTTGTCTCCAGTGCTGATCACAGCAGCCAAGCCCAGTGTCATTTCCCTCCTGGAACAGCTCCTTTAAGTGAGCTTGGAGCCTCTGCTGCCCTCCTAGACATGTCGGGTGTCTGCATTAGTCTACCTGCGAGTCTATGTGTATTTCTGGAATCCAAATTCAAATGTCAGCTTTCCTAAGCAAATCAGTGTGTGTGGCCCATGTTGAGTTGTGAAATTCTGTTTGTGGCCATTATGATTGTGTTTGACATGGGCTCAGTAGGCGATGCACTTTTTGAGCAAGCCTAATGACTGGAGTTCTATCCTGGAAAGCCACAAAGGAGGGAGAGAATGGACTCTACAGAATTGTCCTCTGACATCCCTAAAACACTATCTAGCCGTGAAAGGCACTGGGTGGTTGAGCTAGCAGCTTGTTCCCCACTGGAGTCTTCCCACAAACCCCTGCCCTCTCAGTTCCAAACTGCTTCCTCCCTCACATCAACAGAGCACTTCCTCCCAGTTCTCCACAGGCTGCAGGCTACCCCTTCCTGCTCAGTCCTGGTCTGAGACGACATCTATGACCACAAGATAATGAGAGCTTAAAGCTTAAAAATCAGAAGTAATCTATCTGGGGCCAGCTGAATTTTCCTGGTTGCCATGCAGGCATCTACCTAAAACTGGTGCTTTTCCATGACTGGGCACTTATTTTATATGTCCATGAGACAGTGGCTGTTCATCTGAGATTGGGGGAATGAAAGAGACTCTACTCTTTTCTGGGGCTACAACATTTTAGGTCCCTGCATTTCATATATGTGTGTATGGAGGGTGAAGTGTGAAACAGAAATAAGCTTTGGAATAAAACCCAGGCCCCAGGCTTTCCTCTATAGCAGCGGTTCTCAACCCATGGGCCTCAACACCTTTTGGGGCTGAACTACCCTTTCACCTAAGACCATCCTGCATGACAGATATTTACATTATAATTCGTAACAGTGGTAGAATTATACTTGTAAAGTAGCAAATTAAAGGGGGTGCGGCATTAGGAAGGTTGAGAATCACTGCTCTGTAGGAAGGCTCAGTCTCTCTGGACACGGTGTGGGTAGCTGCCTTTTGTGAGAACAGCATGAAATACTGTGTGTTCATATCCAGTGCAACACTTACATATAATAGGTGCTCAATAATGGCAAGTTTTAATTATGATTTATGAGTGCCCCTGAGATGTGAGGTGCTAGGTGAGGTATGACATCTATAAAAATTTATTCTACATTTGGGCCCAGAATTCAGACTCTTAATCACCATGACAATGGCTCTAAGCCCTAGCTGACTCCAAAAACTGTCCAGAGCCTTGACTTCTCCCTAATTACAGACTTCAGACATTAAAAGATTCTGATCTAATGATTTGGGACAGGACCTAGAAATCTGTATTTTGTACAATCTGCACAAATGAACCCAGTGGTCAAGCAGGGATGAGAAAGGTTACAGAGCCACCTGTATTCACCTATAAAGTCAGACATTTTTAAAGATAGGATGATAACAAAGTCACTGGCAGGGCTGGAGAAGTGACTCAACAGTTATGAGTACTTATTGCTCTTGCAGAAGAACTGGGTTCTGTTCCCAGTACCCACGTGGTGGCTCACAACCATCGGTAATGGTAACTCCAGTTCTGGGGATCCAACACCATCTTCTGGCCCCTGAGGGCACCAGGCCCTTAAGTGGTAAAAAGACATACATTCAGACAAAGCACTCATACACATAAAGTAAAATAAATAAATATAAAAAATTTTACCAGTACATGGTTGATGATATAAAGAGGTTTCCAAGGGCCACAATGTATCACATGAGTGAAAGACAGGTGAGTGCCTTTGCAAAGATTCCAGGTCTCTCTTAGGCATTTTTCGTGCAGCTCTGCTGGGAAGTACAGCACCGAGGCTGTCTTAGAACTTGAAGGCCAGATCTTAGATGCACTTAGAGGTAGGATAACATCATCCATGACCCTTAGGGTTGAGATTGAGAAATACACATCCACACCCAGAATCCAAATTAAGTCAACAGCAAACAGATTTGGTAGGAAATGCTTTGGTGTCAAGAAGGATAACATGCAGGGCAGAGGACTTGTCCTAAATTGGGAGATGTTATAACTGATGATCATGAGAACTAAGGGTTGAAAGACCAGCATTTATCTTTTTACAACTCCTTAGCAAAAAAATGGAAGTTATTAATTAGTTGTCAAGGCTGAAGATAAGGCTCCAAGGACTGAGAATTTAGGCAAGTGAATAATCCCAAGTTTAGATTTTATGGAACTGGGGAGTCATAGTGTCCCTTGGGAGTACCCAGCTGAGAGGTAATTTCACCAAGGGACAGAAGACAGGCACAGTCTCTCTATTAAGAAACAGACCTGCTGGTAAGTTCAGCCACTTCCTCCTGACAGCAGCTCTTGTGGTTCTGAGGGATTTGGGAGCTGGAATCGGCCCTAGTCAGAGTTGTGTTTACTGGAGGATGGGGAGGGAAGAAGAGAAGCAAGATCGATGGCAAGTTTGCATAGTGATTCAAGGCCGTGCCAAAGACTAAAGATTCTTGGGAACTGGGCAGTCTGAACATGGAGGAACGAATTCAAAAACAATGCTTATATCAAAAAAATTTCATGAGCATATCAGCACCAAAAGAGTAAAGGTTTTATATTTTCAAGTCATCAGTTCCCACCAGCATGACCCAGACATAAACAACAGAGCACCATGCTTGTCTATTCAGAGTCCTTGTCAACCACTTCATCGGGGAAGAGACAGCACGGGGAGAGAAGCAATAGCTGCCAGATGTTTGCTCTGCACCAACTATGGTAATAATGCCCTTGATTCCAAATCTTGTTGTACCTCTAGGTTACCTGTGAAGCTGTAAGCAAATTTAAAAGACTCTTTACAGTGTATGGAGCTAGGACGTAGACATGGGCAGTTTTAGAAGAGTTCTAGATGATTCCACAGGGTGGCTAACTTAGGAAACAACTGACTTCACACCTTACTCTTTTAATATAAAGAACAATCCTGTGAAGCAGGCATAAAAAAACATAAAAGCCTTGTTTTACAGATGAAGTGACCTGGACTGTAAGAAAATAGTCATTTGTCCAAGGCTGGCCAACAGTTAGGCACTCAGCTCTGGACGAAGCGCTGCAGTGTGATCAGATGCTCATGCCTAATTCATGGTGTGTTGGTTGGCTCAGTCTGCCATAACAAGAGATCACAGGCTAGATGGGAGGCAGCGGGAAGTTATTTCTCACAGTACTAGAGGCTGAAAATCCAGACCAAGATCTGACAGCCCAGCTTTCCGTTAGGGCTCTCATCCTAGCTTCTAGATTGCTGCCTTCTTACTGTGTCCCCATGATGGGAGGAAAAACAAGGAAGAGACATTAGGAGAACAAAGAAAGAACGATAGGGGAGGGGAAAGGAGAGAGATAAAGAGAGGGAAGGAGAATTCTAATTTGCCTTTTCAGAAGGAGAATCATCAGAACAAAGCCTTGTCCTTGCAAACACAATTAACATTATTGCCTCTTTATGGTCTGTGTCTCCAAACACAGTCACACTGGGTGCTAGGTCTTCACTGTAATCTTTTGGGTGAGATAAGACTCAGTTTGTAGCATATGGAGTCTGGATACTATTGACTGTGTAGTAGGTAACTGGTAGCTACTTTGACTTATAAGAATATACTCATATCACACAACAGTGGATCGGCCCATACAAGTTATCTCCACCCAGATGAAGAAAGGATAAGGCAGGCTGAAAACTCTAGTTGTGTAGCAGAAATTCAGGCTCAGATGCTAGAATGCATTTCCTGAAAGAGACTGCTCAAGCATATTTAAACAATAAAAAAATTCCACAGATTATTTTAGCCTGTGCTTATGATAGGAGCTAACAAGAGTTTGAATGAGATGAAATGATTTTCATGAATCAAAATACATTCTTGGGAAGATGGGGACAATTTTAAGGAGCACTTTCACCTGTGTAAGACACTCTGAGAATAAGAGAGAGGCACTTGGGCTCATTCCATGTGGAACTTGGCACTATCCAGGCATTCGGCACTCACAGATTTCTCTTGCATTTTTCCAAAAATGAAGAATAATTCTTCAGGGATCAATGCCCCCTCAGCAGAAAGGAGTCACTGCCCAAATTAGTTGTGGAGATGGTAAGAGAATGCCTCCTTACAGGAGTCCAATGCCAGAGTAGATGAAAATACCTTTTTTTGGCAATAAAACCATTTTCATTTTTACAAATAAACAAGGGGATGAAAATTTAAATAAATAAAGGACAAACACATACATTATGATAACTGACCATTAAAATGGCTGATTTAAAAAAAAAAAAAAAACAAGCATCTGCTTCCCACCCCACTCAGGGACACACATTGTTTTCTTACTCCTAGATGAAAATACTTTGATTTCATTTTTAGGTAGAACAATAGAACCATGATCATTAAGAAACATATCAAATATGACAGCCAAACCAGTAAATATAATTTCAGATTACAGCAAAGAGTGTCTGTCTTACGGAAGGGAAGTAATGTTTAACATGGAAACTGAATCTTAACAAATTAAGTATGCCTAGTGTCGGAAAAGTTTACAATAGAGAATTAACAAATAACAAGTATTTTTCGAGAACAATCCCTGGAATTAGTAGAGATTTGCTGTGAATAATTCTTGTACTTCAAAAACAAAGACAGAAGGATAGTTCAAGAAAATTCAATATATCTATTTGGCAAATCATTTGACAATTATTAGTGATATTGAGACAAAGAAATAAGAATTTGCTGGAAATTTGGATATATGAACTTTTTTTAAAATTCCAATAAAATATGTGTTCACTGGACCGATATTAACAATGGGAATGTCTCTAGTAATCATACTGATAATTGTAACATATTTCTTTACTGTAGAAGAAAACAGCCCCCAGATGGAGTGGTACTTTTAGGAGGTGTTGCCTTGTTGGAGTATGTGTGGTCTTATTGCAGAAAGTATGTCACTGTGGAGGTGGGCTTTGAAGTCTTATAAATGCTCAAGCCACATCCAGTGTCTCTAACCATTTCCTGTTGCTTCTGAGTCAAGATTTAAGAACTCTCAGCTCCTTCTCTAGCACCATGTCTATCTACATGCTGCCTTGCTTCCTGCTATGTTGATAATGGACTAAACCTTTGGAAATGTAAGCCACTCCAATTAAATGTTTTTGTCCTATAAGAGTTGTTGTGGTCATGCTCTTTACAGCAATAGAAACTGGGACATTTTCTGGCATACTGTTTTCACTACACATGCGCTTTTTAAGCATCAAGTGTCCATTGGACAGTTCCATCTCATTAGATATTTTTGGCACCAAGCAAACATTTATGGTGACAGAAAACTGGGAGGAACAATGCTATGTTGGATTAATTATGCCACAGGGTATTAGGAAGGGTCCATGTGGCCTTCAAGCTTTTCTTACAGCCCTAGAAATTCCTCCTCAAGAAAATCTTTGGAAGATAGAGTCATTATAGAAGAAGAGAGTTTCCACAACTGATCAAAGTGAAAAGAAGAAGTGTCACTGGAGCACTCAGACACAAATAGGACACATACATATTCCCCTCCCAAAGGCTCAAGGATCATCTTGGAAGAAGAGACAGACAGAATGTGAGAGCCAGAGGTCAGGAAGAGACATGACAGGACCACTGCATTCATGAACTCACAGCATCTGTGGGTACCTGCACAAGACCTAGGCTGCCAGCATTCTAGCATGGAGTAGGAATGTGTTTACAAGCTCCTGCCATTAACTGAAGAGCTATGGGCAGCTGAAGACTTCTGGGAGAGGGAGAATGTGTTCTCTTTAAGGGTGTGGTCCCTGGTAGGTCAATCATATTCCAGTGCATGTCTCCACACCCAGAAGTCTAAGTAGAGTACAAATTGGAGATGACAGTGTATTAAGCAAAAGAGCACATGATGTTGGAAGGAATAGGGAGGCAAAGTAGATCTAGGGGGTTAAAGGGAAGGATGGAAGGAAGTAAATATTATCCAAACACATTCTTATACAAAAGTCTCAAATAATTGATAAAAATAATTAAAAAAGAAGAGAGTTGGCTGAACTTAAAGTCTGAGTCACTGAAAAGGTTACATCCATGAAACTTGGAAGATAAAGACATCGTCATTGCCAGCCCAAGGGTAGCCCTAGTCAACTGTTGACACAGTAGTGATAGGCTATAGTGAGTTGAGATTCATAGATGATATGGGAGAAGAGATCTGGTGGGGTGTGTGTATCCCATGTGAATTTTCTCCATGTTCTATTGGGGAAGGCAGAAGATGAATGTTTCCATAACAACTGGAAGGACAAGCCCTCCTTTATAATTAAGAGAAACAGACATGTCATCATGCTACCTGGTTCCATCCTCAGGCAGAGTTTCCCACCGTTCTTTGCTTCTAGAGAAGGGATGCCCCTCAGTGTGCAAATAGCCTTGCTTCTTTCTGTAGCACTCATCCACAGGAAGGAGGAGTCGAGACTAGCTTCAGTTCATCCTCCACTGTCTAAAGAGGGCAAGCAATCACGACACAGGAGCCGTACTAAGACCCAGGACAGCACTGACCTCCAAAAGCTGGGAGCTGAGAAACAGCAGCCAGGTGATAATTCCAAGGAACCACTGATGGATCCTCATCCCAATGTACTGAGGTGGGGCAGCAGCTGCCTCTTGAAGAGTCAACAGCCTGATGGGAAGGTGAGCCTGTCCTAGGCCACCTGCATTTCCATATGCTCCCTCTGCTTTTTCCCCAGTGACATGATGACTCTCAGGGACCCACCCATACAGTTCAGCCCTAAATCTATCCCAGAGGCTCGATGAACAAATGGGGACACTCTAGCATAGTTTCTAAGCACTTGCTGGCTCTCCCATTTTCTTTAGCTTCTTCTGACATTTGATGCAAATACAGAGTCCTGGAAACCCTCTCTGACATGACTACTAAATCAGGATTCCCAGAGGATGAAGAATATGACTATTTTACAAACTTCCTGATAGGCACATGGGAGTTTCTGAGCTATGGGACTGTAGCAGGATTTCCACTCATACCTGGATCAAGCTGGATTCTGGAGCCAATCATCCTCACACTGCCTCATGGTAAGGAAAGTGACCCATAATTCTGAGGTCACCCGTAATTCTGAGACACTGTTTCTTATTTTTAAGACAGGGATCATAAGAATACCTACTTTAAGAGATGAAAAAGTTTAACAGGTCTGAATTCATAAAGAATGTAAGCCATGGCTGACACACAGGGCTCAAATGTGCAAGCAACTATTGTGTGTACCTGCTCAGTGTTCAGAGTCGAAATGGGAGTCTGACCGGCATGCTCAGCCTGTTGGCTATGCACCAAGGAGGACTGGAGGCCAGGCTTCTGAACTCTCCCCTTCTGGGGATCTCTCATTTGTTTCTTACAGATTCTCTGCGGGGTGATTCAGAGGCTTGGTGCTCAGTTGCTTAGATGAGCTGAAAAGCTTTTAGAATCAGGGAGTGGGCGAAACTGAATGCATGCCATCTGGAGGGCTGGGTCTGGGAGATGCTAGAGTGGGGGGCAGGATGCAGGTAAGAAGTGCTACTCAAAGAACTCCATGGGAGAACTGTGTCTGCCTCCATTATGGATAAAGAAAGCGACTCCCAGAGACACAGAGGCATGCGCAGTCCCAGCTTGAGGTTTCATAGGGGCATTTTCGGGGGCTTTTCTCACTGCAGAAAACATGGCTGTTTCTCCTACTGCACTTCGCTGAGGCCTCTTTTATGACTAGGTCTTCCACAGAGCTCCCATCAACGCGTCTGTCCACTATCAGTGGCCACTATCAGGCTCCGAGGAGAACTTGAGAATAGTCAGACTTCGATGGACAAGGCCCTCTCTGAATCCTGAGGTAGAATGTCTTTATTAAGATGACACCCCATCTTGCCCATCAGTTTACTTCATTCAAATGAATAAGAATATTCACAGGGTTTCCAATCACAGTCTTGGTCACAGCCGAAGGATTTCCACAAGGTTCCTCTTTCCTCTTTTCATGAGCCCATAACCCAAGAGCTGTGAATACTTTTCACCCAATAAGGCTCTGTCCTGCTTAGACACCTTCCCCACCCTCTACTCTACCACAGATGGCCTCGCGGTCCACATTTCTGGCTGAAACATGAAGGAAAATGAAGACTGTTGCGAGCAGGCAGGAGAGAGAGGGCCCGGGCCTGGAAACAGCTCAGCATCTTGCCCTTGTTACTAATAATCCTCCCAAAATCACCAAATGGTTTCTAGGCATTAAAGTTATCGTTTGCCATAAACCCCTTGTCTGTTTTCTGGAGAGTTTAATATATTGCAGGAAGTTTCACCCATAAAAGGTGATGGCTGTGCTCCTGTGAGTGAGGCAGGCGTCGGTAACTTATGACCTTCATAAATGTGAGTGGGTCTCACGAGCGAGTCCATCAGTCTTTGGAGTAATTCTGCTTCGTAGTAAAATATTTTACTGTGCACACTCCTGTCAGCGTTTGCCTCAGTGATGTCGAGACTTCCTCCTCTCTCTGCCTCTTGTTCGCTGCTCTTGCTCCGTTTTCAATTATCTCACTTCCAGGCTCCAGTCTGAGACCCCAAGAATAATCTTTGCTCTTTCAAAGCTGTGGTCCAGTTCGGGCTGAGCCCTCACTGGGGTTTGAAGAGCAGCAGAGCCAATATAGCGTTATCTATCACCGTGACGTTGGTGATCTCCCCATTCCAGAGGGAGAGGGCACCTGCAAAAAAAGCCATCACTTCAGCCAGGGCAAGGCCTTCGATATCAAAGGGGACTGTGTCTGAGGGTGTTTCCCGGGCTATAGAGTGTTCTAGATGTGTCAGCCATCTTTATTACCTGGCTTGTAGCATTAGCATAGCAGTTAACCGTTCACTTTATAGTCCCAGAGATCTAAATAGAATTTATCGGAGTCACCGGCTTAACATTGGCCCAGAAAAGGACTAAATGCTTTTCAGGCATTTTGGAGTAGTAGGGAAAAATCTGCTGTCAGCAAGTTCAAGTCTCTGCTCCACCTCCAGATACTCCTGTGGTATGGGTAAATTATTCACTTTCTGTATACAGGCATACCATGATTCTATAATATTGCATATCAATGTCACAGTAATATGCAAATTCAATATATTATACCCAGCAAAGTCTATAATGCATGCATAGGTCCAAGAGGCACCTTGTACCCCAGAAACAAGCACAGTTATTCTTGTCAATTAAAGATAAAATTTGAAGTGTTAAAAAATAAACCAGCACACCCCTCCCCCATCCACCTCCCAGAAGTACTGGAAATGTTTTCATGGTAAGGAGTAAGGGAATGATGAAGACTTAAAGGGAGTAAAGCCACGTGAGAAATGAGAATTAATAAAGGATTCTCAGAACAAAGAAACAGCCGGGTCTAAGTAGAGCATGTGTCTACTGCTCTCAACTGTTAGTGCTATCTTGGGGGAAACAGGCAGCTCGGAGCTGCTGTGTGGCCATGTTCATGTCAGAGAGGCAAGGTGAGGGTGAAGTCAGGGATGGTTTGTATGCCCAGCAAACTACTATTTTAAGAAATGACTTGAAGTTCTTGGGGATTCAGCTTATTTTTTCATTCAACAAATATGCGTTGAATGTCTACTATGTTCCAGGCATGATGTAAGTGTTTGAGAACAAGGCAAAGATCTCTATCCTTGAGGCCTTCAGCCTGAGGGAGGAAGTTGTCAGCTGGGGTAAGGAATTCTTCAGTGTGGGGCCTAAGGTAGGAGAGGTTCTACCCTCTTGTTGGATCTCCAGAACTAAGGGTCTATAGACTCCGGGACTCTGTAAGTCCATCACTCCTTCCTGTCACCTCCCTCCCATTTCTGTCTCATCATATTTGTATTGTAGAATGGGGTGTGCCTGTCCTGATCTATTATTTATGATTTAATAAATTTGCCTGAGGATTCAGAAAGCAAAGTCAGCCACAAGCTATAGAGGTCAGGCAGAAACCAGAGTAACAGATCACACACCTTTAATCCCATCACTAGAGGAGTATAAAAGACAGAAGCAGCGGCGGCTTCGGTATTGAGCAGGAGGCATTCATTCTCCAGCCACACTGAGGAGAGGTTACAGTCTGAGGCTTGGTGAGAGCTTGTGGAGACAGGATCAGCCCATTCGTCCTGAGATAGAGGTAAGAAGCTAGTGGCCAGCTGCTTTGCTTTTCTGATGTTCAGCTTGAAGTTTGAGCCCCAACATCAGTCTCTGGGTCTTTTATTTATCTTGTTACATGTGCCCTAAAGCATTCCAGGGCAAAGCAAGCAGTCACTAGCATAGCATGACTTAGAATTCACTTTCAGATTTGCTTCTAAAGAACTTTTAACAAGTTTCTTAGAAGATTTTGAGTTAAAGCAGGAAAAGAGTAATGAAAAAATGAAGGAAAGAAAAATGATAACATATAAGTGGCAGGGAATTGTTCTGAAGAAAAATTACTGTTCCATGGAATTTTAAAGACTTTCAGAACCCACCTATCATCTCTTCGGAACTTAGAGCTTGCCTCTTGGCATGCCCCCAAAAGTCTGGTTGTTGGAAAAGCAATCATATATTCCATAATGTATAATTTGGCTAAGCATTTGCTTGCACTGGTCAGCTACTGCTATGTAATGAGCACACATTGTCAGTGGTGTCTACAAATAAGCATTTACTTTATAAATAAGCATCACATCCCAGGGCTCTGTGTGAGTTGGCTGAAACAGCTGGGCTCCAGTGGACAGTTCGAGGCAGTGGTTCCCTGGACCCCTCTCTGCTCTCTTCTCTGTCTCCTCTCAGCATTCACATTTCTAGAAACTCTTTTAAATGATACTCAGAAGCATGCTCTAAAAATTCATGTTCAATTCAGTCATGTTGTTCACTGAAGGGACAAACTTCACATTTGTCTATTTTAGAACCTTGATGTAAGGATGATGCAGCCACTGAAAGGGATGGGGGGAAGGAAAAAGAAAGGGGAACAGAGGAAGGAGGAAAGCAAGAAGAAAAAGGAGAACAGATGGACTGACATCATCAACAGCCCCAGGGAACTCACTAAAATACAATGTCTTAGTGAATGGGATTTCTGGGGATAGTCTTGGAAATGTGTGTTTTAATGATGCTGAAGTTGAAGGCAACTCATTCTCAGATCTCATCCTCTGTGTATGCATCAGCTAGCCAGGAATCATCTCTAGACAGGAGTAGAGAGGGAGGACAGACACACATGATACCTTTGCGGGATTAGGAGAGGAACCAGCAAGTGATAGACATTCCACCCAGATTCCATTGCCAAAGCAAGTCATATGACAAGGATCAGGAAAGAAGAGAAATCTGTAGACTTGAGACCAAGCATTCAGCCAACCAGAGACTTAACCAAATATTTAATACAGTGCACCGGGGCTTCCTTCTCACACATCATCACATTTAAGTCTCACAGCAAATTTGAGGTGGGTGTCTTCACTTACTAGTTGAAGGAAAAGAGCTGCCTGGGTGTTGAAGTCAGGCTCATGTTGTTACTGAGAGCTGGCTTTCTAAAGTCTAAAGTTTTATGTATTCTACTGCACCTAGCCTATGTATTCTATTGCATCAGGGGCTAGCCTATGTATTCTATTGCATCAGATGCTAGCGTATGGTTTGGTAAAGCAGACTCCTGTATCTTTTCCATTATCCAAAACCATTTCCATGCACAGTGCAGTATAGACCTTGCAACCCTTATGCACCCAAGGAGAATTAGAGAAGGCAAAAATACTTTAGCCTATTAAGCAGCCTCACATAGACCAAAGACTATATTTTCTGTTCTCTTCTCATGCTTTTTATGTACCTGAATTTTAAAGTCCACAAGCATTGCCTTAAAATATCAGGTGTCCTCAGAATTCCATACTTGGGCTAATTTATAAGTGGCAATGTCTTTGTTGTCATTCTAGAAGCCAGCAGGGTAGACAATGGGGTTCTTCTGTGAATCTGAAGACACAAGCAGTGTTGGGAGCTAGAGTGAAGAAGGGAACTAAGAATGAGATTCCAGAAACACAACCTAGATGACGAGGTGCTCCTCAGAGTGTGGTATGATACACATAGCCTATAGCATTACTATTACATATTTTATCAGCCAAAGTTGAAAGAAAATTTTAGTGTCTCTGATGACTTACAAACTCATACTGAAAAAAATTAAATCAGACCAATACTCATTTTAAGCATTTTTGCAGATTAAATGCAAGATGAGTGTTCTAGGATACATTAGAAGAGAAAATGGGTGTAGGTAAAAGATGCTTGTGGCTGGAGAGATGTCTAAATCAGTGTGTGATCACCCTGTCAGCACCCACATACAAAGGCAGGGACAGCAGCAGGCACCTCTAACCCCAGTACTGGGGAGGCAGAGTCAGGAAGATGTCTGAGGCTTACTGGACAGTCATTCTAGCCAAGTTGTTGAGCCCCGAGTTAATGAGACTCTGTCTCAAAAAATATGGTAAAGAACAATTAAGGAAGACACCCAATGTAAACTTTTCCACTCTTACATGTATACATGTGCACACACCCTCATGAATACAAATGAACACACACACACACACACACACACACACACACACAAAAAAAAAAAAAAAAAAAAAAAAATTTAAGGACAAAAAGAGAAAAGATGCCCTGAAAGCTAGTAACTCCTTTCCCTTTCTCCTTCCTTTCCCAGATCCATTTTGCCCCCTTCCCTGACTGTCGGTTAATTTAAGACACCTGAGGTGCTATAGGAGAAAAATACGACCCTGACTCCAACTGTGATCTATAGGGAGCCCTGGCTGAACACCTTAATTATTGTTAACAAAGTAACATTTTAATAGCTTTAGGTTGAAATTGATGAGCCCCCCAGTTCCCTGGAAGCCTTACAAAGATGCTGCATCTCATTTCAAAGGAGAAAAGCAAAGGGCACAGTAGTGCTAGAGTATCTGACTATGTGTGGAATACTTGGTCAGTATTCAAAACGAGCAATGTCCTTATTCAGCAACTTTCCCCAAGGGTCTCATCTGTACCTGGCTTTGTAGGTAGACATCTCTGTAGCCCAAAGCAACCTTTTCTTAGAGCCACTTTCCCTTCTAAAATGCCCGAGAACATTCATCTCATATTTAATCTGTGAAAATGCTTAAAATGAGTATTGGTCTGGTTTAGTTCTTTTTTTTTTTCAGTCCATATACCATTAAGTGCATTTCTATCTTTCTTTAAATAGGATGAAAATATCATTTTCTTCGCCTTACTGAAAAGCAAAATGAAGAAAAATGTCATGAAGAGGTGTCTTGGTTAGTGTTTTCGTTGCTGTGAAGAGACACCATGACCACGGCAACTCTTATAAATGAAAACAGTTAATTGAGGGGCCTCACTTACAGTTTTAGAGGTTCAGTTCATTATCATCATGGCAACAAAGCAGACAGGTGTGGTGCTGGAGCTGAGAGTTTTTGCATCTTGAGAGATAGGCAACAGGAAGTCGACTGACTGTCACACTGAGGGAAGCTTGAGCAGAAGAGACCTCAAAGCCTGCCCCCACAGTGACACTCCCTTCAACAAAGCCACAACTCCTAATAGTGCCACTCTCTTTGGGGGCCATTTTCTTTTTAAAGAACCACAAGAGGCAGACAGTGTCTTATAGCAAGGGAAAAGAGAGCAGCTAAATATGAGATTGTATTCTTTGAGGCCAGTGACAGCTTTTCCCGTCTTTAAAATTAATAGCCCTAGTTTAAAATGTGAGTGGAGAATGACAAGCTAAAGGGTTGATGGGGCTTCACGGAACACAGAAAAGAGAACCTGTTCTCAAGTTCTCAGAGAGCTTTGTTGAAAAAGAATCTGTATAGAGAGGTATTGACTATTGGGGCTCAGACAAAGCTTGGCCACATAGTAGGTCTTCAGTCCATCATGAGCCTTTGGGGATTTTGATTAATAGTGCAATTAATATAGAGAGCATCTTGGGTTTTTCAAGCCAAATGCATAGTTTGTATCACACTCCATTCCCTCTGGTTACTTGCCACACCACAGGCCTCATAGCCCAACTACAAGGCCACTGAAGATCTGTTGAAGTTACTTCTATCAGTGATACCCAATACAGTATGAATTTTCTCTAGCATTACTATGAGCTCATGAGAAGATCGGTCAGGCTGCTGTGGATCCTCTCTGCATAGGTTGGTCATGCTATTATTGCTAGTATCCTGCTGGCATATGAGGACGCTTCAGGAAGTTCCTCAGGAGAGTGTGACTGGAAGTGGTGTAGGGTAGGATAGGATGCAGAGACTCTTCTTAAAATGTACCTGTGAGCTCTCCTTTGCCTTTCCTGAGAATTTGGTTTTCTTCCTACTCAGCACTTCTTCCAAGTCAACACCTATGACAGGCATTTTGACCCCTTTGTCCTTAAAGGTCATTACTTATAAATCACAGGTTGGGGCTCCGGAACATCTCACTTCCCATTTCTCTCCACCAGATGTTGAGGTGGAGTAGCCCATGTAAAATACAACAAAAAGATTGCTTAGTGAATAGGAGTGAAGATCTGAGTTTGAATCCCCAAAACTCATGTGAAAAGCTTGGTGAGGTCATGCACATGTCTGTAACCCCAATATAGTATTGGGAAAAAATATCACTGGAGTTTTCTGGCTGCCAGCCTAGTGCCAGGTTCATTGTGAGAGACTCTGCCTCAAGGGAATTAGATAGACAGCAATAGACTAGGACACCCAGTCTTCCTCTGGCCTCTGTGAATGCACGGCTGCATGCATGTATAGAGAAAACACAGACATACCACCATTACCCAACACACGTGCAAATTCAAAGTTTGTTTTTGTGAACTTTTACCTTCTTGCAGTTTTACATCTTGGGTAGTGACCAGGAACTGAGATGTCAGGTTAATACTTGAATGGTTTTCTCACATCAAGGATTGTTCCCATCATGAAAAAAGAGGTAGAACAAACCTAGATATAATAGAAGCCAGGCACCATCTGTCTCAGAATTAGCCAGTAGGCAAGGCAGAAAAAATGGGAGAAAGGGCTTCTAAAGTCAGCATGAGAGAAAGAAGAGAAAGTAAAGAGCTATTAAAACATGCTGGGTCTTTTAGTAGATATTATTTTCCATATAGCCATAGAGCCATAAACATAACTCAATAATAAATAGCATCCTCATGAATAATATTGAGCCAAGGCTTATTTAGGAATCCCCAATACACCTGAGTCAAATTCACATCATATCTTGTTACATGTCACATTAAGTCTGTATAAATAACAGAGTACAAATGCTAAAGGTATTATGTGACAGCAGTTGACAGGGGTCCTAGAATTCATTACCAGAAGTGGGGGGTAAAAGTGTCACCATAGACATATCAAGGGAAGGCTCATCACCCTATGGGATAAGAGAATAAACAGGGCTACAATGGGAAGGTCTCCATGACAAGGTACCTTGAGGACAGAGTACTGGACATTTTATTTAGAATTAGGGCTGACAATACTTGAGAGATAACTTCTCAGATTCTCAGTTGTATTTATCCATAAGAGGCATGTAGTTTTTATTTATTTATTTTTGTTTATTGTCTCATATATTACATCCTGACCTCATTTTCCCTTACTTCCACTCCTCCCAATTGCCCTCCATCCCCTCTCCTCCAAATCCACTCCTCCTCTGTTTCCCTTCAGAAAACAGTAGGCCTCCAAGGGATATCAACTGAACACAGCATAACAAGATGTAATAAGACTAGACCCAAACCCTCATATCAAGACTGGATGAGGAAATCCAATAGGAGGAAAGGGTCCTGAGAGCAGGCCAGAGAGTCCAAGACACCCCTACTCTCACTGTTAGGAGTAACACAAGAACACCAAGCTATATAGCTATAACATATACACAGAGGATCTAGCTCATACCCATTCAGTCTGTGAGAACACCTATGAGCCCTACTTAGTTGACTCTACTAGCCATGTTCTCATGGTGTCCTCAACCCTCTGACTTCCACAATGAGGCAGCCAGTTTTAAATCTGAGATTCCTTCAGATTTTGCAGAGAAACAACTATTACTGAAAAAAAAAACTCTGAATAAGTAAATTGAACTTTTACCAAAGAAATATGTTGGCATATACCTTCAAACCATGGTCAAGATCAAGTCGCCATACACGGCGGGAGCTTTGAACATGCAAACATACAAACTCTATGTGAAAAGAAGTCAGTCTCAGCTGAAGTGGAAAAATGTAGACTTGTGCAAGCTGGGTTCCCCATGAAGCAAGACTGAGGCAAAAGTCTGGGCAAAGCTACTTCATTAAGGATCGAAGCTCAAGAGAAGTGAAAGCAAGGAAATATGGACCGAGGCAGTGAAGACTGCTAGGCCACTGCGAAGCCAAACACATTGCCCACAGACAGACACACAACAGTTAAATGCTTGATCCATGATCCAACTCCATGAAGTCTGACTCCCAAGCACAGACTTAAACCTTAATATATATACCTGTGTGTGTATATTATAATATATATTATATGTATTATATTATTACAGTATATATAATATATGTTGTTAAGAATAAATTTTCTTTTAAAATCCATTTTCTTTTCTGAGAAGGAATCCTGAAGTACCATGAAGTAAATTTAAAATATGTATATTTAGGTTGGAGAGAGGGCTCAGCAGTTAAGAGCATTTTGGGGCACTTTCAGAGTCGAGTTTTTGATCCCTAGTACTCTCAAGGGGTAGTGCACAACTGCCGCAAATTCCAACTTCAAGGGATCTGATGCCCTCTTCTGGTCTCCCTGGGTACCTGCATGTACTTGCATAAAGACACATACACATAAACATTAAAAAATCTTGCTTTATAAAAAAGAATATGCATATTTGCCAAATGATATTAAAACACCACAGCCCCTGAAAATCAATTCATCTACTGGAGTTATGATTTTAAAAAACAGGAAGCTACATCATAACTTAAGTCCAGTAGTGACAACAAGGCTACCAATCACCCACATGACCCCACTGAGTGACAGGACAACTCCCCTGAAAAAGGATCTTGGTGACATCTCAGGTGTGCCTGGAAACAATTCCTTTCTCTGGTACCATGCAGACAACAGTTCATGAGTCCTCAGAGATTAATTTGATGGGGGGGGGGATTCAAGGATTTGTTCAGTGTGTAGAAAGATCCCATATAAACCCGGGACAAATCTCAATTTCTAGTCCAGAAAACATCCCAAAGCAAATCTGTTTGCCCACTTTGAATACATTTCCTTTTCAGGCTCCACAGATGTCCTTTCTCATAAATTCAAAAGTATGTGCACGTTCCAAGGTGAGTTGGGAATCTTCCTTTTATTGCCAGCAGTTTGCTGGCGGATCCGACATTAAAAAAAAAAAAATACAGCACTCACTTTCAGGAGGGTGACCCTCTCTCCCAGTCCTTCCTCAACTTCTTCCAAATCCATTTGCTCTCTTCACCTCGGAGTTTATGGTTAGTGTTCCCAGGGGGTCTCTGAAGACCCTTCTAGATGTTAGGACTTCTCGTTCAGATGGGTAAGAATGCATTCTTCCCTCCAAATTGCCTCAGAGAGAGAGATAGCATCTGTCTAAGCCTAAAAGAGCCTCTAGAGAACTTATTTTAGCTGTGTGCCAGCTATCCCATTTTGCATGCTTCCTGGGAAAAACACAATACACCCCGTCTCTGCAGGAGGAAGCAACAGAGAGATTGGTTCCATGGAAACATCTCAAAGGAAATTTATAACGCTGTTGGGAAATTTCAGCCCTTTAAAACAAGCTCGTCTCTGAATGCAGGAAGCAAATTTTTATCACTTCATGTCTATGTCTTCTGTCATGCTTTTTCTGGGGGGCAGGGAGGACGGCATTCGTAGGTTCAGGGTCTCTGTCTCCCTCCTTATTGGCTTGTCTGGTAGAATATTTTGAAAGAAAATTAGTTCTTGACCTTGAACAGAGTATGTGCTTTCCAGGAAAAAAGCCCTTACATATGAGTGAACATACCTACACACTCTATGTGACTTGCAGAGTCTCCTATATCAGTGGGGCCAGAAACAAAAATGCCCCAGTAAAAATGCATTCTTCCTTAGTATATATGCTAGCAGCTAAGAATGGCTAATTAACCAGACTCTGAACATGTACATGGGATCTGGCAGGAGCAGCCAATCTTTTGACATTTCATTTGTCTTCTACAAAGTTCATACTTGAGAACCATGTAGTCCATCTCCCCCAAAAAAGTTTCAAAAGATCTCATAATGTCCCAAGTAAGTATACAACTTTGTATTGGGTACATTCATAGCTATCCTGGCATGCAGGGGCCACAGGCCACAGGTCAGTTACACCGGGTAGGAATTTCTGTGACACCATGAGGGAAATATATGAAGGACTCCCTCTGCTTTGTCATTCCTTCTTCTTTGGACCTGCTGACTGAAACTTCACCATCCTATTTAATGGCCCATGACCCAATACAATGCCCTTTTAGCTAAGGGTAGCAAAGAAGAAAGACAGAAGGAACTTTGTTTCTAATGGCAAAGAGCTGTCACATCAGCCTTTGACCTACATACCTCTAGCCCTACTGAGTCTGAGAGTAGAGAAGGTTCTACTTTGTTTTAGCCAAGATTTTTTGTTTCTCTGTCCTTTGCAGCAATTTCTAACCTTAGTAGATATGTTCCTAACAAGAATGTACCTCTTTCTCATGAGATGAGATTGAGCCACTTTCTTTGACTGACCAGGTAGCTACTGCTACATGCTTTAGTGATTTTCAGGTGGCAACCAACAACATTCAACTAGAACTACTTTACACAGGAAAGGAGAACATACTATGAAGAGTATACTTGCCTGGTCTACCACTTCACTCTTTGGTTAACTCTCTTACAGTCATCATTAAATGGTATCTTGAGTACACATCTGACTTGTTTCACTCAGCATGATGTCCTCCATATTTGTACCTGCTATTGGAAATCGCCATCATTTCCTTCTTTTACTAATGTTGGCTGCTCGCTGAACCACACTTTTCTCCAGTCACCTTCCTGTGGACACTGAGCTTGCCTCTAAGTATTGACACTGTAAATATTGTTGCAATAAGTGTGATGAAGTCCAGCAATGTTTCAAGGTCTTGCTCTCAGTGCCTTCATATACATTATCCAGGAGAAAGACAGCTCTAGCCTGCAGTTTTTACTTTCCTGAGGAACCACTCTACTTTCAATAGTAGCTGCACATCTTTTCATTCCCACCGCAGCACACAATGGTTCTCTTTTCTCCATATCTTCACCAGCATTTCTCAGTGTTTCTGTATAGCAGACACACTGATAGGTGAGAGGAGGTACATCCCTGTGACTTTGATTTAAATTCCTCTTGAGGACTGGTGATGTTGAGTATCTTTCATGCATCTACTAGCCATTGTGTTTCTTCTTTGGAAAACTATTTGGTTCCTTGCATGTATTTTAAACCTCTGTTGTATATATTTGGTATTCAGTTATGTACGTTATGAATATTCACTCTGTCAGATACATAGCTTGCCAATGGTTCTTTCTTCTTTGGTGTTGAACTTCCCTGTGGAATTTTTCAGTTCAATTATTTTCTTGTTCTACTTCAGAATTTGTCTCTTTTGTGTGGCCTTTGTCTCCATTGACCTCCTTAGCTTTGTTCACTTATTATTTTCCTGGTATGTTTGGTTGATATTACTGAGTTAGAGTTGATATTAGAGTTGATCCTGGTATGTTTGGTTGATATTACTGAGTTAGAGTTGATATTACTGTGGAGAGACACCATGACCATGGGAATTCTTATGAAAAAAAACATTTAATTGAGGTGATAACTTACAGTTTCAGAGGTTCGGTCCAATATAATGATGGTGGAATGTGGTGGCATGCAGGCAGACATGGTGCTGGAGAGGTAGTTGAGAGTCCTACGTCTTTCAGGCAACAAGAAGTGGTCTGTAGCAGTGGAAGTAGCTTGAGCACAGGAGAACTCAAAGCCTACCCCTACAGTGACACACTTTCACCAACAAAGCCACATCTACTCCAACAAGGTGACATTGGTAGCCTCCTAATAGTGCTGCTCCTTTTGGGGGTCATTTTCTTTCAAACCACCATAGGCTTTATATCTGTTTCCTTGCTGATCACTGGCTTTCCTAAACTGGTTGCATTTATTTATTTATTTATTTATTTATTTATTTATTTATTTATTGGTCAGACAGCTGGTAGGTCTCAGATTATTGTTCCTCTGGTGGAGTCATGTTTCCTTAAGCCCTTGTGATCCTATAGTTTCATGCTAGTGCCTGCATCTTGGAAGAAATTATCAGCAACGTAAGTCTTGTGGTAGCCACTTCAATACCCAAAGCCTTTCCTTGTTTGCCTTAACCAGAGATTCTGCATATTGCTGATTGCTGCTGGAGACTGCAAGTTAGTAGGCTTGCTGATGTGTCTACAGATGGACCTACTTGGGTGGCCACTGAGAAGCCACATCTTATGGACAATGGGACTTTGTCCTGGTGCTGCACTGCACAGCCTTTGGGGAGAAGTAATGTTGGCAAAGTAAAATGACTTTTCCTCTCTGGTCTCTGTGTTCTCTCTGGGACTTGTGACAGTCACATTGATTCCAGGGCTCTCATGATGGCCATTTCATCAAATTATTGTTAACTCTGTTTTTAATTCTTGAATAATGTACCATGTATCACACACTAATTGTTTAAGCCATCCCAAATACACATTTAAAGGACACAAATGAATCCGTGAATGAGAATATATTAACTGCAAAATTACTTAGGACTGAAAGGAATTTATTGCACTTAATTTTATTAACTAAAACACTAGTGTTGAGTAACATGTAGTATAAGATTATAAAATAAAAGGCTAAGGCAAAATCGGGAAATTGGTCAGCTTGTTTTGCCACTCCCTGTCCACCGCCCTCTGCTATAAACTTATTGTCGGCAGGCCAAGATCCCATCAGCTTTGTTCCAGCCCTCCCTCTCTCATTGCTGCTCAGTGCAGACAGCCCTCTCAGCCCTAAATCTCTTTCCTCAATGTCCTGCATTTGGCTGTAACCAACAAAGTAACTCAGGTCCAAGAATTAAGAACTGATAATAATGACTAAATGCCTTATTTATCCCCGAAGACAATTTTACTTTAATTTTGAATCTCTCTGACTTAAACTATAGAAATGAAAAATGGGAGAATGGCGTGCCCTTGGCTGGCCATTAGAGGCCGTGCTTTTGGAAAGCCAGCCAAGGCTGGCATTCTCTAAATCACAAGATACAGGCAACTAATCATGCATAGGCTTGTCCTGAATGTTTTGTGACCTCTCTAAGCCCTGCCCCCCCATGATTGTAAGAACAGAAACAAACAATTAGATTCTTTTTCTCCTAAAGACAGCTCTAACTTCTAAGTCACACTCTCCTTTCTGCCTTTAAAACCCCTGATTTAATAATATGGTGATACTATTTAGCTCAAACATTCAACATTTGAAGCCCAGAAATTGAGAGGAGGACTGGCTTTTATCAAGTTCTCCACCGCAGTCCAAATGGCAATGGGACATATTTTGACCAGTCCTGGTTTGACGTTTCTGTGTAATCAACAAGGCATCTAACACAAGGCGGACTTAGCAGCACTTTGTTCTTCTTCGAAGTGAAGAACTGAATAAATGCCTTTTTCCCCACTTGGAAAAAAATCCTATGAGTAACCATAGCAATAATAATTCCATCTCCAAGTAAAAATTATTATTGTTATCCTCGTTGGCAGCTCTGTTTCTTTCTTGTCACAAGTAGACAGAAGGCAGACAGCATCTTGAAGTCTATAAAAGGCTCACCTAAGCAAGATGAGGAACGGCTGTTTTCTCTCTCAGCTGAGAACAGAACAAGGGAGCAATGGCTTACCCACAGAATGAGGGGCTCACCCTCGATGGAAGGAAGTGGTTCCTGGCAGTGTGCTCGATGACTTGTCACAGGACTTTACAGGATCATCTTTGGGAGCCTTTAAAAATCACCTAACTGACCTTTTCCTAGAATGGCAGAGGCTTGCCCTGCCCTGGCTCTGTCCACTGCACATTTCCTATGCTCTGGCTGGGGAGGTTATGTCCATGTAGACTGTGACCACAGAAGCAATGACCACATCGCTTGCCTTCTGCATACCAAGCTTATAGTGTAAATGCACAAGTATGAGTGGGATTGAGAACTGGAAAACATAACTCCATAGTGATCGTTTCAGCTCATCCATTTGTGGCTGGTTAGATATCCGCCCTGTTGTTATTCTCCAGTATTCAAAGCAGATTTGAGAGCTCAAGGGATGGCTCAGAGGTTAAGAGCATGTATTGCCCTTATAGGTGACCCAAGTTTGGTTCCTAGTGCCCATGCCTGGCAGCTCATAAGCAGCTCTGGAAGACCCCATGCAGTTTTCTGGCCTCTGTGGGTACCTGCATTCATGCGCACACTATCCCCTTATAAACACATTCATAATTTGAAGAGTAAAAATACATAAAAAGAGAAAGGGAGGGAGGAAGGGAAAGAGAGAGGGAGGGAAGGAGAAAGAGCAGACTCAACAGAAAATCTTTGCTCAGAAGTCATTGTGAAATCGATGGATCCAGCTTCTTCTTGTGGATTCTCCAATTTGTCTCCTTCCCTATTCTTTGCAGGTCTGAATAGGGGTCTGGCGTCTCTGAAGTGCAGTTGTATGCTAGTGTCAGGAATTATTCAAACATCCATAGACGGCCCAATTCCTAGGAAGGACTCTAACTGCTGTGAAGTCTCTCTTCTGGCCCAGCCGATTATCTCTCTTCAGAGGAATGCACTTTCATTTAAAAAGCAATGGTCAGAGCCCCCTCCGTTCTTCAGCAACGATAATATTTCACCTCAGAGCTGACATTTATATGCAGGCAACTCATTTGTTACAAATTCTAATTGCAGAGCAACAACCCAAAAAAGGCAATGCGAGAGGCGAAAAGAAAAAAGGCTCAGAAACCCTTTGAGATCTCATCTAATTAAAAATGCAAATTAAGAGAGAAACCTCCAGTCATAAGTCCTGCTCAGTCTTTTCAAAGGCACCAATTACCAGTGACTCATTGGGAGAGGGACTGTCCTTAATTTTAAGACACATTTCTCAACAACATCCCATTGACAGGAAATTAAAGCCACTACCAGCTTAGAGGAATTAGCACTTCAACCTTTGTTGTCCAGACTCCGCTCACTCGCTTGGCTCTTGTTGTTCTGTTTCTTTGGCAACCACTAACGAAGACGATTTGCCACTAACTTTTGCTGAGGTCTAAGAACATTTTGTTTCCCAGAGATAAGAAATCTCCTCTCTGATCCCATCCAGCAGCTTCCCATGGAACGGCACTGAAGGACATTCCAGAAAAGAACAAACTCCTTGATGAAATAAAAAAATAAATCCTTTAGAAGGCAAGTCAAGTCAGCCAGGAAGCGATTGTGGACTAAATGTCATAGACAAGAGATGAAGATTATTGCTGGCTCTGCGTCTGGCCATGCTTTAATATGAATCTATAGTATCGTATGCCAAGCGCTTCATTATTATGTCTTTCAGCATTTAATAAGGCATGCATTGTACCTTTTAGTTACCAGCAGAGATTTTTCAAATCTTAGGACTAGGTGACAGAAACAAAAGGAGTTTTCCATACTGAGCTATTCAGTCTTGCACTCACCTAACAGGGACTACATGCCTTTTATCAGCTGAGGTCCAAGCAGAAGACAGTGACCACAAGGATAACTCCACAAGGAAAACTTTAAAGGAATTTATAATTCAGCACCTGGGAATTATAATTCCCAGCACCTGAATTTATAATTCAGCACCTGCCTCCCTCCCAGAGGCAGGGAGACTGCCCACCAGTGAGATTGAGGCTCAGGCAGGTCCACCCAGTGAGTTTCAGACCAGCCAATGTTATATAGTAAGACTGTTTCACAAGACAAAAAAAAAAATGAAACATAAAGGAACTAATTTTTAAGTACAGCAGGGGCATGGAGAAACAAGGCACTGGCTATGCAGAAGCAAAGAAGTCTTAAAAGAATAGAAAGCTTCAGACAAAGGGGGATCACCACCTCTCAAAACTGACAACAGTACTCAGGAAAAGCCCTCCCTAATCCCCCAGTGGAGAGAAGAGCACACAGGTTCCCAGAAGGACTGATTCACCCAGGTGACGAGCAGGTGGGCTTGGTCATCTTCCCTCTGAGATGTTGAGGGAAGCTGCCAATGGTCAGGCCCTGCACCTGAGAACTTGCTGGAAAATTCCACAAAGACTCAGGCAGGAGCTTTTATGATGGGTAGGTGCCAGGAAGTGCACTCTTTTGCAGACACCCGAGGCAAAGGTAATGTGCTAGGCATTGGGCATGCTGCATAAGTAGGGCATTGGAGAATCTGTTCACTGCAGGACTGGGCTCATGACAAGCTCTCCCTGCTGTGGGAGCCAGACATTGGAGAAGCTGTTTATGCTGTAGGCTCCCAGCACTGAGGAAATGCACTCTTTGGAAGCTGGGTGCTAGGGTGGCTATACACCCAGCAGTAACCTTGCCCTAGGAAAGACATTTGCACAGCAGGAGCCGAGCACTGGAGGAGCTGTGCATGCTAAACACACTGCCACAAAGCACAAAGGAATCAGGGGGAAATATCCACCCTCCAACTGTGTTCTTCTAGCATCCTCTACTGACAAAACATTGTGTTTGCTGGCCATAGAGAGATGTTTAAAGGGCCCGTCTTCATTGTCAAAAAATCAGGCCATAAGATTTGGATTTAGAAGGAAGAAGTTACATATCAATATCGGTACATTGCCTACCCTATCAGAGGCATTTTATATCTGGCATCACTCATTCCCTCTATTATTCTGAGTTGTAGGTATCATACATACAGTATACAGGGAAGGAAAGAGCTTTATCACAGAGCTAGGACACAGCAGAGTGAGGGTTCACATCTAATTGTGGCTAATTTTCTTTCTATATCAAGTCTACTCCAACAGAGCCCCATCTTCTTGTTAAGAGTAGGGGCCTAGCAGTTCAACCTAGCGGGGGAGGCAGGGGTGGAGGCTGGTGGGGATTCTGGTGGGCTAGAGTGATGGTAGAGATGGGGTTGGATGTCTGCAGGTTCTAAACAGCAGGGTCTAAAACTCCCGACTGAGGTTGTAAATATATTGAAGTCCAAATGGGAGGGGCAATGAAAGAGATGAGTTTAAGGCAATAGGATGGATTGAGCAGGCAGGTCCAGGATTCCTGCAGGTTATCACCACTGCGGGCTGTGGGCTCTAAGGTGGTTGTGGCCATGTCTGCAGAAGAGAAAGAAGGGATGACTAGGTTAAGCTAGCAAATTATTGGAAATTAATACTGGAATCAGCCTTCTGATACTCTCTTCAGTGCTCAGTCAACACTAGGATAACAACAGACAAAAGGGAGGGAAAGCCAGAACCTAGAGAGCAACCTGAAGAGATGATCCAAACACATTACCATCAGGAAGTGGAAACACGGATGAGTTATTTCAGTTAAATCAATTTGATATTTTCAGACCACTTTGCACTTTCTCATTTCTTCTTCTATAACCTTTCACATAAGGGTGTGGGACAAGCATTGGGAACCTTGTTCACAGACAAAGCTTCCTGTTGCCACTTGAGGCGGTAAAGGCCTTCCAGTCAAGGGTCTTCAGCCTTGACCAGGCTTTGTAATCAACCAGAAAATTGTAACAATAAAATAGACGCTTGGGATAATGGCAGTATATTTGCCATTTCCTCAAGTGATTCAAATATAAATGTAGAATCAGAGATTATGGTCTTTTTGTGATTGGTGGGATGTTATAGGGAGATATTAAAAACATAATTTAAGGCCCCTTTGCTTTTATTCTCCTGCAAGATTCTGGGTGCAACCCTCTTTGAGCAGTTTCCCATTGTGTTTTATTAGCACTGATATCTCAGTAGATGTGTGTGTGTGTGTGTGTGTGTGTGTGTGTGTGTGTGTGTGTGTGTGTGTTAAGTGCATATATACATGCTTCCATGTATGTGATTGGATGCCTGTGTAGGCATGTGGTGTGCATGCCTGTGTTGAGACTGGAGTTTGATGTCTGGTGTTTTCCTTAATTACTCTCCACCTTATAAATTGAGGCACTCAGAGCTCACAATTCAGGTGCTCTAGCCAGCCAGCTTGCTCCCAGCTTAGGTTTCTCTCCATCTCTGCCTCCAGAGAACAGGATTATAATCATGACACCACTCTGGCCTGGCATCTATGTGGGTTCTGGGGGTCAGAACTCCAGTCCTCCTGCTTGCCTGGCAAGTAGTTTCTGCCTCTCAAAGATTTTGCACTCATAGTAAAAGGCTGAGTAACTTCAGGGTGGTATTGTGGAGATGAGCAGGGCTCTGGAGCTCTTTCACTGCAAGAGGCACATAGCGTGGAAGACTATGTAGGAAAGGGAAATTTCCTGGGGCATCTACTACGATGGACCCACCCATTGGCCTTAAGCAAATGAGGTGTGCTCTCCACACTGCCAAAGGCTAAGATAGGCACCAGGAAGCCTTAATCTTCAGAGCCATATGTGATGAGCAAAGCATGAACATCCTTCTGCTTGGTGATGGGTGAGGCCCTAAAGACTCAATCTGGTCCTGATGAACATCCAAGAATCTGGATGTGTGCACCCGCTGAGGCAGGGGCTTCTGCCAACAATGCAAGTAAGGAAGTCTGTGGCTTCTCACAGTGTCGGGTTTGTTCAGTTTGGGTTTAAACAAACACTGTAATTTCTGTCCTGGGGTACAAACTGGGTCTCACTGCTGCATCCAGATGCTGTTTCTGCCCTGGGAACTAGTGCATTTCATTGAAGAATTTTAATATAACCTTCAATTTTCTCTATATCCTGCCATCCCATATTTATGATGCAATTCACTAAGCAATTCAAAGAATAAAACCCAATGGCCAAACTAGATTAAAAAAAATACTTTGAAAATTATCGTGAAAATTTCCAAAATATTCACAAAATAGTATAATAAACTGTATAGTGTGCCTCACCCAGCTTTAAAAATTACCAACTCACAGGAAATCTTATTTCACTTACACTCTTGCCCACTGCCACAACTACAATAAGTCCCAAGTAGAGTATTTCATCCATAAAAAACACGAGGGTACATAACTATGTATGTGCACACATGTGTATGTGTGTGCATGCAAAGGTTAGAAGACAACTTTATAAGGAGTCAGTTCTTGGTTTCCCTCATTTGGATTCCAGGAGTTGAACTCAGGTCATCCCACTTAGTAGCAAGTGCCTTTACCTGCTGAGTCATGTCACCAACTCTGGTGTGTATAATTCTTAAGATAAACAAACTTTTTTAAAATGTAAATTTTATTTAAATGAGAAACAATCTTATTTTACAAATCAATCCCAGTTCCTTCTTCCTCCCATTCTTCCATGTGCCCCACCAACCTCCCCCATTCCATCCCCCATCCTCTCCCCAGGGAGGGTGGGGCCTTCCATGAGGGATCATCAAAAATCTGTTAAGTCATTTGAGTCAGGGCCTAGGCCCTCCCTGTTTATCTAGGCTAAGGGAGTATTCCTCCATGGGAAATGGATTCCTGAAGTCCATTCATGCATTACGGGTACATTCTGGGATAAAAAAAAAAAAAAAAAAAAAAACTTTTAAAACATAGTATATATTTTCACAGCTAAGCTATCAATGGTAATCATCTAATATTTATGCCCAATATCATAGATTAATTTTATTAATTTTACATCAATTGCATATGAGTTTTACATTAAAAATAGAAATACAAGAGTTGTACTCATATAATTAGTTGAAATTAAATTTCGTCTAATCTACAAGTTCTTTCATTGTTTCCCCCTTATGATTTATTTATTGAAGAACCAAAGGCATTGATTTTACCCATCATGCCTCCCCTGTCTCCCTCCATCCCTCCTGGGCTTCTCTGGATCTCTGGGTTACTCATGACTTAGTTTCTAGCATATAATTGCAAGGTGTTTTGTCTTCCTTCCTTCCCTCCTTCCTTTCTTCCTTCCTTTCTTTCTTTCTTTCTTTCTTTCTTTCTTTCTTTCTTTCTTTCTTTCTTCCTTTCTCTCTATCATCAGTAACCTTGCTTTCTTTACTTCAGAGTTTGTCATATCCTTTGGGATAGGGCCTAGACCCTCTCCCATGTGTTGAGGCTAAGGGAGTATCCCTGTATATGGAATGGGCTCCCAAAGTCCACACCTATGCTAGGGATAAGTACTGATCTATTACCAGAGGTCCCATAGATTTCTGAGGCTTCCTCACTAACACCCACATTCATGGGGTCTGGATCAGTCCCATGCTGGTTTCCTAGCTATCAGTCTGGGAACCATGAGCAACCCCTTGTTCAGGTCAGCTGTTTCTGTGGGTTTCACCAGCTTGGTCTTGATACCTTTGCTCATCACTCCTCCCTCTCTGCACCTGGATTCCAGTTCAGTTCAGTGTTTAGCTGTAGCAACTGATTATTGAGAATTTTTTTTCTAACAAAATTCTTTATTGATTCTTTGGGAATTTCACATTATGTACCCCAGTCCTGCTCACCTTCTCATTCCTCTATATCTGTCCCTCACCACTGCAGCATCCCTCCCCTAAAAGGAAATAGCCCCCCCCCCCAATTAATTTAAAAACAACACAAACAAACAAAAAAACCCCTCACTTCTCTGTCTTCCCCGTCTCTCCAACACCTCTTCATTCTTCCTAGTGGCATGGGGAGCTGTGGTGGGTCACACAGTATGCCCTTCTGTCCAATCAGCCCTACACACAAATGTTCATTGCAATGAGTCATTGGTCTGGCTCAAGGCCTCTGGCACACCATCATCATTAGACTCTCACTGAAACTCCTCTCAAGACATCCTGCTGTTGCCCCAAGTCATGGAGATCCTGTGGCTATTGTTCTATAGGACCAGTCCCTTCAAGCACTACAGCAGGTCATAGATGGGATAGATATTAGGGTGGGCCAACCAAAGGCCCAGAATGTAGGTCTGGGTAATGGCTAAGCTGGTCAGTCTAGGCCACTGGGACAGCCCCTATCAGGTGAGTTGTGGAGCCAGCTCTCCTAGGCTCATGACATCAGAGCCAGCTCTCCCAAGCCCATGGTGAGGGGTGGGGCCAGATCTCCTGCTACAGTGTCCAGTGAGGGGCAGGACCAGCATCTCTAGGCCAGTAAAGGGCAGGGCAGGGCAGGGCAGGCTCAACATGGCCCTCACATTTCAACACTCATGCTTCCTATGATCCCATGGACATCAACACAGACCCCAGTTGCAGCAAGACCATGGACCCACACATGGTGCTTGGCTTCAGCCATGGCCAGAACAATACCATGACCATGGCCCCAAGTGATAGTACAGGCCACTCAGATCTGCATGGACATCAGCATGGCCACAGGTTGCAGGCTAAACCCCAGGCATTCATGCGGTCTTTGGTGGTAAGTTTGGTCATTGACATCAATATAGACCCAGCTGTGGTAGGACCATGGACCCAGACATGGTCCTTGGCAGAAGCCTGAGTTCGGATGTCACTGTGGCACCAGATGGCAGGGCAGGCCACTAAGATCTGTGTGTCCCCAGGGTAGCATGGCCCTTGGACCCCAACATGGTCACAGGTTGTGGCCTAGATCATGGGTGTCGGTGTGGCCTTTGGTGGCAACATGGGTTACAGACATCAACACACATCCTGCTGCAGTAGGACTATGAAGAATTTTTTTGGCCATACTTCATCTGTACGTTCTCTTCTAGAGAGTACGCTTTCTTGTATAACAGGCTATTGGAAATTGTCTCACAAGTCTCTCCTTCCTCACCACTCACTTGCTCTGTGTGTTGTTAGGTTTGTTCTGTGTTGTCAAGTTCAGTATGTTTTATATATCTTCCTAACATTCCTTTGGGTCTGTCTTCTACCTGAAAAATAAAATCCTTCTGGTACAGGGTTTCCACTCTAGCTACTACTTTTAGTAAGTAGATATTCCTCAAATTTTCATTTACACCGTGTCCATCAGGCAACCTCTTCTTTCTTTCCATCTTGACTGCAAAATATGTCAATGTTAGAAAGGAATGGTAATGCCAAGGCTAAGAGTTTGTCTTGGAAGCCAAACTTTAGCTTGAACATCAGAATTGATCCTTACTGACTCATGACTTTTGAGTAGCTATGAATCTCAGTTCCCACATCTATAAATCAAGTATGCTAAAAACATCTACCAATAGGACTGTTATGAGACTTAAATGAGTTTTTTCAAGCACAGATCAATTAGAACAGTGTCTTAGCATCTTTTCTTAGCACTGTGAATCATTTCAAGGCAGCAGCTCTTTGTTTAGGTGACTTGTATATTGTTCCTTTTTCATTTCTATTTCATTAATTTTTGCTCTGACTTTCATCATCTCCTCATATCTATTTTTGTGGGTATTTATTGTTTGCATTTCTTCAGGCACATCATTAAGTTATTAATTTGAGATCTCTCAAGTTTTTTTTTTTTTAATGTAGGCACACTACATCCTTTTACAACTGATTTTATTGCATTCCATAGGTTTTGGTATGCCGGGTTACCATTTTCTTTTTCCTTTCTTTTTTTTATCTTTTAATTAGAAACAATCTTGTTTTACATGACAATTCCAGTTCCCACTCCCTCCCCTTCTCCCCTATCCCGTCCTTTTTCTGCTTCCCAGGGAAGGTGAGGCATTCATAGGGGATCTTCAAAGTCTGTCATATCATTTGGAGCAGGGCCTAGGCCCTCCCCCAAGTGTCTAGGCTGAGAAAGTATCCCTCTATGTGGAATGGGCTCCCAAAGTCCATTCCTATACTAAAGATAAATACTGATCCACTACCGGAGGCCCCATAGATTGCCCAGGCCTCCTAACTGACACCCACGTTCAGGGGGTCTGGGTTGGTCCTATGCTGGTTTAGGGTCCATGAGCTCCCCCTTGTTCAGGTCAACTGTTTCTGTGGGTTTCTCCAGCCTGCCTGGTCTTGACCCCTTTGCTCATCACTCTTCCCTCTCTGTAACTGGATTCCAGGAGTTAGGCTCAGTGTTTAGCTGTGGGTGTTTGTTTCTGCTTCCATCAGCTACTAGATGAAGGCTTTAGGATGGTATATAAGGTAGTCATCAATCTCATTATCAGGTGAGTGCATTTAAGGTAGCCTCTCCACTATTGCTTAGATTGTTAGTTGGGGTCATCCTTGTAGATCTCTGGACATTTCCCTATGTTCCTTTTTCATCCATTTCAAACAGTGCCATGTTTCTCTTTAAACCTATAACGTCTACCTCTATTACAGTATCTCTTTTCTTGCTCTCTTCTATTCTTCCCCTGACTCAATCTTCCTGTTCCTTCATGTCATCCTCTCCTCCCCCTCTACTTCCCTTCTCTTTCTCCTCACTCCTTCTCCCCTCAATGTTACCAATTAGGTCAGGAGATCTTGTCCCTTTCCCCTTCCCCAAGGGATCATGTAGGTCTCTCTTAGGGTCCTCCTTGTTTCCTAGCTTCTCTGGTGGTGTGGATTGTAGTATGGTAATCCTTTGCTCTATGTCTAATATCCATATATGAGTGAGTACATACCATGTTTGTCTTTTTGTGACTGGGTTACCTCACTCAGGATGGTTTCTTCTAGTTCCATCCATTTGCCTTCGAATTTCAAGATTACACTGTTTTGTTTTGTTTTGTTTTGTTTTTTTCTGCTCACTAGTACTCCATTGTGTAAATGTACCACATTTTCCTTATCCATTCTTCAGTTGAGGGGCATCTAGGTTGCTTCCAGGTTCTGGCTATTACAAATAATGCTGCTACGACATAGTTGAACAGATGATCTTGTTGTATGAATGTGCATCTTTTGGGTATAAGCCTAAGAGTGGAATTGCTGGATCTTGTGGTAGACTGATTCCCATTTTCCTGAGGAACCACAGTACTGATTTCTAAAGTGGCTGTATGAGTTTGCACTTCCACCAGCAATGGAGGAGTGTTCCCCTTTCTCAACATCCTCTCCAGCATAAACTGTCATTGGTGTTTTTTATTTTAGCCATTCTGACAGGAGTGAGATGGTATCTCAGAGTTGTTTTGATTTGCATTTCGCTGATTGCTAAGGATGTTGAGCAATTCCATAAGTGTCTTTCAGCCATTTTACATTCCTCTATTAAGAATTCTCTATTTAGTTCTGAATAGAGACCCCACTTTTTAATTGAATTATTTGGTGTTTTGTTGACCTGCTACTTGAGTTCTTGGTATATTTTAGAAATCAGCCCTATGTCAGATGTGGGGTTGGTGAATATCTTTTCCCATTCGGTGGGCTGCTGTTTTGTCTTGTTGACTGTGTCATTTGCCTTACAAAAGCTTTTCAGTTTCAGGAGGTCCCATTTAGTAATTGTCAATCTCACTGTCTGTGCTGCTGGTGTTATGTTCAGGAAACAGTCTCCTGTACCAATTTGTTCAAGGGTATTTCCCAATTTCTCTTCTAAGAGGTTCATTGTGGCTGGATTTCTGTTGAGGTCTTTGATTCAATTAGACTTTAGTTTTGTGCATGGTGATAGATATGTATCTATCTGCAGTCTTCTACATGCCAGCATCCAGTTAGGCCAGCACAATTTGTTGAAGATGCTTTATCTTTTCCATTGTATAATTTTACCCTCTTTGAGAAAAATCAGCTGTTCATATATGTATGGGTTAATATCAGGGTTTTCAATTCCACTACCTTGGTCTACCTGTCTATTTTTGTGCCAATAACAAGCTGTTTTCAGGACTATAGCTCTTAAGAGCTTGAAGTCAGGGATGGTGATGCCTCCGGAAGTTCCTTTATTGTCAAAGGTTGCTTTGGCTATCCTGGGTCTTTTGGTTTTCCATATAAAGTTGAGTATTGTTCTTTCAATGTCTGTGAAGAATTGTCACAGGTCTGGGATTTTGGTGCTGGGATTTTGATGGGGATTGCATTGTATCTGTAGATTGCTTTTGGCAAGATTAATACTTTTACTATGTTGTTCCTACCTATCCAAGAGGATGGGAGATCTTTCCATTTTCTTGAATTTTCTATAATGTATTTCTTTAAAGACTCAAAGTTATTGCTATGCAGGACTTTCACTTGTTTGGCTAGTGTTACCCCAAGATATTTTATGTTGTTTGCAGCTATTGTAAAGGGTGATGTTTTGCAGATTACTTTTTCAGCCCATTTATCCTCTGTATATAGTAGGGCTACTGATTTTTTTTTTTTTTAGTTAATCTTGTATCCTGCCACTTTGCTGAAGGTATCCATCAGCTGCAGGAGTTCCCTGGTAGAGTTTTTCCAGGTCATTTATGGAAAAATATCATATCATCTGCAAATAGTGAAAGTTTGACTCCTTCCTTTCCAATTTGTATCCCCTTGATCTCCTTTTGTTGTCTTATTGCTCTAGCTAGAATTTCAAGTACAATATTGAAGAGATATGGAGAGAGTGGGCATCATTTTCTTGTTCCTGATTTGAGAGGAATCGAGTTGAGTTTCTCTCAATTTGTTTGATGTTGGCTGTTGGTTTGCTGTATATTGCTTTTATTATGTTTAGGTATGTTCCTGTTATCCATTATCTCTCCAAGACCTTTACCATGAAGGGGTGCTGGATTTTGTCAAAAGCTTTTACAGCATCTAGTGAGATGATCATGTGGTTTTTCTTTTTCAGTTTGTTTATATGGTGGATTACATTGATGGGTTTTCATATGTTGAGTCATCTCTGCATCCCTGGGATGAAGCCTACCTGATCATGGTGGATGATTTTTCTGACTTGTTCTTGGATTTGATTTGACAGTATTTATTTTATTGAGTATTTTTGCATCAGTGTCCATGAGGGATATTGGTTTGTCTTTGTGTGGCTTGGGTTCCAAGATAATTGTAACCTTGTAAAAAAAGTTTGGCAATGACCCTTCTGATTCTATTGTGTGGAACACTTTGAGGAGTATTTGTATTAGCTGTTCTTTGAATTTCTGGTAGAATTCTGCACTGAAACCATCTGGCCCTGGGCTTTTTTGGTTGGGAGACTTTTGACGACTGCTTCTATTTCATTAGGGGTTATAGGTCTATTTAAATTGCTTAACTGTTCTTGATTTAATTTTGGTAAGTGATATCTATCCAGAAAATTGTCAATTTCCTTTAAGTTTTCCAATTTTGTGGATTACAGGTTTTCAAAGTATGACCTGAAGATTCATCTGGATTTCCTCAGTGTCTGATGTTATTTCCCCCTTTGCATTTCTGATTTTGTGAACTTCCATGTTCTCTCTGCCTTTTGTTTGGCAGTTTGGATAAAGGTTTGTCTATCTTGTTGATTTTTGTTACATTGATTCTTTGTATTGTTTTCTTTGTTTCTACTTTATTGATTTCAGCCCTCAATTTGATTATTTCCAGGTGTCTACTCCTCCTGGGTGAGTTTGGTTCTTTTTGTTTGATAGCATGTTGTTAATTCTCTAGCGTGACTATTCTCCAGTTTCTTCATGTGGGCACTTAGTGCTATGAACTTTCCTCTTAGCACTGCTTTTAAAGTATCCCATAAGTTGGGTATGTTGTGTCTTCATTCTCATTGAATTCTAGGAATCCTTTAATTTATTTATTTCTTCCTTGACCCAGGAATGCTGGAATTGCACATTGTTCAATTTCCATGAGTTTTTATGTTTCCTGTAATTTGTGTTGTTGTTGAATTCAAATTTAAAGCATGGTGGCCTGATAAGATACAGGGGGTTATTACAATTTTTTGTACCTGTTGATGTTTGCTCTGTTGCCAAGTATATGGTCAGTTTTAGAGAAGGTTCCATGTGGCACTGAGAAGAAGGTATATTCTTTTGTGTTTGGATGGAACGTTCTATAAATGTCTGATAAACCCAATTATGCCTTAACTTCTGTTAGTTCCTCTGTTTCTTTGTTAAGTTACTGTCTGGTGGTCCTGTCTAGTAGTGAGAGTGGGGTGTTGAAGTCTCACTCTATAAGTGTGTGAGGTTTTATGTGTGATTTGAGTTTTAGTATTGTTTCTTTTAGGAATGTGGATGCCTTTGTATTTGGAGCATAGATGTTCAGAATTGAGACTTCATCTTGATGGATTTTTCCCATGATGAATATGAAATAACCTTCTTCATCTCTTTTGATTGATTTTAGTTTGAAGTCTAATTTGTTAAATATTAGGATTGCTATACCAGCTTGTTTCTTTGGTCCATTTGATTGGGAAGTATTTTCCCAACCCTTAACCCATCTCTGGCTACACCTTACATTCCTCAATATCTGGTGTCAGAAGTGGGATAGGTTTATAATGGTAGTTTATTTAGGAAAAGTACTCGTGCAAGAATGGACCCAAAATACTTCCAGTCTGCATAGCTTAGAGAGCAAATGAAAGAGAGCTGTGTGCTCAGCCCCCTATAAAACCTTGACCATGCCCAAGCTGGCATGGTCAGCGCTACCTCTAATCAGACTTTCTCCCTACAGTCCCTAGACTCTGGTGGCATCATATTGATCTTTCTCTTGTTGACTGTATTCTTATACTGTCATCTTCCCATATCTTCTTCCAGTGGGTGCAGGTGGGGGTCTCTCCCTCTTCTGGTGGGTACAGGTCCAAGGTTTTCTTCTGGTGGGTTCAAGCAGGTCCAAAATTCTGATGGCTCTCCTCTTTCCAAGGGTGGAGGCAGGACTTGCATAGAGACATTGGCAGACTCTGGAATGGCTGTTCTGCTGGGACAGGTTACCCCATTCACAGTCACCAAGCCTCAGGAGGCTCCGAGCAGGGCACCGGAAAATGGGCCGGAAACAGACCCATGCTCACCTCCTCCCGTGGGTGGAGGCAAGACTAGCACCCTTATGCTGGCAGACTCTGGATGGACTGGATGGGTTTTCCCAGTGTGCAGTCCCCAGGCCTCTGTGTTTCTATTTTCATTCAATTCTAGGAATTTAAAAATATCATTCTTGATTTCTTCTTTTATTTAATTTTGGTCCAGTAGTGTGCTGTTTTGCTTTGTGTGAATTTTTGAATATTTTATCTTTTCTTTTGTTGTTACTACCCATGGTGGTCAGTTAAAATGCAGGATGTGATTTCAACTTTCCTGTATTCAGTGGTTTTAAAGAAAATGGCCCCTAAAAGGAGTGGCGTTATTACAAGGTATGGCCTTGTTGGAGGAATTATGTCGCTGTAGAGGTGGGCTTTGAGGTCTCATATATTCACAAGCCATACTCAGTGAGTCAGTTTATTTTCTGTGGTCTTTGGATCAAGAGGTAGAATGCTCCAGCACTATGTCTGTCTGTATGCCGCCATACTCCCTGCCATGACAATAATGAACCTTTGAACTGTAAGCCAGCCACCCCAATTAAATTTTCTCCTTTATAAGCTTTGCCATGGTCAATGTGTCTCTTCACAGCAATAAAAACCCTGACTAAGACACTGTATTTGTTGAGACTTGCTTTGTGTCCTAATATGTGCTCCCATTGGCTGCTGAGAAGAGTGCAGCATATCCTGAAAAATGTAGTTTAAGGAAGGAAGTGTTGAGTTTATTTCCACTGGAGCTCTTGTTACAGTCCATGGTGCTGGGGTAGTCAAATCAGCAGGAGCTTACAGCAGCTGGTAACACTATGTCCACCGTCAGAAGGAATCAATTGTGAATGCATGTCAGTGCTCAAGTCACTGTCTTCACATTTTACAGTCCAGGATCCCCTGCCCAAGGAATGGTTCCATGGGTAATTAAGGTGGGTTTTCCCACATCAATTAACACTATGTAAAAGCATCTCTCACAGACATTCTCTGAGGATATCTTTAATCTAGGTAATCTCTCATAGGTGTGCCTGATGTTGGCCTCATGGGTGATTCTAGATTTCTGTCAAAATAACAATTAACAAACAGCATGTGGTATGCTGAGCCATGTATTTGTTGAATTAAAATTGATATAGAAAACACTAGACTTCTTAGTCTCAAATAGGCAATGAACATGGAAAGCACAGTCAAGTGTGTCTCTCCCCAAGCCATGGAGGAAATAAAGACTGGACTTGAGTAAAGATTGGCTCAGCAGTAGACACAGAGACCCCCTTGGGTCCCCAAGTTGATAAAGGTCCAACCTAGCCAGAGATAGTTTGTAATCTCTCTGCCCACTAAGGATGATGGAGGAGGCAGATTCCCTGCACAGAATAACTATAAAATATCTATGGCCTGGATTAAATCTGTAGGTTGGGAGACCATAATCAAGGCAATTTCTGAGAGTTCCATTAATAAGGCTTCTTAGAAGCTGCCCAAGTCCAGCTACAGTAATTATCCATTTAGTTTGCTGAATCAGCTAATATAAGCTTCCTTAGTCCTGTTGCTAATTAGACTCCAGTCTCTCATCTCATTAATAAGCTTCCAGTTCATTTGCATGTGAGGAAAAATGGTGAGTGCAGGGGAGTTTAATCGAAACCCAAATCACCTTCAACATGTGTCTTTTTTATTAAAATATTTAACCTTTTATTATGACTCAGAAACATCTGTTAGCATTAAGCTCCATGAAAAGACATGATGAATTCAGCATGTGCCAGCAGTTCCATGGTTCCACCCCCTCACACCTGGCCCACTCCTGATCAAGTAGCAAGAAGAAAAGACAAATGAATATGATTAACTTGGTATTAGAATCTGCAGGAGGAAGAGCCTCTTAGGTCCAATTCCTTCCCTTTACAAACTAGGAAACCAAGGGCCCGAGAGACAGACTGGTTTACCCAAGGGACAAAAGAACCAACCAGTGCCCCCGTTATCATTCTGCCTCTGAGAGTCCTTGCTCCTAATTGTGCCAGACTCACAAAACATCTGACAATACTAGCTGAGAAATAGCAGCAGCCAGCTGCCTGGTGTAGGGCTGTAATTTCTCTGCATCTGCATCTGTCTTCAAGGAAGAAGAATGTAATGATGGTCGCCTCAATCCATTTGCAAGAACTGTTGATTTTAGCTGCTTAATTAATCTCATGAGATAGGTAGCATTCCGGCCTTGTGTCTTAGCCCTGTGCTGTCACATCCATGGTTATGTCATATACTGTATGTGGGAAGGGATGTTAAAAGTATAGTTAAAGTTACCTGTCAGCTGATTTTAAGGTGGAGATACTATTCTGTGTTTCAGCTGGGGTCAATGTAATCACACAAGCAGAAGAGGAAGACAGGAAAAGAAAGTGAAGAGATATAGAACAGGGATCCAGAGAGTCTAAGCCATCCGAGGACTTGAAACACCGTCCATTCTCGACTTGAAAATAAAGACTATCCATCAAGGAAACAGGACTTGAAGGAAATTCACCCCTAACCTGAATGAATTTAAAATAGAATTCCAGATAGGACCTCATAGTGGTCAACACTGTAGCCCTGGCCTTCTGAGGTGGGACTTCCCTGTTGACATATGCTAAGCTCATTGTGTCCTTTCAAAGATTTTAATGCTAATTAGGAGCCCTTCAACCTCTGTGCTTCTGACCATTGATAATTGGTGGGGTGGTTTCAGCCATTAAGGTGGTTTTAATTGGTAGTGGCAAAAACAGTAAATGAATGCAGCTCTGTTTTGCTCTTCAGTCTCCATGACCACCACTCCAGGGTAAGCCAGTGATGTCAACCTACTGGACCACTTGGAAAGGTCCATGACCTCCACTCTTCACAGCCTCTGGCTCATCTTACTCATCTTAGTAGACAGCCTCCTTATACTGCTTTGTAAAGGACTCTTTTCAAACAAAAACCCAATCATGTGATTCTCATCCCTTCCCCTGACACATACACCTCCTAAGATATCCTAAACCCCCAGCATCTGTTATGGTTTATCTTATCATCTTGACAGGATTTAGAATCACCATGGAAACAAGCCTATGGACATGTCTGCAAGGAAGTCTCTAGATTAAGTCAGTTGAGCTGAGAAAACTTACCTACTTGTGGGCAGCACCATTCCTTAGGGTCAGGACCTTGACTGAATGAAAACGAATGCGAGCGGGGGAGCTGAGCATCAGCCTTTATCCCTCTTGCATCCAACTGAAGATGCAGCATGCTTAGCCAGCCTTCCACTTGTGCCACCCTATCTTCTTTCGTGATAGACCCCCCTTCTTCTTTAAAATGCTCTGGTTAGGCATTTTGTTGTAGCAATGAAGAAAACAATTTAAACAATGACTTCCAGTATTTCTGTTTGCTCATTTTTGTTTCTAATTTTCCTCATTCAATATATTTTTGGTCAGGAGTTTTCCTCTCCCCAAATCCTCCCAGATTCTACCTCCCTACCCACCCAACTTTACATTTTTGTGGGATTTTTTGAAATAGGTCTGGGTGGTGATGCTTCATTTGATATCCTCACTTTTTCCTCACTCTCTCTGATGTTCTCTCTGATCTCACCTTCCACCTTTTCCCCCAGATCGCAGGGTCCCTGGTCATTTGTCCTCTACTTGAAGCCTCCCTTTCCTCAAATAGCTGATGCCCACTGTCTATTACTCTCACTTCTACCTCTTGAGGAGTAGGTTGGTTTGCCATTTTTGCTGATCTCACAGCCTGTAAATTCTCTCTATAGAGTACTTCAAAATTTGTAACTATAGTTTTCCTTCTGATTGCACTTCTCACTGGGCAGGAAATCAAACAATGCAGTACGGGGTTTTTCTAAGAGATACACTATTTTTAAAACTCCACAAGTCAAAAGTTGGCCACTTAATATATAACTAATACAATAGCCACTCAATATATAACAAGTGCAATATATAATAAACCATTATCAGAAATTTCACTTTTAACAGCTTCAGTTAAACAGAATCAATGTCTGAAAATATAAAATGGGAAATCCAACCAAGTGTTGAGGTACTCACCTGTGATCCTAGCACTCAGAGGTGAAGGCAGGAGGATTAAAAGTTCATGTCCACCCTTAGCTACACAATGAGTTTAATGCCAGTCTGGATTTCCCAAGATCCTGTATCAAAACACACAAGAAGACTGACTTTCCAAGAAAAAAAACTATAAATTTCAAATTACAGCATTGTTATGCATAACATGAGGAAATCTCCATCCTTCTCCTTTCTGTCCTGGACATATATCAGCCATGTGTCCAATGTATCTACTGTGTATTCTGCCTGCCCTTAGTCATTAAGCAACTCTCTTGTTTATGAGATTGTTAGAGGGTTACAGTGAACTTATAAGGTTTCAGAAGTCTTAGAATATAACTCCTGACTGTAAAAGAGGATTATGGTATACACACACATACATTGTAAGGTGCAATCACTGGGACAGTTATCCAGACCTACAGAGTCAAGGAAGCCCCAAATTCAACATTGCAGGAAGAATCTGAAGAGATATCCTGGAAAGACTTTAAATAATTATCAGGATCCACCGAGGTGAAGGAGTGGTGGGCAAGGGAAATATATTCCAGTAAAAGGAGGGAATACATGAGCCCTGTGCCCACAAGATGAAACATGATGAATGTAGAGAACTCTGCTGCTGGTATTCAGAACTACACAAATCCCATGTGAAAGCTTTGTCAAAGCAGGTGTCCCAATACCTGCTTGGTGTGTAGTTTGGCATGTGAGCATGTCCAGCCAGTGATCCAAGAACCACCACATAGAATTTCTGGTGACCTTCTTCCAAGTTGGCATAATCTGCAAGTGTACCAAAGGGACCCATTCAAGTCTAGAGTGGAAATTTTGAGGCCATGAATGACAGAGTCTTCAAATCTTTGACTTGAAGTTATCTTTTTTCCTTTATGGCTAATCAATAAATATTTATTGTGCTCATCTTTGTTGTGGGAAATGCAAAACAAGCCTAAGAATTCATTCCTACAGCCATGTTGGTAATTCATACAACTGAAGGGAAAACACACACACAGAGAGAGAGAGAGAGAGAGAGAGAGAGAGAGAGAGAGAGAGAGAGAGGGAGGGAGGGAGAGAGGAAGGGAAGGAGGAAGGAAGAGAGGGAGGGAGGAACATATGCAATGGGTATCAGATGCTTTCCGGCACTTACATTCTTTGCCTTTTTTACTAACTTAATCTCCAGATGTCTTGGGTAAGATATGTATTACAGCATTCTCTGAACATGAAGGATCCAACCCCAGCTACAGAGTAGGGAATGGCTAGTGCAAGTTATCCAAAGACTTTCCATTTCTTACCAGCCTGGATTGCTCTAGAACCAGTAGTGTTAGCCTCTTCTGAGATTCCAGGACCTGAAAAATCAAGGAACAAAAGGCTGTGCTCATTTTCAGATCACAGTTCATTCTCCTAGGGAGCATGAATTGTTGGTTGTAGCAAAATGATGATGGTGGTGACAGTGAGGTGATGGTGACAGTGAGGTGATGGTGACAGTGAGGTGATGGTGACAGTGAGGTGATGGTGACAGTGATGGCATTGATGGTGACGTCCAGTGTTTACTGAACACGTTGCTTGCTCTATGACATATTGAATCAGTTGCTGTTCCTCATTTCTGTGAACAATGGAAGAATGGTTTATTCGAGCTTTGGTTTGAAGGTTTTTTCATCAAGGAAGGAAAGCAATAGCAGCAAGAACTTGCTCCCACACTCGGGAAACAGAGTGACATGTGCTCATGCTAGGGTCACTTCCTCCTTTTCACTCAGCCTAAGATCCCGGTCCAAGGGAGGTGCTAACCACATTCACACTCTGGTCTTCTCTCTTCCCTGGAAGCGCCCTCACATATACACCCAGAGATGTGTTTCCATGGTGACTCTAAATCCCATCAAGCTGGCAATCAAGATTCACCACCCCACATAATTATCACATCACCCCACACTATGAGATGGCATTAGTTGCCACATTTTAACCTGATGGTCAAAGGCAGTGTGACCAAGGCACTACTAAACAGCAGTAATTCAAAGCTTGATCAGTGACTGTCAAATGAACCTGTCTGAAGTTCCTCAGGCCTTGCTACATGGGTGGTGGGACAGCCAGAGGCTTTCAGGTTTGTGATAAGCAGGCATTTGGCATTTCAACCAAGTCCATGTGGGCAAATCTGCCATCTGGACTCATAGCTGAAGTAGTAGGAGGGAATGTAAGAGCAGACACATGCCATCAGCCAAGTGACCAGTGGAACATGGGGTGAGAGAGTCATGGGGCAGAGGGTGAGTGTGGAAGCTCAGGCCACGCCCTGCAGTGGGGGAAGGGACTGTGACAACACCCTGAACACAGGTCAGGCTGCTGTGTCAAGCCTTCATTTCATGGCTGGGATATGGGCCTGATGAATATCAAAGCAAAGTAGGGAGATTTTATGGGAGAAGGGAATTTAAGCTCAGATAAATGCCAGTAGCAGGAATGTACTCCCTACTCAGAGCACTGCAGAGCTACACTCTGGCTCTGGGAATAGACTCACAAGACCACGTCCAATTGGCTTGAATTAAAAGCCAGCCTGGGAATAAGTTATCTGGTTTATATTGTGTGTGTGTGTGTGTGTGTGTGTGTGTGTGTGTGTGTGTGTGTGTACATATGTGAGATAGAGTGTGCAAAACATCTATGTGTACATGCATATAACTGAAGGTATACACTGAATTCACATGCAGCAAGTTATTCCTGTGTGCACTGCCTCTAAATGCATCCGTTTAAATACCTTGATGCTTAGAGGAGTAAGTAAAATGAACAGACACTTGTGAGTGTGCCAGTTGTCTTTCTGTACTGATGGGTCAGGGCCATTGTTTTGTACAATTAACCCGGGACTCAGAGACTTGCAAATGAATCCAACTGGGTACTGTGGCTTGGACGCCTTCCAGCATGTGGTGTATGATGGGGGTTGTGTTTCAAAGCCTTCCTTGCACTAGACTGCCAACTTTCCTGATACCTTGTGTTTTGGAGGGCACAGGCAGAAGGGATGTATCAGACTGGAAAATTGCCCAGTGATCTGTTACAAACATATTGTCAACTGCTGGCGCCTCTGGTGCCTGTCCCTGCAGTGATGGGTGGATGCCATTCCCTTTGGCTCTTTGGAAGCCATGTCTACTCTGATTCATACTGCTGAGGAAAAAGCATCATGCCTAGAGAGAGAGGCATTCAAAGGCATGGATGGGTTCATTGTCTGAGAATGAAAGATAGAATGGGCGGCGAGGGGAGAGCAAATGTGAGCACTCTAGATTGCAGAAAGGGAGAATCCACCTTTGTATGCCCCTGCCACTGCTTCCTCTTAATACTCAGAGTTCCCCACCACTGAGTAGCACCTCCCATCTGCTTTTGAGTAAATGGCAGGTGGTTTAGGGGCCCCGGAGAACCCAATGACAACACTCATCACTATGAAATCTACAAACAAAATTACTATGAATCTGATCTCCAAAGGCCTAGACCTAACAGCCAGCTGACTCACAATTTGCAGGTCCTTGAAAAATCACCCTGTTTAAAGATACTTACTCCTGTAGTCTGAGGCATTGTTTCTTCCTCCAGGGACTTAGCTTTCATACTAAAAAATGCAGAGACACCTGCATTTTTGTTTGGTTAAGAGCATTTTATTGTCTGGCAAAGGTCACACAAGAGATTCCTAATGCACTTGGTTTAATTACTTAACTAATCTATCATCACACTTGGGTCTGTGTAGGAAACTTAAAACAAGGGGGCGTGTAATGGGTAAATGTTGGTAAGAGGAGCTGAAGTTTGGTCAAGAGTATCGATGGCAAGTGGATAGTGCTCTCTCTCTCTCTCTCTCTCTCTCTCTCTCTCTCTCTCTCTCTGTGTGTGTGTGTGTGTGTGTGTGGTTTGTGTAGATGTGTGTGCATGTGTGTTCACATGCCTGTGCACATGTACATTGTCAAAAAATTGAAATGGAGGACAATAAGCATCCCTACTCTTAAAGAACTTCTACATACATAATGAGACAGACATACAGCTACAAGAGTGAGACAAAATATACTGGAAAGCAGAATGGTATCCACTTCTGGTGTCAATTGGGTAATGGATGTTAAAGTTCTAGGCTTAGATGGGATTCTCCCAGAAGATGCCATGGGATGACTTTTTGGATGGGGTCATGAAGATCCAAGAGGTCATTCAGCGTCACCATGAAGTTACTTCTAATAGTCAAGGAGAAGACAGAAAGTAAGACACTTTGCCATGGCTCCTTTCCAGGCATTTGGGATAGTAGGTGTGGAGAACGAATATTAGTGGAGGGAGGAAACGGGGATTGTTGGCTGCCTGTTCCCACTAGGCCATGAACACACCAAGCAAAAGGAAACAAATAATTGAAACGGACACAAATCAATTAGATGGTGACAAATAAAAATTTCCATAGCCCAGGATGAGGTGTTATTAAAAATGACTTGTCTGAGTCGGATGCCTTTAGATTTACATTTCAACATAATTAACGCTGAACGGCACTTGCTGCTATTCTCAGTCTGCCAGCTGATGGTGTTCGGAAGGGTGCTGTGGAGATGCCGCGAAGCATTATCTTTAGAAAATATTCCAACCCTGTTTTCATTCATTTGTAGTTTAACTTCCTTCATTACATGACATTAGGGGAAAAGAGCATTCTGCTTCCTGGTGTATCCTCTCCCGCGGCTCATTTCCCCCGCTGAGATCATCATCAGCTTGAGACATCACCGCCATCTCCACAGCAACCGTCACCAGCCCTCCCTTCTTCCTTCCACGACAGGCTTCTCAACATGAAAATGGGGATACCAGAGCTGGTCACCAAGCTTGACCACTTGAGTTCAATCCCCAGGACCCACACAGTGGGAGTGAAGGAAGACTCCTGATGTCCTCTGATGTCCACTCACACGCATTGCGGGGGTAGGGGGGAGGCACACTTGAAATGAAATGAAAATATAAAATGTTTAAAAGAAGACGATGGAGAAGTCAGCATCCTCCATGCAGAATTGTGTGCAAAGATTATATAACTGAATGTAAACTTTCTGAGCAATGATGTGTCAAGACCTTGGTGTGCACAACTATATGATATCCACAAATATTATAGAGGTCATGATGATAGATTTGCATTAGCTACTGTTGTATAATAAACCCACTCCAAAATTTGGTGCCTTAAAATGATGATTTTACTAACTCTGGTAGTTGTGAGAGTTGCTAGGACTCTGGTAGGGCTCTTCTGCCAGACTTGTTTAGGTCTTAGAAGTGCAGCACTGGGTTCCATTGCAGTGCTGGGTTGGTGGCAGCATCACTGTGCCCATGTGACTCATGGCATCACCTAGTCCTGTGGCCTTTTCACAAGCTCTCTTGCAACTGGGAATTGCAGTGCTTTTGGAAGCATAAAAAGCAGAAGAATCTCCCTAGATTCTGAATTCCTAAAGCAAGCATCCTTTGTGTAGCCTGAGGCCCACAGACACTGAGTGTGGAAGGGAGTCATACCATGCTAGCTTTAGAGACTGACCACTCTATCTCCATTTCGCTTATGAGAAAACTGTGGGTTAGAGAGCTAAGAGGCTTTTTCAAAGTTACAGCACTAATATGTAGACTCAACATTCAAACCAAGGCGTCCTGAATTTCAGAATCCAAACATACTCTTTCTTAAGTCACAGAAAGACTGGGGAATGGCTCCGTGGGTTAAGGCACTCTCTTTGGGAAGGCTGATGACATGAATTTCTGAGACTTGTGGCAGAGGATAGAACCAGTTCCTGAAAGTTGTCCCTTTCACCTCCATATAACCCTACACACACACAGTCAATAAATAAATAAAATGTAATTAAAATTTTTTTGAAGGAGTGACAAACCATCTAAAAGTGATGTATATGTTTGAGCAATTATTATCATTTCTTTTTCTACCTTTTCTTCACAGTTGTGGACAACAGTTACTCACTACAAGGCATTCAGTGATTTACCAAATTTCCATACATCCAACATAGATACTCAGTCAGGATGAGGGGGATACTGCAAACAGGACAGATATATTGTGACCTTAATGCACTTTCAGGGTTTGATATTTATGTAGTTAGTCTACCCCAAGGTGCCAAGTTTTAGCAATGGCTCTTCAAACAAGGCTGGTGTTTTGATGTGTGGAGAATGGCAGGGGTGGGGTCACCTGGGCTTCTGAGCAGAGGTTGCCTAAGCCTGAATCTCAGATCAGTGCTTGTTAGCCAATGATATATTCATCCAGTGATGAGTGACTTTGACTCTTTCTATGTTATATAGCACTGGTCCCTTGAATGGAAATTAGGAAAACAGGCAACAAACAAACAAACAAACAAACAAAGAGTAGAATAAAAAATTGCCCAATACCAGGGGAATTACCCACTAACCAGAGTAATAATTATTAACATTTTGGCATCTCTTTTGCTTATTAGAGCTGTGCCATACCAATAAACCATGTTTTATTAGGAGCACACTATGTGATGGTGCACATTAAAGGTATATATTCATAACCAGTATTTTTGCTTTGGTTAGTAGCATATAATTAGCATTTTCTATGATAACAAATATAACTCTATGGCATCAATTATACCTATTCAGTAGATGCCCATATATGCATATCATATCATTTGTTACCAGTTACTTATTATTGGACATCTAATTTCTCTGAAGTCCTTCTAATTCCCATTTCTGAATATGTATGTTCTTCCTTCCTTTCTTAATTTATTTCTTTGGGTATGGGGGGGCTGGATCTACCCTTGGCTATCTGAGTTAAACTGGTCACACTAGATACTGAGGAAAAAGGATGAGGTATAAACCCCAAACCTGCCACTCCTGCTTGAGTGACATCAGGAAAGTCCTTCCTCTCCTTCCACATGGAAAAACAAAGACTTAAGCAAACTCATTTCAGAGGTCCATTCTAACAAAGGACTTCATTCTAAGGTCTGTTCCAACAGTTTGATAACTGTATTATTCTTTAAAATGGCATGTTTGCAATTCTAAATGTTTCAGATAAATCCTGGCCTGAGGCTAGATAACAAAAGAGCTGATGTGAAGTCTACTACAAAAACATTGGATTAAGGTTGGGAAGACATCAGTGAGTAACGCTCTTGACTCAAAAATGCAAGGATCTGAGTTTGATTCCTAAAACCTATGTAAGAGAAAGTTAGGCAGTGCTGCATGCTTATAGCCTGGAACAGGGAAAGCAGAGAAAGGTAGATCTCTGGTGCTTACCCACCAGCCAGCTTAGTCTACTTGCTGAGTCCCAGAGTGGGTGAGAACCTGTCTCAAAACAAACAAACAAACAAAAAATGATGAATGGTTCCTGACGACCAACACCTGAGGTTGGCCTCTGCCCTCCACAGGCAGGCACACCATACACACACACACACACACACACACACACACACACACACACACACACACACACACACACGGTGTATTACTATACACTTTTAAATCTATGTGGAGATGATTTTACATGAGACATTTATCATGTATGGTGCATGAGCACATCGTGCAGGGGACCAGAGGAGGAGGTGAGGTGTCCTCCTCTATTACCCTCTGCCTTATATTCTTGAGGCAGAGTCTCTGGCTAAACAGGAGCTAGGCTATCAACCAGCAAACTCCACAATCCCCCTGTCTCCACCTTCCTCAGTGCTGGGTTTATAAGCACGTGTGACCATATCTGTCTTTTTATGTGAGTGCTGGGAATTTGAACTCAAGACCTCATGCTTGCTCAGCATATGCACTTGCCCACTGAGGAAAATCTCTTCCCAGGAGGTCTGAGCAAGTCCATGGTCTACAGCTGTCAGACAAATGCCAAATCAAAGAAAAACAGTGTCCACAAATGGCAGGAAACTTCCCAGCATTCTTCTCAAGAACAGATTGATTTTAATAGAAAAACTCTCCTTTGAGGCAGAAGCCAGTGTCCAGGTACACTGTTCCAGAGGGGCACAGAAACAGGCCCTGCCACATTAGAAGTGCTGTTTGGGGGGATGTTGGATCTTTGTAATTGATGTTCTTTCTATACTGGTGTGCCCATTTGTCACATTGACATACCTCTTTAGTGTTTCCTACAGCCTTACTGTAATTTAAAATCAAAGTGGAAAAAAGGATTTTAGATTTCTTAGTTTTAAGAATAAAATTTTACCCTATATCTATTTTAAGGAGAATATAAACTTGCTGGTAGATAAATGGTGTGTCAACAAAATACATCCTTTGAGGGATGGAGAAATAAAATCTGAGACTGGGGAAGGGGCAGGGAAGAGGGGGAATGAAAATTGAAGGGAAGGGATTGGAAGAGAAGGAAAGAGAAAAGGAAGGAAGGAAAGAAAGAAAGAAAGAAAGAAAGAAAGAAAGAAAGAAAGAAAGAGAAAGGAGGGGAGAGGAAAGAAGGAAGGGAGGGAGAAGGGGAGGAGAGGAAGAGACAAGCTAGCTTCATGGTGTTTTATTTGCTTTTAACCCCCCTTCCTTCCTATTCATTCCTTCATGAGACACTTCTCTACAGGAGGGGTGAGCTGTTCCGTTTCCTTCCTTGAATCAGTCTTACAACATTCTAACCTGTCTGGGTGCTTCATGAAAGATGGGCCTGTCTCATCTGACTTGGAACTCAAGTTAAAGGTGATGAATCTGCTGTTTAAAGGAGGTGGGGACTAGGGCCCCACAGATGCTGTTGTGACACATTACAGTTGAAGACATTCAAGGGACTATGTGAGGCTCAGGGATACACATTAAGAAATTAGGCCTGTAAGTGGCAGCCACGATAGAGAACTGAAAAGTCATTCACAAGCCCATTCAAGGCATGGGCTCAAATAAGACCTGATACAAACCTAGGCTTTTGCCAAGGATCAGACCAGCATGCAAAGACTAGAAGAAGGGGCTGTTTTATGTTTAATAAGACATCACGAGGCATATAAAGCAACAGTAAAATATGGTCCAGTCAAAGGTAAGAAATCAATAATCAGAAACGGTTCCTGAAGAGGGCTTTGAACTTGCTACACAAACATTTAAAATAACCATTTCTAATATACTCAAAGAAATTGAAGAATACTCAACAAAGAACTAGTGTAAACTGAGAAATCAGTATAAGAACAATAAAAGAATATCATTATTTACCCTTCTATTCATGCAATATTGTTATTGCTTACGTGAATTTCCCACAGTGGACTTTTATAAGCACAAAACTAAATCTTATATGCTACAAGAATAGTCTAAGCTGTGTTCATTGCATCTTGGTTTTCTGAGAAGCTGCTTAGAATTGAATTCTATTTCAGGGTGTTTACAGATTTCCTAGTTCCCACTCATAGGCTACTTTTTTTTGTAGTATTAGCAACCTTTCTTTAAAGCAACACAGGGCATTGCTTCTTAAGAATGGCAAGAAGTAAGCCCAACGAGGTGCTTCCCACAGCAATGAGGCACTTTGTTTTAATATCCAAATGCCACAGCAAATTATGAGGCTGAAGGTGAAAACGTGGAATCTACAGCAGGTCTGTGGAACTGTGACAGAAGCAGCTAGCAATCACAGACTGAATAGAGATTCTGCTGCTTGGGCACCCTTGTATATGGTTTGCATCAACATTGCACCCCAAAGGGGATGATGTTGTATTCATCAATATTTATCTCCCAGAAAAGTTAAAAAATGAATAAATAAATAAACAAACAAACAAATAAATAAATAGATAAGCAGGAAATTACAGCTGCTGCTCCTTCTTGTACCTAAAGTGCATAATGCCAGCAAGTTTGGAAACGGAAACAGACTAGCCTGCCTAGAACTCTCCAGAGCATTGTAGGCTAATACATTAAAATTAAAGAGAAACAGAAGCCATCACTACAAATTGCAACATTATTGTTCAAGCCAAGATCGTCCTAATTATAAACTAGCATTTTTATAGATGTCACAGGGGCTGTTTTAGTGCTGCTTTGCTGATGCTAAAGAGATAGGGTGGAAATGTGATCAGGGATCCTCAGACTCCTGTCTAACTGGAGGAAAAAAAGTTAATTAGACTCTTTTTGGCATATTAGTGAAGGCAGCCTTATTAGACACATTTACAAGCTAATGATGTGCCTATTCTCTGCTAGCAAAAAATGCATTTAAATAAACTGATTTACAGTTCAGCCATTTTCATCTGTTTAACCAGTACATTCATAATTACATTACCCACACCTAATTGGCACACAACTGAAGCATTTCGAAGACCCATTCTGCAAGGTGGGCATGGTATGGTGTTCCGGGCTCATCTTACCTCCTCCTGAAATCCTGGAGGTAGTCCCCACCCTACTTGGTGTCCATTTTCTATGATGGTCAGCCTAGATTTGTTTAAAGATTGTTGAGACAACAATGAATTTTAGAGACACCCCGGATGAAACTTGAGATGCGCGTGGAGATGGTGGACACAGGCAGAGGTGGGGGTGGGTGCCTAGAAAACCGAAGCCACACTGCTCCCCGAGCTTCCTGGGAAAGGAAGTGAACCTCGAAGAAGAGGGACATTTCCTCCTCTAGCTCAGAAACCAAGGACATCCCTGTGGTGGCTTGACTAGGACTCTTCTCCATGGAGACTCACTTTCCACAGTGCTATAGTGATGTTTATAAGAAATACAACCCTCTGAGACCATCAGAGCTGGAGACCCTACCTCTGCCACAACAGCCCTACTAGTTTCCACCCTGCAAAGTGGGGGTTATAACACTTCTTTCCTGGATGTGTTTTCAATATTGACTGATTTGCTTACTACATACCATATCTAGCAAACCTTCTGGCTTTTGGTATTTGCTCTATAAATATGTCTTGTTACATCATCAAAAACTTAATATTACCCCAATGATTGTACTCTTTTGCTTGGAGCCTATAATGTCACCATCACCCTATTTCCTAAAGGAGAGTAATCTGGTTTTTGTTTGTTTCCCTTTTTATTTTCTGTTTTTAATTTTTGTTTTGTTTTTCAACTCAGGGTTTCTCTGTTAACCAGTCTGTAACCTGTATCACTTATTCCTCACAGCCCTATAGAAGTAATCCCTGCTGTGATGCTAACATCTCTTTGCAGCTTCCCTTCTCCAGCACATTCTCCCACCACAAGGTCCTCAAGCCATGGGCACAGCCAACTCTTTATAGCAGGGCTCTGTCCATTGCCCTTAATGCTCCTCTGCCTTCACTGCCCTGCCTCGCTAGCAGCCTATCTTCCTTTCCTACCCTTCAGAAAGGAGCTCTACTCCTTAGGAGCCTGCAGTGGTCCTTCTGCCTTGGTCACTGTTCTATTGCCATGAAGAGACTCCATGATGGAGGCGGCTCTTATGAAAGAAAACATTTAAGTAGGGGGCTTGCTTATGCTTTCAGAGGTTAAGTCCAATATCATGGTGGGGAGCAGCATTCATGATGCTGTAGCAGTAGCTAAGAACTGCATCCTGATCTGTGAGCAGAGATAGGGGAAGAAGGAAGGGAGGGAGGGAGGAGGGAGGGAGGGAGGGAGGGAGGGAGGGAGGAGACTGAATGGGCCTGACATGGGCTTTTGAGACCTCAAAGCCCACCCCCAGTACACACTTCCACTAACAAATCCACACCTCCTAGTCCTTCTAATCTTTCTCAAGTAGTGCCACATCCTAATGACTAAGCCTTCAAAATATATGAGCCCATGACAACCATTCTTATTTAACCTGTTACACCTTCCAAGTGGAATAACAGCTTGTTCCCAGACAGTATTCCATAAGCCTTTCCTGGGTATCATGCCCTTCACCAGAATGAGAGCCATTTCTTCACAAGCTGTGTCTCCTGTCAGAGAATGAGCACCAAGGACAGAAACCACAAAAATTCCTATTTCTACTCCCAGGGTAGGACACAGTGTTAGGTACAAATAGATACTAAGTCTTTGGTTATCAACCTGTGAGTCACAACCCTTTTGGGGGCCTGACAGCCCTTTCACAGGGGTTACCTAAGACCATTGGAAACCACAGATATTTACATTATGATTTGTAACAGTAGCAAAATTACAGTTATGAAGTAGTCATGAAAATAATTTATGGTTGGAGTCAACCACAACATGAGGCACTGTATTAAAGGGTCACAGCATTAGGACAGTTGAGAACCACTGTACGAAGTCAGTAGTATGTAATCCAGTTGAATAAAGTTAATGCAACTGTAACTAGAATCTTACTGGAGCCTTCCTGAAGTACTTCCCCAAATTAAGATTCTATATGTTTGTAATTTTATAAAATACTGGGTTTATCAGCCTTCTCTGACCTTCAGTTCCCTTGCCTACAAAATAGAAATAATAATTCCTAACTCACAGGGCTACCAGGAGAAACAACTACGTCAATTTGCATGAAAGACACTGTGAAGTTTAACTGCTACACACACAGTAAGTGAGGGTGCTTACTAGCTCATTCTATGGCACTCGCAGGGATGATTGGGTAATAGAAAAGCACATGATCTGTGCAAAGATAAACTCTTTCACACCCTAGTTCACCACAGTGAAGGTGAGATGACCATCCCTCCTTCCGCCAGGGAACTTAGCCTGGTACCCATTTCAACAGGATGAAATGAGGATGTTTGGAGTGTTTCCATACACAGCCTCCACTTTCAGTCTCAGGTACTGTCATAAAGGATTCAAGGGAAATTCCTTTTCCCCCCATTCCCACCAGCCCCTCAATAATAGAAAAACCCAGCCCATCTTTTTATGATTATAATTATCATCAAATACACAATTTGAGTTTAATGCCCGAGGATGGTTCTGCATGCCAGTGACTAACAGCGTTACGCACAATTATTTCTTTTGAACATTACTGTTTCACTGTGGAGGAGAATGTCACTTTTGTAAGGTAATAAATGTGCTTTATTGGGAGAGTGGATACACCGAGGTCTGCCATTTAATTTGGTAACAGCTCATCCTCGGCAATACTCTGAGATAAAGTCACTCTGGAGCGCTTTCTGGCAAGTCCTTTTCTGAATGATTCCTGAGCTGCTGTCTTCCCAAATGACAACTCTTATTTGTCTAAAACATCTTTTAGGGAAAGAGGATTCATTCACCAAATGGGAGAGTTGGGGAGGTTCTACACGGCCAGAATGTCAATATTCTCCTCCCAGTTTCAACCACTATGTCCCTATAGCACCAGAGGACCATCTGAGTTGCTATTCCCTGACAATACCCTCATTTTTTTAAAAAGACAACCTACTGTGGGAGAAGAAGAGGGGGCAATTCTTTCCAGTTTTTTGCACAGTGCACTGAGACTCTGATGACCATTTGCCCTTTCCTGAGAGCACAGCCCTGAAATGGGGGCAGAGTGGGACACTGAAGAAAGTGAGATGTCATATCAGAGTTCATAGGGTCATCTTTATGTGCAAGTCACATCTGATTGCCCACTCTGCTAATTAGTTCACTTATTCCTGAGACAAAAATAAGAAAGAAATTCACAAACTATTCCTACACATATGTGTTGGGGTGTGCACATAATGCGTGCACACAGCCTAGAATGCTAACATGCCTAAGTGACAGAACCAGTGACAGAAGGCTCTAGAGGACAGAGGGTCTCTTGAAATCATCTGCTTATGAAGGGAAAGGCTTAGTTCTCACCCTAAACCTAAATATCACTCATTGGAAAAATATGATGAAGACCCATACTTCTCAGGCTTTGTCTACAACAACTGCAAAGTAGAGATGGAGTTGGACCCTTATGTTGCTGTTCTGAGGATTAAATGAAATACCATACGTTACATTTACAGGCATCTGGCATCTGGTAGGACACCAGTCTGTGATGGTTGTCATTATTATTTCCAGGAATGCTGCTGCCAGAGGTAGTGAGCCTGGCAGATGCTATTAGCTGCTGGATTCACGCCTAGCACAAAGTGTCCAACACAGAATATGCCAAACAAATCTAGAAGAAGAAATTGAGGGAAAGGGAGACAGAACCTGTAACACTGTGGGGCATTTCTCAGTCTCAACAAGGGAATCCCATAATGATAAACCTTGTGACAGATTGGTCTGTTGGCATATCTGTTGGATATTCAACTAATGATTGACTTGGGATGGCCCAGACCACTGTGGGCTGTGGGCAGTGCAATCCCCAGGTAAGAGGTCATAGTTTGTATAAGAAAGCAAGCTAAGCAAGCCATGGACAGTAGGCAGTGTTCTTCCATGGCCTCTGAGTCATCTCCTGCTTTCAGGCTCCTACCTTGAGTTCCTGTCAGACTTCCCTTCACAATAGACTATAAAGGATGAGTAAGCCAAATATACCCTTTCATCCTCGGGTTGCTTTTCCCCTAATGGTGTTTGTCACAATGATAGAAAGCAAACTAGAACAACTTGGAACTCTCTCTAATCCTCAAAGCCTGGTGTTGAGGGGGTAGTCCCCAAAACATATTTTCCCACTATTGATTAGTATATATTAATTGTATGAACTAATAGGTGCCATCACAATGTTTTCATACATCCATATGATGTATTTTTATTTATTATATTCACCCCTTTATCCATTTTTGTCTGTCCTCCCTACTTTCTCTGGACTTCATCCTATAAAGATTTTTGTATTTTTAGGAGAATCTTCCAATTTTCAGCTCAGGGACACTGAAACCATGTGGTGGTTTGGAAGACAATGGCCCCTAAAGGGAGTGACACTATTAGGAGGTGTGGCCTTTTTGTTGGAAGTATGTCACTGTAGGAATGGGAGTGGGCTTAGAGGACTTCTATGTGTAAGCTATGCTAAATGTCAAAGTTCACTTCCTGTTGCTTGTAGATCAAGATATAGAATTCTCAGCTACTTCTACAGCACCATGACTGCCTGCAGGATGCCATGTCCCATGTGATAATGGACTAAATCTCTGAACTTTAAGACAATTAAATGTTTTCTTTTATAAGATTTGCCATGGTCATAGTGTCTCTTAACAGCAACAAGAACTCTAAAACAGAAGTTGATACCAAGGATTGAGTTATTGTTATGATAGGCCTGACCATGTTTTGTTTAGAGGAATTTGGACTTTGATACTTTGGGTTAGGAAAGCAGGGGAATGCTTTAAGCACTGCTTAATGGACCATATGTAATGGCAATATTTGAACTGTTAGAGTTTGCTCTAGAGGTTTCAGAATAGAAGACATTTAGTATGTTGCCTAGAGATTGTTCTTGTGATACTTTAGTGAAGAATGAGGCTGCTTTTGTCCTTGTCTCAAAAGTTTGCCAAAGAGTTTTGGATTAATTCTATTGGCAGAGGAACTCTCAAAACAGCCTAGTATAAACTTTGTTGCTATTGCTTGATTATTACTGTTAATTCTAATGAAGATTTATAATGAAAAGGAAAGAAAAAATATAAAATGTGTAATTTGAGGAGAAAAGGAAAACAAAGAAGTAAAATGGAGCCAAGTCCTGTATTCAAGGAGATAAACAGATTAAGAAATGGAACAAAGTGAGAGAGTGGTGACCTCAGGGCAAGATCCTATCCAGCTACATTTTCAATTTGAGGAATGGAACTAAAGAAAAGCTGATGTAATAGTGCCCACCTTTAATCCCAGCACTCCAGAGGCAGAGACTGTTGGATCTCTGAGTTTGAGGCCAGCCTGGCCTACAGATCCCAGTTTCAGGACAGCCAAGCTTAGGCAGTAAAGGTAACCATCAAAAACAGAAAGCTGGTGAAGACATAATTTAACAAAGTGGCCATGTTCCAACCCCAGCAAGCAGCAGAACTTTGCAGTTTTGGCCATGTAGTTCTGGGTTTAGGGTTAAGGATAAAAGAAAGGGATTATGAAATCTTCATCCTTGACTAATGAAAGTCAGTGAGGCCAGGAAAGTGGCAGAGGTGTGTTACGATAAATCTTTCCGCCAAAAGCTGCCTGAGCCCCACCACCATGTGTGAGCTTTACGCGAGCCACCCGCCCAAGTTAGGCCCAAATGAATACACAGAAACTTGTATTAGGTTCAAAGCTGCTTGGCCAATGACTAGGATTCCTCATCTGTTAGCTCGGTCTTAATTATCATAAATCTATATATTTTATAAGACTTATTTTATCGGATGCCTTATTGGCGTCCCTCCTTGCCAGTGGATCACATTGTGCCGCTGGAGCAGGAGCGGAGCGGAAAACAAGGATGCTTTCTGTCTCTCCTTCACTTAAATATGAGTCTCCTTGCTATGTCACTTCCTGCCTGGATCACCACTTCTCTACTACATTTCCCAGAATCCTCTTTGACTCTTAGTCTCATCTAATTTGCTGTCTTATTGGCCAAACAGTATTTTATTTAACAATCAATAAGATAAACATACACAGTACATTCCCCATCTGAGATGTCCTTGAATGGAGACCTAGAGAGGCCATTTCATGAAACTGTAAAGATAAAGTCTACATTGTCTTGGAGACCCCAAGATATCTGAGATGCTAGAGCTGTGGAATAGCTGTCAAGGAAAACTACTAACAGGGAGTGGAACCTGACCAAGGGAAAGAAGTGTGTTGCACTCAACAAAGTTGAATGGAGTTGGAGACCAGAAGAGTGTTTTGATATCAGACATGAAATTGCAGATTTCAGAGTTTGCCCAGATGGGTTTTGGTCTTGCTTTGGTCCCGCATTTCCTCATTATGCTCCCTTCCTTATGTTTTGGAATGATTAAATATCCTGTGTCATTATATGTTGGAAATATGTGGTCTGCTTATTTATTTTGATTTCATAAGAGATTAAAGTTAAGAAACTGCATGAAACTCAGAAGAGACTTTAAACTTTAGATGTTTAAATAAATTGAGACTGTTATATATGGGGACTTTTGAAGTTAAACTGAATACATTTTTGTGTTATCATATGACCACAAGCCTTTGGGAGCCAGGGTGTGGAATGTGGTGGTTTGGAAGAAGATGGCACCTAAAGGGAGTGGCACTATTAGGAGGCATGACCTTGTTGGAGGAAATGTGTCACTGTGGAAGTGGGCTTTGAAAGCTACACCTAGTGCCATAGTTCACTTCCTGATGCCCACAGATCAAGATATAGAATTCTCAGCTCCTTCTTTAGCACCATGTCCCACCATGATGATAATGGACTAAGCCTCTGAACTGTAAGCTACCCCAATAAAATGTTTTCCTTTAATAGTTGTCATGGTCATGGGGTCTCTTCATAGCAATAGGAACCAAAATTAAGACAAACCATTAGAGTATATGATGGTCCTACAATTTTCCATTTTTGAGAAAAGAAAATGGAGTTCGGGTTTTAGCATTTACTTGATGTTTTCCCATCAGAAAGCTATTGAAAGGCAAAATGAACCTGAGTCACACTTCCTAATCCCATGTTTTATTATGGCAGATTCTCAAATGGGAAGCATTCTCCACCCACAAAAGTCCCAGAGTCAACCCCAAGACAAGGGAATGGAATGGTCTGGAGGATATCTCCTGCGTGAGGCAGAATTTGTGGTCTTAAGGACAGTAGAGGTATGTCAAAATTACTAATTTTTAAATAAAGTATGCTAATGAATTCCTGTTATTTTTTTATCTCTCTCTCCATACACGGCATTGCCTTTTCAGTCCTCTGACACAGAGCTGCCATTGTAAGATGCCAAAGACACCAGGACCTCCAGGCTCCCTGACTGCTCTGTCCCCTCTTCCTACAACTGGGAACTCTGACCCTGCCCACTGCCTCTGCTTCAGAATCAAGCAAGTCAATCCTCCCTTTGCCACACTTTAACTACCACTCCCCTCCCAAAAAAATCACCGAATATGGCACATCGAATCACTAAACCCCATTTCTTTTTTTCCCACTTTTTATTTAAATTAGAAACAAGATTGTTTTACATGTCAATTCCAGTTCCCTCTCCCTCCCCTGCTCCCCTGCCCCCACTAACATCCTACCTATCCCACACCCTTTCTGCTCCTCAGGGAGGGTAAGGACTTCCATGGGGGGGTCTTCAGAGTCTGGCATAGGGCTTCTGGGATAGGACCTGTAACCCCCACCATGTGTCTAGGCTGAGGGAGTATCCCTCTATGTGGAATGGGCTACCAAAGTCCACACCTATGCTAGCAATAAGTACTGATCTGCTACAAGAGGCCCCATAGATTTCCGAGGCCTCCTCACTGACACCCATGGTCAAGGGATCTGGATCAGTCCTATGCTGGTTTCCCAGCTATCAGTCAGGGGACCATGAGCTCCCTCTTGTTCAGGTCAGCTGTTTCTGTGGGTTTTACCAGCCTGGTCTTGACACCTTTGCTCATCACTCCTCTCTCTCTGCAACTGGATTCTAGTTCAGTTTTAGCTGTGGGTGTCTGCCTGAACCTCATTTCTACATGTATAGTTTGTTGTTGTTGTTGTTTTAACTCCCATCAAAGGTAGAAATGTATGAAATTTACCATCTAGGTATGAGAGAAAGCTTTCAATCTCCAAGGGCATGTTGACAAAGCAAGTTCCAGGAGAAGTCCCAATTAGCCATTTAGTGATTGAAAATTAGCCAGCCACAGATAGTTCTCTAGCTCATATGTCTGCAACCAGCATTTACAATGAATTGCAGGATCGTGTGTGTGTGTGTGTGTGTGTGTGTGTGTGTGTGTGTGTGTGTGTGTGTGTGTGTGTTCTGGAAATGTTTGTCCCTGGTTGCCCTCTGAGGAATAGCAAAGGCCTTGACCACTGGGTATTTAGAGCCAGCACATGAAATGGAAACCATTTGTTTCCTCTACTTCAATCCATCAGGACAGCCACTCAAATGGCTGGCAGATGGTAGTGCTGGGTTGAAGCTACCTAATAGTCTTTGTCTGGATAGCTCAGTCTTCAACAGGTTAAAGTGAACCCAATCCTGTGAGACCAGGAGATTTGTGGAACACCATACACCTCACCAAACTCCCCATGGAAACAACCTTAGAATCATGGACATAGGTGAAGGCCTGAGACTGTAGCCTACAATACTGCTGAGGAAGGGAGGCCATGCTCTGTGAGCTAGAGCATGAGCATATAGAACATGGATGGCCAAACAGGGCATGAGATTTGAACCCACAAAGGGAGGCAAGATATAGGCTTTTGCTATGCTACAGCACAATGCTAAGTATAGGAGTGTATGAGAATGTGACCTAGTATATGTGAGTATGAATGAGTGATGGTGTGAGTTTGCTTGGGAATATGTGTAGATATGTGACTGAGTGTGAGCGTATATGAGTGTGTATGCATGTGACAGTTTGAGTGTGTGTGTGAATGTCTGTGAGTACATGACTGTGTTGGAGTGTGCATGAGTGTGTATGTGTAAGTGTATGGCTATGAGAATGTATGAGTGTGTGAATCTAAGTGCATGAGTGTGCACTGAAGGATGCTGATATTGTTTTTGTGTCTGTGAGTATGTATGAGCATGTAGAGGTGTGGTTGTGAACATGTGAATGGGTGAGTGTGTGTGCAAGTGTGTGAGTAATAGCGTGTGCGTGTGCGTGTGCGTGTGCGTGTGTGTGTGTGTGTGTGTGTGTGTGTGTGTGTGTGTGTGTGTGCTGATGAGTGTAAGTGAATACGGGAATACAAGCCTATATGACTGTGCTTGTGAGTATGTGTGTCTGCATGTGAATGTACATGTGTGTGCACATGTGAGTGTATGTGAGCATGTGTGTATGAGGGTGGGTATGGAAGTGTGAGAATATGTGTTATTGTGTGACAGTATGAGTTTTGTGTGAGTGTATGTGCTTGTGTGAGTGTGTTAGTGTAAATATATGTGTGAGTATATGTGAATTGTGCTTGTGTGAGCATGAGAAATTGTGTATGAATGGGGTTGTAGCTCTGAGTTTATGAGTGTGTGTGAACACAAGTGTGTCTGTCAATGTATAAGCATGTGGATGAGTGAGTATGTGTGTGTATGTGAGTATGTGTTTATAAGAACATGTGTGTGATTATATAAGTGTGTGAGCATGTACTTGTGTATGGGAATGTATGTGAGAGTGAGTGTTAGCTTAAAAAGGTACTGAGTGTCTTTCAGCCTACTATGTGAGGAAACTGACTGTCAAGGGAATTGATTTGTCAAGATTTCGTATATGTGGAGCTGATATTTACAGGCAAACATTCTAACACCCGGGCCTTGAAAAGTGGGGAAATTAGAGTAGAATGCACTTATAATATGCCTACAACATAGGGTTGTAATAAAAACACACAGCTTACACATTTAATTATACGTAGTATTTTTCCATAAAATATCCTGTAACAAAAATAACTGCTCAGAAGGCCTCTGGAAGGAATGTCAGCAACAACTGTCCAAAAGCTGCAGTCTGATGCCTTCAGCAGTTCAGTAAGCGTACAAGAGTCACAAAGCTTGAAGGTCATAGGCTCTGCCTCACTAGTGTCAAGGTCACTGTACTGTTTAGCCCACTGACTGGTGCACAGGGCTCCACAGCATAAATCTGATCCTCCCTCAAGAATCATAGCACTCAGACCCAGGAGTCACAACCAGGAGAAAGGATCTGTAGGCAGATGCAGATGCTGAACAAGCTAGCATGCTAAAGGCGTGCACAAGGAAGAGAGGAAAGGGTGGGCATGAGTCTTCTTCAGCGTCCTCCTCACTCAGGGCTTCTTAATTGCCTAATCCCTTCCCAACTCTTCATCCTCCGTTACACCACTGAAATGTGACCTCTGCTCATGCCCAGAGTGTGGCTTAATCACTAGAAACCTTGCCCTTGGAGCTTCTCAGAAGTGCAGAGCCCCTGGACTAAGCCCAGCCTATGAGTAAGGTCCCCATGCAATTTTCTTTGACCTAGAGCTTTACAAAGCAAATGGTGAGTTTCCCACTCTGATTGCTGTAGCCACACTTGGCATCGATGACTACTCCAGAATCCTTGAAACAGTGCCATCTGGGTTTTATTAAATCCTCATTCTTGGGTTACTTCCTAGCTTATTGGCCATTTTCCACCAAGCCCCTTTGATTGCTCTCTGCTTTACTCTCTGCCTTATCCGAAATTCTTCCACACATCCAAACTCATCCTAGCTTTGTCTTGGGTCTTCACTTCTCCATCCTCTCCCGAATGATTTTATGTGCATTCTTCAAAGCACTGAGACTCCTCTGTTTTGCTTGATACTTGTTTGTTGGACACATTCCCTTGAGTGTCTAATAAACGCTTCAAATTTAATCAAAATAGACCTGTTTCCAAGTCCTCTCTAATCTAATACTGCCCAAGTTAACATTGACTATGAACACAACATAGTCTAGAATCGCCTACAGAGTCTCAGTTGATGAATTGTCTTATCTGGTTGGTTTATGGGCATGTCTGTGAGGGACTGTCTTGATTATTAATAGATATGGAAGGACTCAGACTACTACAGGTGGAGCTGTTCTCTGGACAGATAGGCCTGGACATTGAGATTAAGTCAGCTAACCATCAGGCCAGAGAGCCAGCCATCAAGCAGTGCTCTTCCACAATTTCTGTCCCGGGTTACTTCCCTGACTTCCCTTTAAGGTGGATGGGAAGGAAACCAGAAAAAACATCCCCTCCCTCCAGTGGCTCAAGACACAGGTGGAAGAGGCCTTTTCTAGCACGCCCTTTCTGCTACACTACATAAAAAGGACACTCCCACAAGCCCTGACAACACCATCTCTAAGGAAGCTGCAAATCCCAGCCTCTCCTTTCATCTCCATTTCACAATCCATCTGACCATCAAGTGCCACCCCACTTACCATGGGCGGCACTGCCCACAACCCACGGTAGGCTGGACAATCCCAAGTCAATCATTACTTGGATACCCAGCAGGTGTGCCCACAGGCCAATCAGATGGAGTCAGTCCCTTATTTGCAGTTCCCTCTTCCCAAGTAACTCTGGTTTTTGTCAAGTTAATAGAAATTAAACAGCACAAGAGGCCTAAAGTTATTTTATAAAAGTCAGAGTGAACAAAATCACACTAAATATGGTTTTCCTTGCTTAAAAGATTAATAGCTAGAATACAAAGCCTAGATTTGATGACCAGTGTGCATAGCTTATTCTCACGTGCATACAAATAATGCTATATCAACTTTAATAAGATAAATTTATACTAAACCATAGCTTCCTAACGTCTCTCCTGATTACCTGGAATCCATTCTCTTTCAATAGCATTCAGAAAAATGTTCAAACAGTAAGTCCTCCTCTTCTTACAACCCTCCAGTGCCTTTCTGTTTTAACAACTACAAAACCCAATTATCTTTCATATAGCTGATATACAGTTAGAATAGGTTTGAGGGTTTTTTTGGCTAAAAGTCATGAATGCCCAATAGCGAATGATTATTTTATATGTTATGTCTCAATAATCTCAAAGGTCACATGCTCCAAGACTGGTTCAAACACTCAGTAATGTCATTGCAAACCTCACCTATCCTTGTCATTTCTGATCTGTCATTTTCAATGCACCAGTGATATTTTACTTCATGTATGCAATATGGCAGATACATCTCTCGGTATCACATCCTCATGCAATCACAGACAAGAGTAGGAAGGAAATAAAGGCTTCATTTTATTAGGAGAAGGGAAATATTCCTCAAATGTTTTCTGAGATTCTATAATTGAGTCTCATGACAAGCTGACCCCAAATTAATTATTGTTATATAGATATGTCTAAGCCAGTCTTCTTGGAGAAAAGGATAGCCTGTCACTTCCCATAGAACAGTGTGGCCCTATCTCTGAGCAGGCAGGGAAATATAAAGAATAGGAAGAATTGCAGTATCCATTGCACATTCTGTGACAACAGTATCTATTCTAGTTCCTGCCTCGTGTTTCTATAGACCTCCTCATCTACTTCCCCTCTGTCACACTGCTTCTATTTTTTTCCATCAGGTCTACCAAACTTGTTTCTTCTCAAGGTAATTTTTAATTAAGTTCAAATTAGGAACAAGCTTGCTTACATGTCAATCCCTCCTCCCTCTCCCTCCCCTCCCCCCAATACTCCCCCCAACCTCTCACCTCCCCCACCCCATCCACCCTCCACTCCCCAGGCTGGGTAGGGCCCTCGACAGGGGCTCCCCAAAGTCTACCACATCATCCTGGGTCTGGCCTAGGCCATCCCCAATGTGTCCAGGCCAAGAGTGCATCCCTTCACGTGGGATGGGCTCTCAAAGTCCCTTCTTACACCAGGGAAAAATGCTACTCCACCACCAGGGGCCCCTAGAGTGCAGAGGTCTCCACATTGACATCCATGTTCATGGGTCTGGATCAGGCCCCTGCTGGCCTCCCAGACAGCAGTCTGGGGTCATGTGCTCCTCTTTGTTCAGGCCAGCTGTTTCGGTGGGTTTCAACAGCCTGGTACTAATCCCATTGATCTTCATTCCTCCCTCTCTGCAACTAAGTTCCAGAGTTCAGTTCAGTGTATATCTGTGGGTGTCTGCCTCTGCTTCCATCAGCCACTGGATGAGAGCTCTAGGATGGCATAAAAAGTAGTCATCAGTCTCATCATAGGGGAAGGGCATTTAGGCTATCCTGTCCACCATTGCCTAGATTGTCAGTTCGTGTCATCCTTATAGATCTCTGGAAATCTCCCTAGTGCCAGATCTCTCCTCAGACCTATAATGGCTCCCTCTGTTATGGTATCTCTCATCCTGCTCTCCTCTATTTTTCCCCCAACTCAACCTTTCTGCTCCTCCATTTCTTCCTCTCCTCTCCTCTTCTCCTCTTCACATTCTGCCAGCTCCCTCTCCTCAACCCTCATGCTCCCAATTAGCTCAGGAGATCTTTTCCCTTTCCCCTTCCCCAAGGGAACATGTAGGTCTCTCTTAGGGTCCTCCTAGTTTCCTAGCTTCTCTGGTGGTGTGGATTGTAGGAGGGTAATCCTTTGCTCTATGTCTAATATCCATATATGAGTGAGTACATACCATGTTTGTCTTTTTGTGACTGGGTTACCTCACTCAGGATTGTTTCTTCTAGTTCCATCCATTTGCCTGCAAATTTCAAGATTCCATTGATTTTTTTTTTGCTGAGTAATACTCCATTGTGTAAATGTACCATATTTTCTCTATCCATTCTTCAGTTGAGGGGCATCTAGGTTGCTTCCAGTTTCTAGCTATTACGAACAATGCTGCTATGAACATGGTTGAACATATGTCCTTGTTGTATGTTCATGCATTATTTGGGTATATGCCCTAGAAAGGAATTCCTGAATCTTGAGGTAGACTGATTCCCATTTTCCTGAGCAACCGCCATACTGATTTGCAAAGTGGTCTTACAAGTTTGCACTCCCACCAGCAATGGAGGACTGTTCCTTTTTCTCCACATCCTCTCCAGCATAGATTGTCATTGGTGTTTTTGATTTTAGCCATTCTGGCCGGTGTAAGATGGTATCTCAGAGTTGTTTTGAGTTGCATTTCTCTGATAGCCAGGATTTTGAACACTTTCTTAAGTATCTTTCAGCTATTTCAGATTCCTCTGTTAAGAATTGTCTGTTTAGTTCTGCAGCCCACTTATTAAATTCATTGTTTGGTGTTTTGGTGGCTAACTTCTTGAGTTCATTGTATATTTTGGAAATCAGCCCTCTGTCAGATGTGGAGTTGGTGAAGATCTTTTCCCATTCTTTGGGTGGTCGTTTTGCCTTATTGACTGTATCCTTTGCCTTACAGAAGCTTCTCAGTTTCAGGAGGTACCATTTGTTTATTGCAGATCTCAATGTCTGTGCTACAGGTGTAATGTTCAGGAAGCAGTCTCCTGTGCCAATTCATTCAAAGGTATCTCCCACTTTCTGTTCTAGAAGATTCAGTGTGGCTGGATTTATGTTGAGACCTTTGATCCATTTGCACTTAAGTTTTGTGCATGGTGATAGATATGGATCTATCTGCAGTCCTCTGCATGTCCGAATCCAGTTGTGCCAGCACCATTTGTTGAAGATGCTATCTTTTTTCCACTGTATAGATTTAGCATCTTTGTCAAAAATAAGGTGTTCATAGGTGTGTAGGTTAATATCAGGGTTTTCAATTTGATTCCATTGGTCTATCTGTCTATTTTTTGTGCCAATACCTAGCTGTTTTCAAGCTCTAAAATAGAGCTTGAAGTCAGGGGTGGTGATGCCTCCAGAAGACCCTGTACAGAGTTGTTTTGGCTATCCTGGGTCTTTTGTTTTTCCATATAAAGTTGAGAATTGTTCTTTCAAGGTCTGTGAAGAACTGTGTTGGGATTTTGATGGGGATTGCATTGAAGCTGTAGATTACTTTTGGCAAGATTGCCATTTTTACTATGTTGATCCTACCTATCCAAGAGCATGGGAGATCTTTCCATTTTCTGGTATCTTCTTTAACTTCTTTCTTTAAAGACTCAAAGTTCTTACTGTACAGGTCTTTCACTTTTTTGGTTAGAGTTACCCCAAGATATTTTATATTGCTTGTAGATATTGTGAAGTGTGATGTTTCTCTGATTTCTTTTTCATTGCATTTATCATCTATACACAGTAGGACTACTGATTTTTTTTTTAGTTAATTTTGTATCCTGCTACTTTGCTGAAGGTGTTTATCAGCTGTAGGAGTTCCCTGGTAGAGTTTTTTGGGTCACTTATGTAGACAATCATATCATCTGCAAATAGTGAAAGTTTGACTTCTCCCTTTCAAATTTGTATCCCTTTGATCTCCTTTAATTGTCTTATTGCTCTAGCTAGAACTTCAGGTACAATATTGAAGACATATGGAGAGAGTGGATAGCCTTTTCTTGTTCCTGATTTTAGAGGAATCGCTTTAAGTTTGATGTTGGCTGTTGGCTTGGTGTATATTTCTTTTATCATGTTTAGATATGTTCCTGTTATACCTGTTCTCTCCAAGATTTTTATCATGAAGGGATGTTGGATTTGTCAAAGGCTTTTTCAGCATCTAGTGAGATGATTATGTGGTTTTTCTTTTTCAGTTTGTTTATATGGTGATTACATTGATGGATTTTCATACGTTGAACCATACTTGCATCCCTGGGATGAAGCCTACTTGATCATGGTGGATGATTTTTCTGATGTGTTCTTGGATTCAATTTGCCAATATTTTGTTGAGTATTTTTGCATCAATGTTCATGAGGGATATTGGTCTGTAGTTGTCTTTTTAGTTGTATCTTTGTGTGGTTTGGGTATCAAAGTGATTATAGCCTCATAAAAAGAGTTTGGCAATGTCTCTCCTGGTTCTATTGTGTGGAACAATTTGAGGAGTACTGGTGGTAGCTCTTGTTTGAATTTCTGGTAGAATTCTGCAGTGAAGCCATCTGGCCCTGGGCTTTTTTGGTTGGAAGGCTTTTAATGACTGCTTCTATTTCATTAGCTGTTATATACAGGTAGATTTAAACTGCTTATCTGTTCTTGGCTTAATTTTGGTAAGTGGTATCTATCCAGAAAATTGTCAATTTCCTTTAAATTTTCAAATTTTGTGGAGTACAGGTTTTCAAAGTATGACTTGATGATTCTCTGGATTTCCTCAGTGTCTGTTGTTATATCCCCCTTTTCGTTTCTGATTTTGTTAATTAGCATGCTCTCTCTCTGCCTTTTGGTTAGTTTGGATAAAGGTTTGTCTATCTTGATGATCTTTTCAAAGAACTAACTCTTTGTTTCATTGATTTTTTGTAATGTTTTCCTAGTTTCTACTTTATTGATTTCAGCCCTCAGTTTGATTATTTCCTGGCGTCTACTACTCCGAGGTGAGTTTGCTTCTTTTTGCTCTAAAGCTTTCAGTTGTTCTGTTAATTCTCTAGTGTGACTTTTCTCCAGTTTCTTCATGTGGGCACTTAGTGCTATGAACTTTCCTCTTAGCACTGCTTTCAGAGTGTCCCATAAGTTTGGGTATGTTGTGTCTACATTCTCATTAAATTCTAGGAAGTCTTTGATTTCTTTTTTATTTCTTCATCAATGCAGGAATGGTGCAATTGGGTGTTATTCAATTTCCATGAGTTTGTAGGTTTTCTGCAATTTGTATTGCTGTTGAATTCTAACTTTAAAGCATGGTGATCTGATAAGATACAGGGGGTTATTTTAATTCTTTTGTATCTGTGGAGGTTTGCTTTCTTGCCAACTATGTGGTCGATTTTAGACAAGGTTCCATGCGGCGCTGAGAAGAATGTATATTCTTTTGTGTTTGAATGGAATGTTTTATAGATATCTGTTAAACCCAGTTGGGTCATAAGTTCTGTTAGATACTTTGTTTCTTTGTTAAGTTTCTGCCTGGTGGTCCTGTCTAGTGGTGAAAGAGGGGTGTTGAAGTCTCCTACTATAAGTGTGTGTGGTTTTATGTGTGGTTTGAGCTTTAGTAATGTTTCGTTTACAAATGTGGCTGCCTTCGTATTTGGGGCATAGATGTTCAGGATTGAGACTTCATCTTTTTTTGTTGTTTTGTTTTTGTGGTTTTTCAAAACAGGGTTTCTCTGTGTAGCTATTCTGGCGCTCACTCTGGAGACCAGGCTGGCCTCGAACTCACAGTGATCTGCCTGCTTCTGCCTCCCGAGTGCTGGGTTTACAGGCGTGTACCACCAATGCCCGGCGAGACTTTATCTTGGACTTTTCCTGTGATGAGTATGAAATGCCCTTCTTCATCTCTTTTGATCAATTTTAGTTTAAAGTCTAATTTGTTAGATATATAGGATTGCTACACCAGCTTGTTTCTTGGGCCCATTTGATTGGAAAGTCTTTTTCCAACCCTTTACTCTGAGGTAACGCTTGTCTCTGAAGTTGAGGTGTGTTTCTTGTATACTTCAGAAGGATGGATTCTCTCTTGGTATCTATTCTGTTAACCTGTATCTTTTTATAGGCAGGTTAAGACCACTGACATTGGTGGATATTAATGTCCATTGATTTTTGGTTCTTGTTTGTTTTGGATTTATTGTTGGTGGTGTCATTGTGTGTGGATTTCTCACTCCTGTTTCTTTTCCTGTTTAGTAAAGTTGGACTATCTATTACCTATGTTTTTGTGAGTGTAGTTATCTTCATTGTGTTGGAGTTTTCCCTCTAGGACTTTTTGTAGTGCTGGATTTATGGATATGTATTGTTTAAATCTGGTTTTGTCATGGAATATCTTGTTTTCTCCATCTATAGTGATTGAAAGTTTTGCTGGGTACAGTAGTCTGGGTTGGCATCCATGCTCCCTTAGTGTTTGTAGGATATCTATCCAGGACCTTCTGGCTTTCAAAGTTTCCATTGAGAAGTCGGGAGTGATTCTCATAGGTCTGCTTTTATATGTTACTTGGCCTTTTTCCTTTGCTGCTCTTAATATTTTCTCTTTATTCTGTAGGTTTGGTGTTTTGATTATTATGTGTCAAGGGGACTTCTTTTTGTGGTCCAGTCTGTTTGGTGTTCTGTAAGCTTCTTGTACTTTCATAGGCATATCCTTCTGTAGGTTGGGGAAGTTTTCTTCTGATTTTGTTGAATATGTTTTCTGTACCTTTGAGCTGTATTTCTTCACCTTCTTCTATACCTATTATTCTTAAGTTCAGCTTTTTCACAGTGTCCCATATTTCCTGGATATTTTGTGTTAGGGATTTGTTGGACTTGAGATTTTCTTTGGTCGATGACTGTATATCCTTTAGAGAGTCTTCAACAACTGAGATTCTGTCTTCCATCTCTTGAATTCTATTGGTTATACTCAAATCTTTAGTTCCTGATCATTTATCCAGCCTTTCTATTTCCAGCATCGCCTCATTCTGTGTTTTCTTTATTGTTTCTATTTCAGCTTTCATGCCTTGAACTGTTTCAAGCACTTCATTCACTTGTTTGGTTGTTTTTTCTTGGCTTTCTTTAGATTCTTTGAGAGATTTGTTTATTTCTTGAATTTTTTGGTTTGTCTTTTCCTCCACTTCGTATAATTTTTTGCTTGTTTTTTCTTCTATTTCTTTAAGGGATTTTCCTGTTTCCTCTTTAAAGGTTTCTATCATCTTCCTAAGATCATTTTTGAGGTCCATTTCTTCTTCATCCTCTGTGTTGGGCTTTTCAGATCTTGCTGGTGTGGAGTCCCTAGATTCTGGTGGTGTCATTTATTGGTCTTTCTGTTGTTGAGTGTGTTCTTAATCAGTCTTCTTCCCATGTCTTCTTCCAGTCAGTGCAGGTGGCATCTCTACATCACCTTTTGTACTCGTTGATGTGTGTGGGCCAAGAGTTTAATGTCTGCAGCTCTGGATGGTCTTGCCTCTCCTGATAGTCTCCTCACTAGATAAGGGTCTGACCAGTGGCACCAGAAAGGAGAAGGAAGAGTTACGTGTTTCCAGACTCAGGGAGCTCCTCCCTGCCTGAGTGGGTCCACTCCAAGCAGGCGCAGGCCCAGAGAGATCCCGAGTGAATGGGAAGTTGGGCAGGAATAGGACAGGAGCAGAGGGTACACTTATCTCAGTAGGGGTCAGGCCAGCAGAGGAGGGGGCTCTTCTCAGGGTCTTTGCACTCCCTCATGCTTATAAATCTTTGTCCACAAATGTGTTCACATCATCTAAAAGAGGATATTGCTACGTGATTTATCCATTGTATATCATGATATCCCAAATTAAAATATTTTGTTAAAATATTTTGAGTTTACATAGTCCGTTGTTATCTTCTAGTGTGTCAATTCACTGGATTTTGGTTCTGAGTCCCTAATGGAATAATTGATATATGTGTAGGCTCCCGATTAACTCTTGTTGGCTGATGGCTATAATACTGGATAAGTAACTCTGCAATTTTGCTCCTAAGGTGTAGTCTTACTTGTTAAGTTAAATAAGGCCTTAAAATTATCCAACCAAGTTAGAGAAGAGAAAGTTAAAAAGATGTAATCTGCGACCAGTTCAGTGGTATGTTTTTCCTACTTCTCCATTAAAGGCGATGTCTTGAAGAAATGTCCTATTTTTTCCTTGTATTTATCCAAATATTGCTTGTTAAAACTACCCTTATAAACTTTACATTAAGTAGGCATGTGAACCTGAGCAACTGAGTTACCATGGCCACTATAATGTTCCAGGGTGAAGACTACACCAACAACCACAGTAAAGAGAAATTGTAATAGGTTAGAGTTCAGTAAAAAATTAAAGGATTTTACTATGAATACAATTAGCATTTCACAATAACCTATGGGTGAGCTAGTGGAACTTATATCTTGGTGGTAACCAACAGCTCTCTAATTGGACTTATGACACACTCAACAGGAAGAAAATCATACCTGATACTGAAAACCTAGCCAATCACATGGGCTTAGTGATGTAATGGATTTTAGAGAGGATACTACCACCACTTTACTAAGCCAGCATAATTCCTACTTCATTCTAAATATCCATCTTTACTTCCAACACATCCCCTTAGATAAGTGTAGCTCTCACTATTTGGTCACTTAATACCTAGTGGTCAGTCCTGAAATCATATACATACAGGTAACACTAAATGGACTGAGTAGGTTATATTTATACACACACACACACACAGAAAGAGAGAGAGAGAGAGAGAGAGAGAGAGAGAGAGAGAGAGAGAGAGAGAAAGAGAGACAACAACAACAACAACTAAAGAAAAAGAGGCCGTTATTTTGAGAGGGAATAAGGGAGGAATACATGAGATAGACTAGAGGGAAGAATGGGAAAAGGGATGATGCAACTAAAAATATGCAAACAAAAAATTAAAAGGCTTTACAACCAGGCATTGGTCGTGCATGGCTTTACTCCCAGCACTCGGGAGGCAGAGGCAGGACGACCTCTGTGAATTTGAGACCAGCTTGGTCTACAAGAGCTAGTTCCAGGACAGCCTCCAAAGCCACAGAGAAACCATCTCAAAAGAACCAAGAAAAAAATTAAAAGGCTTTATACTTCAAAGTCATCTATTAAGAAAATTAAAAGAAAACCCATTTAATTGAAAAACCATTTGTTAAACATATATTTAATAGAGGTTTAGTATACCTGATTTATAACTCTTTCGACTCCAAAATAAAAAATAAATAACCCAACTTAAAAAATGTATTTATTCATATTCAGGCTGCTTTTTCCCTTCCCTCCTCTCCTACCAGTCCCTCCCCCCATCCCCTCTCTGTTCCTACCCTTTAACCCACTCCCCTCTGTTTTGTTTAGGGAAGGGCAGGTCTCCTATAAGTATCAACAAAACATGGCATATCAATTTTCAGTATGACTAAGCACCACCCCAGGTATTAAGGCTGGGCAAGGTGACCCAGTATGAGGAGTAGGGGGGTCCCAAAGGCCAGGAAAAGAGTCAGAGCAGTCACTGTTCCCTCTGTTAGAAGTCCCACGAGAGGACCAACCTACACAACAGTAACATACATGCAGAGTGTCTAGGTCAGTCCCAAGCAGACTCCCTGGTTGTTGATTCAGTCTCTGTGAAGCCCTGTGAGCCCAGGATAGTTTATTCTGTGAGTTTTCTTGTGATGTCCTTGACCCCTCTGGATCCTCCAATTCTTTCCCCCCCTCTTCTTCAGGATTCTCTGAACTCTGCCTAAAGTTTGGCTGTGGGTGTCTGCATCTATTTCTATCAGTTGTTGGATGAAGCCTCTCTGAAGACAATTGGGCGAGGCACCAATATGGTCACAGGAGATGATGGCCAGTTCAGGCTACATATCCGCTATTTCTAGGAGTCTTAGCTGGGTTCACACTTGTAGATTCCTGTTAGATTCCCTTGTGCCAGGTTTTTTACCTGACCCTGAAATGCCCCCTCTTGCCAGTATTCTCTTTTGGTACTCTCCCCTCCACGCCCCTGCAACCATCTCTACCATTCATGAAATCTCTTCTATTTCCTCTTTCCATGGAGATCCAATAACCCAACTTTTAAAATGAGCAAAGACTTAGAATAGCTATTTCTCCAAGAAATATAAAAGTGACAATAAGCAGGACTGGAGAGATAGCCCAGTGGTTTAACAGCACTGCCTGTTCTTGCAGAAGACTGGGGTTACTTTACATGGTGGCTCACACTATCTACAACTTCCATTCCAGGGAGTCTGACTTCTTCTGGTCATGCACGCATGTTGTATGCTAACGGGCAGGCAATAACCACTCAGACACACAGAAAATAAAAAACAATAAGTGAATTTGAATTTTAAGGAAATCCAAATTAAAGCCGTAAAGAGATACAAATCACACACACACACACACACACACACACACACACACACACACACACACACACACACAGATATAATTTTAAAAGTATACAATACCGAGTTCTGGTCAAGATGTAGAGAAATTAAAATTGTACTACATCCTAACTAGAGGTATAAAATAGTATGGCTATTTTGGAAAAGAATTTGGAAGCTCCCTAAAAATTTAGTCAGAATTACCAAAACACTCATGAACTCATTTTCTATCTCCAAAGAATTTCAAATTATTCACAAAAATGTGGCATTATTCCTAATTGTAAAATGCCCAAACATTTCAAAGTTCCTTCAATTTATAAATGATTAAACATAATATGTTATATCTATATAGTAGACTTGGTAGCTAAAATGAAGAAACACAGACATGGGCTGTAAAAAAGAGAAATTTTGTAAACATTATATTTTATAATCACATTAAAATGATTTGCACAGGCAAATTCAGAAATAGAAAAAGCAGATTAGCAGTACAGGAGCTGGTGGGGAAGGGGAAGTAGAGAATATTTCTTACGGGTACAGATTTAATTTGGAGTAATGAAATATTTTAGGATTAGATAAAGGCATTGGTTATACCATTCTGTAAATATATTAATAGTAACCAAGTTATATACTTTAAAGGGATAATTTTGATATCTAAGTAAAAACTGAAGTACACTAAAATTCAAATGCTAAGTCTATCTGCACAGTATATTAAAGCTTGACTTTATCACACCTAACTTCACTGGCTGGCTCGAGCTAATACTCCATCTGACTTACTGTGTCACCTTCCAGGATGGTCTCTCTGGCCCTCAGTCTCTCTTGCTCTTTGACATCTCTTGTTAGCTGCTCCTTGTCGTCCTCTTCTCCAGCTCCCCAAAGGCTTCTCATTGCACTTACCCTTCGCATCAGTATTCTTCCTGAGCCCCTCACATTCCCACAGAATCTTGGTCACCGTAATCCTTTCACATGACCTCTGTCACCCTCTGCTCCAGCCACACAGCCCTCCTGAACCCCCCACTCTCACATATGAATCACTCCACTCACCGTGGGATCTGCCTAGTGTCTCCCTGTCTATATATCTCCCTATCTAGCAAAAGAGATGCTGTGCTGTTCAAGATCTTGGCCCAAATAGCTGCTCACTACAACCTTCTCTTAGTTGCCCCATTAAAAATTAAACTGCCACCTCCCCATTCTCCTCTTCTAATTCCCTCTTCATCAGCATCTAAGACAAACACAATTCTCTTAATCCCTGTTTGCTGGTTTCCATTTGTGGAGAACAAGTTCTCAAAAACAGCACTGTTTATTACTGTATCTTCAATTTCTATAACACAGTCTGCCACACAGGGATTGAATGTTGTTGATTGGGTGAATTACATGACATGGGAAGTTCTTTCCTTTATCTATGAAAAGGACTAGGATTTCCTCTGCCAGTCCACCAAGGGCTATTAAGAATTGGAATCTCACTCCTAGTGCTTTTTCATTTTTGGATCTTTTTAAGCATTGTATTTCCTTTGGGAGATTGACCTATCTCTCTGGTACTTGCCACATACTTTAGCCACTGTTGAGCATGGTCCCAAGGCTTTCTGTGTGATGCTACAGAACTACACACAGGAGCTTGTAGATTTTATAGGGCTCAGAAGTGTAAATGAAGTCAAGACCATGTCCAACCTGAATGCGTTGTTTGAATTATTTGTTGACAATTATAGGCACCTTCTTTTGCTGTTTTAAAGAAAATGTCAGTGCAATGCAACTCTGACTTTGTAGGCCCCAAACTAAAAAAATGTCCACAAGCCCTTGTTGCTCCAACTCTATGGAAAGAGGAAATGGCTGAAGGAGAGTTTATTAACCATCCTCAGTTCCTAAGCATTTGTTTCAATGAGTATTGAAATTGGTAAGAGACAGTTTCTTTTTTACATATTTCTTTTCTATTCCCACCCCACGTAAAATGAAAGCTATTGTCTGGTTTTATCCTCTTTCTAAACAAATTGAAGTAAAGCCCAGAAGACTAGGAATTCTATTCCTGCCATACTCAAATACTTTCAAACCTAGCTCTCTTCCCAGAACGATTTTTTTTAAAGCAGTTGTTCATTTTTCCCAATTGCCTGTGAATTTACTTTGAGTCTTAAAACAAGACATAAATGATCTGAGTGACAACGCTGCCTCGGGGTAAAGTTGCTTCTCAGTTTCCATTAATAATTGAACAAACAGCCCTAGCTTAGTGTGTTCTCGGGAATGCTTTTCTTGCACAGAGCACAAACAACACCTGATGAACCAACTCACATAGCAGCACTTCAGCAAGTTCAGCTAAACTGTGATCAGGAAAAGCAAAAGAAGTCCCTCTCAGGGACCCCCCAGACCAACACCAGCAAAGCCCACTGGCTTTTCTGGCAAACAGTGGCACAGAGGGTCCTCTGGGGGTTGGGTACCCTACCAAGCACTCCATCAAAGTATCAAGATGCAGAAACAAACAAATGGGTATCAAAGACTCAAGATGCAACTTGGGAAGCTGCAGGCTTTGAAATGGATGTGACCTCACACCTCAGTTCTAAGTTAGCTAGGTATTAAGAACTGGCTTTTTGTCTCCAACACCCACTTTGTGAGATGAGATGGCGTGAAGTGATATTCTTTGCTTCACAAAGACCTGATGAGAATTCACTATTCAAATCATGTAGAGAAGACTCCATGAAGACACACTTAGTTATTAATGGTGTAAGTTAATTTGTCTAGCTTATCAAACTATTCGAAATGAGCTTGTTAGCAGGGCTTTGCCAGTGTGACATGTGATTCACAACAATGAGCCGTTTGAGTAATACCTACTGTGCACCCCAGTACTGGGAGAGGTGTTTCACATGGTATCAAGTCTTACCACCATTTCATCCTATTTCATAAACCTTCCACAATTGGTCTGATTAGTCCCATTTAATGGATAAGAGACAACACAATTATAAACCAGGGGCCAGACGATCCCTTGGAAGGTACTAACCTGCAAGATCACTACAGTGGGATGCTGAGCTCCATTGTTCTCAGCTTCAGAAGATGAACTTCTGGTCCAGAAAATGTGTCATCAGCCTTGCTAGCTTGTGACCAAGACATCAAAGAGGGATCAGAATGACCCTTGGGCAGGGGTCATCTAAGACCATCGGAAAACACAGATATTTACATTTTGAATCATAACAGTAGCAAAATTATAGTTGTAAAGTAGCAACAAAACTAATTTCATGGTTGGGGTCACCACAACATGAAGAAATGCACTAAAGAGTCACAGCATTAAGAAAGTTGAGAACCACGGAGCTAAGCGAAGACATAAAAATTCAATCAGCCTTTTCCCCATGTCTCTTGACTTGCCGGGAAGCCAGACAGCTGGCCATCCTTTCCCATCCATGGAGTTACTCTGAAGAAGGAAACGCTATCTCTCCCCTGGCACTATCTCTTCTCCCAGCGAGCACACCTAAGCCCGCCTAGACACGTGGCTGTTCTTATCAAGGAAGGGGCGGAAACCCTGGATAATGGTTGTGATAAAGGTGGAGCTTGTTGGTGACAGACCATAGAGGCTCCGGCCATTGTACATAAGCTACACAATGTTTTCAAAGAATACTAGAATATAAAAACACCACGTGAATGTGAGACACCACATCAGGAGCATGCTGATGCAAGGACGAGCTTGTGCAGCAGCTGAAAAGTGGATTAGAAGCAATGCTCATTCAACTAACATTTCAGTGGAAGCTTTGAAAAGAGGGTTAAACCACCACAAGCCAGATGGAAACCAAACAGTGCTCCACCGTGGACAACACATGTGGTTAAAGACACTGCCCTCTGTGAAGATTGTGGAGAATAATTCAAAATGGGACTATGAAGAAAATGCTTCAGATAAGAGAGTACTCTAAAGACCTACAACATAGTGATTATTTCTTATTTTCATTCGCATAACTGGACACTCTTTGGCATCTTCACTTGAAGCACGGAAAAACAGCCCCCATGAAGTAGAAGAAATAACAAAGCCCAAACAAGCTGAGAAGGTGAGGTAATGGGATCAGGAAGAAAGCACCATGAGGCAAAAGCCTATACTAGCTACTGATTTACCCACAAAGCCTTGCAGGACTGTAGTCCTTACTGAAGAAGCAATAAAGCAGGATCAGTCATGAGAAAAAAACTCATGCTGGTTGCAATAAAAAATTCTGATACAAAGCTGGGCGTTGGTGGCACACGCCTTTAATCCCAGCACTCAGGAGGCAGAGGCAGGCAGATCGCTGTGAGTTTGAGGGCAGCCTGGTCTCCAGAGCAAGTGCCAGGATAGGTTCCAAAGCTACACAGAGAAACCCTGTCTCGAAAACAAAACAAAAAAAATTCTGATACAGCTTTTTTGGAATGTTAATATAAATATATAAGTGTGTGTGTGTGTGTGTGTGTGTGTGTGTGTGTGTGTGTGTGTGATCAACACTTTCAATGGAGTGAGCTGTGTGACTTTCCCTGGAAAGTCGTGAACAAACATCTATTCAGCCAAAATAATGTACCAGTGACCAGACAAAGAAGTAGCTCCATCCAGGTCTAGCCTAGTGAATCAGTGAGTCTACTGTGGCTATCCACAGGAGCAAAGGTGAGAGAGAAGTAGCCTGGAAAAGCTCTGTCACCAAGATGCACACTGCAATATGGGCGATGACTCATTCAAGCTCCAGCCCTGGGTCTGTCTGCATGACAGGCAGGCAGTTCCACTGTTGGAAGAGACTCCTCTCTTCAACAACTGTTACTGTTTCTGCAGCCTTGGGGAGGAGCTTTGTGGATCTTGTGAGTTTTGGAAACTTCCTGAGCCTTTTAAGTTTACTTTACTTCCTGAGTCCTAGGAGACTCCCATCTGCCTCTGGGGAAATGTTTCAGTTTGATGGAAATAGCTACCCAAGAGGAAGTGAGTAGGATACTTCCTTCCATGTGGTTCTGAGATGTGGGTGATGGGACAAAAGCAGCCATCCCTCACTAGGAGACAAAGGAAAACTGTCCTGGGGATAAGCAGATTTCAGGAGAAGAGAAAGGTCAGAAAAATGGGGTGAAGATTCAGGGAGTGTGTGACCCTCTCTGAGCTAACCACTTTATCATACATCAGCCCTCACAGCTTCTACCCTGCTGCCCCATACTGACAGCCTTACCTGGAGAGTCATTCACCAAAAAACGAAACAACACATGTCTACATTCTCTACCTCTGTGCTCACAAAATGTGCAGAACTGACCTCCACCCTGCACAGCCAACCCCCTTTATGTGTAAAGTATCCTCTCCTTTTATCCCTTCTCAGGGACCTCACTCTCATTGTCCTGTCAGTAGCCTCCTTCCCTGGGAAACCATTGCAATAACCATAAAAGCAGACTTTAAGAAAGAACACCTAATTTTCAGCACCTCTCCTTGACTCACAATTGACCAATAATCTAACCATTTTATCTTCTGCATATTTGACAGTCTCAAACACATGGTAAGCACATGTTATTCCACTCCCCTAACTTTGGACTCATTTTTCAGCCCACTGCAGTCTGGCCTGAGTTTCCACCACTCCCTAGATCTGCCTGTTCACTCTGCACCATCCAGATCCTGTGAGCTCAGCTTCCAATTGCAATACCCCCCCTTCTCCACCCAAGTGTTGCTCTTGTCATGGAGCTTACTTTTTCTCTACAGCCTATACCAAAAACACCAGCAATTCAATATCACCTCTCTGGCTCTGGAAAAGACTCACCCTATATTTGGCAGGATCTGATAAATAATTGATGCTCCTTGGGTGAGATGATCTTCTGAAGACTGTTTAATATGGCATCCAAAGTTTCCACAGTTTAAATATCAGCTGCCAGCCCTGTACACTCTCTCTCTCTCTCTCTCTCTCTCTCTCTCTCTCTCTCTCTCTCTCTCTGTGTGTGTGTGTGTGTGTGTGTGTGTGTGTGTGTGTGTGTGTTCAAGACATGGTCTTAACTTGTGTCTCAGGCTGACCTATAACTCACTCTATAGCTAGCTCTAGTCTGCCTCAAGCTTATAATCCTCCTTATAATCAAAGCTTATAATCAAAGTGCTGAAATTACATACATGCACCATCATGTTTGGTCCTTCATCTCTCTCTTTTTTAAAGATTTATTTATTTATTATGTATACAGTGTTCAGCCTGCATGTATGCATGCATGCCAGAAGAGGGCACCAAATCTCATTACAGATGGTTGTGAGCCACCATGTTGTTGTTGCCTGGAATTGAACTCAGGACCTCCGGAAGAGCAGTTAGTGCTCTTAACCTCTGAGCCATCTCTCCAGCCCAGTCCTTCATCTCCTAAATAAGCCACTTTTATTTGCTTTGCAGTTTCTAGAGTTTCTTCTGAAGAAATCCTAACCAATATAATGTCCTCTACACAGACTCTTAACCTAGTTCCCTGTGTCATATCGCCAGCCACATGGACAAAGACAACCACTCCTTTCCAAAAATTCCATTCTCCTGACACTCAGGACAGGCCTGGTGGCCTCTGCCTTGCTGGTTGATCCCGCTCCACCCACCATTCACATTGGAACATCCCAGACTTGGATCTCCTTCTCTGGTCCTCACTCTCCACCCCTCTTTTCTAATCTTTTTCATAACTTCCAAGTTTAGAACGAGTGGAGTCTCTCTTCCTTCTGAATTCCACACTCAAGGTAGCCATCAAAGAATGAATATTATCTTTGCCCTGAATTTATTTCATGGTGATTCGTGACACACTAGGCTTTGTGTAACCTCTTTAAATGTGTTGTCTCATTTAATCCTTGCAATAATCCAAATGGATGCTATTAAAGGCAAGGATCATGAGTTTCAAAGAGGCTGGGGGCTTGTGGTCTTCATGACACTGGTGGGAATCAGCAACAAGACATGCAGCAGGAGTTTCTGGTTCTCGGGGTCATGAGCTTAAGCATGAACCATATTACTTCCTGTATCTTTGCTTCCTTTGTGCAGTGGACATGTCGACCTAGGATAATCAGCTGCCAGAAGTGGTAACATGCTGCTGCCCTCCCTCTATGGTTGCCAAAGAGCAGACCGCTTTCCTCAGCTTTATCCAGATATCTGCTTATGTTTATGATGGGTAGTGTTGGTTTATGATTGGGACTGTAAATGGTGCCAGCTTTCCTTTTCTCTCTGAAGTGTGTCTCCCAGCCCTGGACTCCTTCTCCATATAAATGCCAATGACACACAGCTTCTCATCTCCCCTGATGTTAACAGACTTCTAGAGAGAACACAAAGGGATCACCATGCCATTTCTCTTGGAGACTCCATCAGAGATGATTTTCCAATTGTTTAGACCTTAAATTTTAACTACAGGAAACCCGTGAATATATCTCTGTTAAGTATCTACCCATCCCCATTAGACTATTTATTCTGCTGTATCCAGAGCAACTAAACCCAAGACTGTGTCTGTGCCAAAGACATGAATAAGAAATGAAACAAAAAAAATGTGCAGGCATCCAGATGTTCTTTGGCAATGACAAACACCCAGACATTTGGAGACATCTGGATGACTGACTGACTTTTTCAGTTTTCATCTGGAAGATGAAGATTACGCAGACCCAGCATGATTACATGTTGGATGATGATAAACAAATCTCTGACAATGTCCACAGGATTGCAAACATCTGGGAGGAGGAAAACCGAAGAATCCAGCCAACTGCCCAAATGTTTGGCATCATTTTAAGCCAAACATTGGACAGCAGGAGATGGGCAAAGGATACAAGGAAATGAAGCAAGAGGTCCCTCAAGCAGACACTGCCCACATACAAATTAGTTTATATTCAACTCAGAGGGGAAAGTGAGTTCACAGTGGTAAATTATTTGCTATATTCCATATTCTAGGTCCCTTTCTTTCCCCTACACTAGAGTTTCCAAACCCATAGAAGTGAGAACTCCAGAACTGTGTATGACTGTAATCCACCTACCCTGCCTAGGAATTCAAAAGTATCATACGGACACCATTCTTATTTTTTAATGTTTATTTATTATGTATAGAGTGTTCTGTCAGCATGTTTTGCCTACAAGACAGAGGAGGGCACCAGATCTCATTACAAATGGTTGTGAGCCACCATGTGATTGCTGGGAATTGAACTCACAACCTCTGGAAGAGCAGACAGCGCTCTTAACCTCTGAGCAGTCTCTCCAGTCCCCGCCATTCTTCTTTTTGTGTGCTTTGTCAATCCACCTAAGAGGCTTTTTTTAAAATGTATTTATCTGGGACTTCCGAACTTGCTAACAAACAAGAGGAAGCAAAAGATGAAAAGTAAGACACAAGCCTAGATGGACTAGAATATGAGCAGACAGGTGAACCCTCCCAGGTTGTCACTTCCTGGTCACTAAAGAACATTTGAGTATGACAGGAGGCAAGGATGTATGGTCCCCATAAAGTAACTTTAATTTTATTAAATAATTAGTGAGGAAAAGAAACATCCTCTACATTGGACAAACAAAAGAAATGCTGATCTTGGCCTTGGGGATTTTCTCTCCAAGGGAGATTATTATTTCAATTTTGTCCAAATTGGACTTTGTCTGTAAGAAAACCAACAGTAGAAAAATCATGGCTTTGTGGTGACAACAGCATCAAGCAGGGTCAACCTGGCTCTAAGAACTAAAGGCAAAGGGATTAGAGAGACAGCTCGGCAGGTAAAATGTGTTCTGTGAGAGAACGTATCTCAAATGACAAAATAGATGACATATGAGAAAGAACAACACCCCAAGGTTGTCATTCTTGTGGGTTGCACACACTTCTCCACCTGCACACACGTGTGCCCACACATCCTTACACAACCAAAACTGGGGCAACAGATTAGCAAGTGGCCTCTGTCTGCAGAGGAGTGGGAAGGCTGGACAAAGCTCCTGTGTGCAGGTAAGCAAAGCTGAGGGCAGCCTGGGTATCACACATCCCTTGGGATGTAAACCAAGCACATAATCTTTCTTTTCAAGCTTTGTTCCAGGAAGCCAAGGATTTTGAGCCAAAGAAACTTTGAGATGTCTTGCTTTTTTTTGTTTTGTTTTGTTTTTTTTTGTTGTTGTTGTTTTTTCATCTGGGCCATTGTTAAGGAAAATGTAATAAAATTTCCACCTCCGAGCTCTTGTGCTGGTTATATTTGCTTTCTGGCCATTTTCCTTGACATTATTTGGGAACAAATGCATTACTAGAGCATGAGACTACCAAAAAAAGGAAAAAAAAAAGATGTTGGACTCAAATAATATCCACACAAAAAAATGGAACACAACAGAGACAATCAGTAATTTCACAGACAATCCAGAGCTGAGCTTCAACTTGCCAAATAGCCCTTCAGCCCATTGCAAATTTAAGAAGCATTGTCCAAAACCAAATCATTTTCTTCAGAAAATGTCTGTCTCTTGATCAGCCACCAAAAGAGACCGGGGAAAAGACATCCATCCCCAAAGGCCTGCTCAGACTGTGTGAATGCTGAAGGTCTGTGTAAATCCACCAGGGCCTTCATTCCATTGTGCTAACAGTATTTAAAACCAGATGCTGGCTCTGCCTGCCTCTTTGCTGGAAGAATTACTGTCAACATGCATTGTTTCTTAGAGAAACTCAAAGCAAACTAGTCCCCAATCCTGTAATTAAAATAAGGAGGGAAAGAAAAGGAAAAAAAGCTACATGCAATTTGGAGTTAACACTTTTGTGACATAGACAATGTCAGAGAAAAAACTTAAATACTTAAAAAAAAATACTTGCAGGAAAAAGAAGAAATGCAACAGCTGTGTCATCTACATAAGACCCATTGTCTTCCTGAGTAACCTCAGACAAAGGCCTTCTGCATACTGAGCTTCTGTCTCTTTACTTCTTTTCCTTTCTCTGTCCCACCTCTGTCTCTTTCAGTGTGTATGTATTTCTCTATGTACATACAGTGTGTGTGTGTGTGTGTGTGTGTGTGTGTGTGTGTGAGAGAGAGAGAGAGAGAGAGAGAGAGAGAGAGAGAGAGAGAGAGTTCATTTTCATGACTGTATGTCTATGTGCCCTATCATGCATGTGGAGATGAGAGGACCACCTGGATGCTGGTCCTTTCTTCCCACTTTGTCTCTCTTCTTTGATATTCACACTGTTTATGCCAGGCTAGCCAGCTTGAGAACTTCGAAGAATTCTCCTGTCTCCACTTCCCAAACTAGGGAAGTGTAGCCATACTAGGATTGTAGACATAGCCTTACCATGCTCATCTGGATTCTAGAGATTCTAACTGAGGGTCTTATGCTTGTACAGCAAGCATAAACCCCCCGAGCCATCTCTCAAGCCTAGAACCTCATATCTCCCATATGTAAAGGGAAGGGTCTGGAATTCTCTGATCTATCAGGTTCCATCTGAATTTAAGAGTCTGTATTAGTTCCCCCCCCCATTGAATGGAATCCTCAGCCAACACATATCATTTTCTATTTAATATCATGTCATTATTTTTCTCAGTTTGGGTACACGAGGAGGAGAGAGAGAAAATGAAATCGTGTGGAAGTATTCTGGATTGTTTGCTTGATGAAAATTTAAAAGTCTGTACCTACAGCACATCTATATGGATATTTTTATTTTAAAGTATTCAATACACCACACACACACACACACACACACACACAGTCTTCCTGCAGACCCCAATTCTCATGTTTTACCTACTAAAGTGTAATTGATGCAACTGATCCATGACAAAGTTTCCCATAAAGGTGAAACATAAAGATTCACTGAACATACAATGAAGTGGCCAAGGATACAAACTAAAAGGACTGTGAGAGAAGGGTCTGGTAGCAGAAGCATTTTGGGGACTCTCCACTCTAGTTAACACCATCACACATCCAATAGCAGTTAGCACAGTTGGTGGTTGTTTTTGTTTCTACATGAACTACTGTCTGTACACATAGCCATGGTCTGTTTGATCTTGAGAGGAAGCTCAATTTGAGATGGGTGCATTGGATTTGCTGAGAATTTAAGATTGGGATTGACAAATTGGTTAGTTTATCACGATATGCTCAAATGAACTGAGGGCTGTGTGATGTACAAAATCTAGAGAAACAATAGTCATAGAGTAAGACAAACAAGCTGTTGAAGGAGAAAAGGAGGAAGGAGGAAAAAGAGGAGGAAGAGGAAGGAGAAGAGGAAGAAGATGATGAAAAAGAAGAGGAGGAGGAGGAAGAGAGGGAAAGGAGTGGAGAGTGGAGAAAATCTGGTAATTTCAATTCTTCAGTTCAGAGCAAGCTTTGTGTTCACAACACTGCAGACTTCTTCAGACAGGTATTCATAAATACTCACATAGATAAAACACACATAGGCCCAAATGAATCTTGTAGTGCTTATGACTGAGATCTTAAAACAACCAATTTATAGCATGGAGGACATAATTTTTAATAGTCATCACAAAATATCACTTTCACAAATATGTATGGGACACCCATTGTGTGTCAAGAAACCCAGTGTAGACCCCACCAGCCAGACATGCAAACTGTAGAGACTGAATCTAACTATAAAAAGGACTCTGTTTCAGTTTTTTGTCTGTGGCATTGATGGTCCAGAGATAACCTATCCCTAGATACAGCTGGTGTACCACACAGTGACCAGGCCGGCCATGCATCTGTCTCCATGCCTCACAGTGCCCTTTCTGAGACTCTACCACAGCATACAGATTTTTCTTTTTGCACCATTTTACAACCTTTCATTTTTGCTCAGAAGTTTTTCTGTCAGCTAGGATTTCCCAAAATACATTCAGGAAACTTCATCTTATGTGATAAACATCACACACGCACACCCACACATACATATGAAACCCGAGAAAAGTGACATATTCTATTTCCTTCTCTGAAATTAACAACATACATCACCAACTTAAAGTCCCTGAAAGGTTCTGCAGCAAAAAAAAAAAAAAAAAAAAAAAAATCCAGCTAACTCAGAAAGAATGCTGTAACATTTTCCCAAGTCAAAAAGAAACCATGTTCTTTCCTTCCTTTTATTTATGCGTAGCAGGCAATTAATATTTTTGTGCTTAAGTTGTATCCCTGGACAACTTTTTGTTCTGTCCACCAATTTTTTATTGCTTGTCACTTAAATTAAATAAAACAACAGCCCCTTTTTGGGGAACCCAACTAAAACACTGCATGTGATAGTTAATGATTGATGGTTATAAAATGAATAAGCAGATGATTTGGAAAGTATTTTTTAAGACTATTACTTTTAGATATCAAAGTCAGTACTATTTTGTGTCAGTCAGATATTTGTGTGAGTGTGTGGACATGTGCACGTGTGAATACAAGCCGTGTGTGTGTGTGTGTGTGTGTGTGTGTGTGTGTGTGTGTGTGTGTGTAGCTTGTTGTTTTGCTCTTGGAGTACTGAGGCTACCTTCCTCTGGCAACTCTCACTCAGATGCTGCAGGCCTCATGGTCCTCATTAGCAAAGGAGGCCGACGTTTTCCTACTCCCTCTAAGCTCAGCTTGGGCCCTGTCAGGACCTATCAAGATCTTTCTTGCACAGTGCATGGGCTATCATTATCTTAGAACCTGTAATAAGAAGGGCAGTAGATTTCATGTGATTAGCTGTTGAGATAAACGTTAATTAGTTTTCAATTTCCATAAAGTATCCCACTGACAGAGAGATTTGTTAAGTCAGTTAATGGCTATAGATGATTGTTCCAAAATTGGAATGGGGGATACAGAGCTATGAGGGTGGGAGTTGGCCAGGAGCGAATGGGAAGCAGGCACATATGACATATTTTAAAAAACAAATGGGGGTGGAAACAAATGATTTGTCACATAAATTTCGAGCTGAAAATCACTACAGAAATCAGAATTTGGGGTTTGGGATTGGGAAAGTGTAAGGGATGTAATTTGGGGAACCAGATAAACATTTTTATAGTTAAACCCTGAAGAGAAAAAAAAACACATAATGGAAACCCAAATCCAAGAATTATAGCATATATGATGAACTAACTATCAAGCTGAAAGCCCAAATGAAGTCTAATGTGGACCTGATTTTGTTTTAGTCCCACTCAGACTGTACCTCCAGTCCTTTGCTTCTCAAGTAAGGGGAAATTGCTCTGAATACACAAGAACAAAAGGAGGACAGATCCAGGATGAGTTACTGGATTTTGTTTTTTCCAACAACAAGAGAAACTGTCATGGACTTAGACATGAGGAATTCTGGCTTTGGCCAGTCTCAGTTTCACAGTGTGGACAGGGGTAGGGAGGAGGGTACCTATGTCATTAAGTAATACTGAAGACTGAAAGAATGTGTGTAACTTACATATCACATCACTGTGACCATACAAGTCAGTACTAAGCACAAGTTAGTTAATTCCATTGTCATTTGTGAAGGCAAGCCATCTTACCAAAGACAATGATTAAGCCCCAAGTTCACTCATTTCCACAACCCTCTGTGTCATTATTGGTGCTTCTAAAACTGCCCAAGGCAGTCAACGGTCCTGCCAGCAAAAAATAAATCCTGTCACAGACATACGACACCCAGAACTCTCACAGAGGACAATGTCCCTTTCATGTGCCTTGTTAGTCATCTAGCTGCCTGAAAGGGAGACTGCCAGTTCTACTGAGAACACTGTCCTTTCTCCTCCTCAATGCAGAGGACAAGACATATCCCTCAGATCCCTTCCCCATCTGAAGTGGTAGAATAAATCAAAGTTGTCCAAGAATGATGCCACCATTAATACTATCTTAGTGACTCATCATTCTCCCTACCCTCCTGGGAAGACTAGACCCATCATCAAACAGGCTCATACATGGCAGGCTTAATCTTAACTCCAGCAACCTAGTTGGTCCCACAAAACACTAATAACTTGGTTTAGCCAGTTTCCAAGGGAGCTAAGGAATGTGAAGGAATCAGGGTCAGGGTCAGGGGGAAGTGTGGGATCTCTAACACTGAGCCATCCAGGGAAATACTGCACCTTTAGTTTTAAAGAGCTAGGTTAATATCTCTCCACCGCGTCTCAACTTGGCCAGGCATGTGCTGATACAGGAAATGCAGGGCAATGTTTATAAAGCACACTACAAATTATGCCAGATACGCTATTTTAAGATCATTCCAGGAGACGTGAGCTGATAGTAACCTGCTATTTCTTAAGAATACTTTCTTTCAAAGCCCAGGTTCGTCAAACATTTATCAGAATCTAGGGAAGAAAGCATAGGGCCACAGGGAGAGAAAGGTTAATTAGAAAGAACATTCCTACCTACAGAAACAAATACAAAAAAGAAAGGGGGAAGGGAGGAGGGAGATCACTAAATCATCATGAAAATTATCAGGTATTATTGGACATAGTGGTTTTTCAAGGAAAAAAGTTATCATCCATACTTATTGTGCACAGATGTCTGATTTTTATAGTGAAATTTATCAATAAGAAATCAGGATAAAGCTTGCCATTAGAACACAGCTCATTTTTATAAGAACAAGATGATATCTGGAAACATTCCCATCTACATTTCTTTATTTTTAACACAAAGAATAAAAAGCACATGATGCAGTTAGAGGTAGATTAACAGTGACATTTCATTAATGGTTTGAATAAAGCAATTGCTTTCTTGCTCACAAGATCCAAATAGGCAACCACAACAGTAAGGCAGTTTCCCTTAGAATTCTGTTTCTGAAACATCCATTAAGGATAAATAGCCATACATAATTACATATATTTAATTTGTAGACATTTCTTAAAGAAACCTGGTACCATTTTCAAACCCATCCCCTCTGTTCTCTTGGTGAAGAGAAAACGGTGAGACTGGGTAATGATATCTAGCCAGTCCTCTGGGAAATGTGTATCACACACTACAATGCAGCCTCATTAGATGATTCTGGCATCACATGGTACTCTAGACACAACATTTTAATGCAAAGCTTCATCTCAGATCCAAGAGTTCTGCTCTACATAGCACAATTGTGTGGAAAAGTCTTGCTGAATGCCTGCATTATCCTGAATTTTCTAGGTACTGTACACGTTGGAGTCTTTGTGGAAATCAGTGAAGACCACCCTACTAAGAGTAACTAAATGCTATTTATTCAGAGCTTGCTAGCAAAGGAATTTGGACACTGTCACATGCATTTGGCAGAGACTCAAATGCAAGCAGAGAAGTGGGAGAGCATTACAGTAGAAGAAAGGGAAGGTGCTTGGTGTACCCCAAAGCTTATTTTGAGGCTGTTTGTGTAGGAATACAGCAGGCAGGCCAGCTAGAAGCAGGGCATCTTACATGAGTGGATACAGGTACACATTTGGAATAGTCTCATCAATCTTGCAAACATAGACCCAAAGTGGAGAGGACACTGGACCTTTGTGCTAAGTTGTGTAGCTCCTGGACTAGTTTGCTGTGCATTTACCATTAACTTCCTGAATTGCTTACTGCAGATAATGGGTTGGAATGTTTGCTGCCATTCTGGGGTTAAAATTCTAGTGTTTACTTTTTTTAAAAAAAAATGTGTAATTATACACATCTCCATATGGCTCTTGCTCTGTGTGTGTGTGTGTGTGTGTGTGTGTGTGTGTGTGTGTGAGAGAGAGAGAGAGAGAGAGAGAGAGAGAGAGAGAGAGAGAGAGAGAGAGAGAGAGAGAGAGAGAATGAGACATGCCAGAGGGAAATCTTGGATACTTTCATCCTCAGTTACTACACGTGGTGTTTGCGTGAGTATACGCGGATGAACGTTGTGTGTAAGTTGTGTAAGTATGGGCATGTACATGTGTGCATGCAGGAACATGAATGTGAAAGTTTGTACAAGTGAATGTGGAAGGCCAAGGACAACTTAGAGTACAACTTTGACCACTCTTAACTTTATTTTTTGAGACAGAGTCTCTCACTCAATCTGAAGATCATCAATTCACCCAAGGTGCATGGCCGGTTAGTTTCATTAGATCTACCTGTCTCCATCCCTTCAATGCTAGAGTTCTGTGACCAATCTTCTAATCTGGCTATTTATGTGGTTTCTAGGGATCCAAACTCACATCTTTGAGCTTGTACAGCAGGCACTTTATCATCTGACCCATCTCTCTAGCCCATTGTTTTCTGAAATAACTCCTCTTACAGAGACCTGGAAATTACCCACTGAGTAGGCTAGCTTACCAGTGAACACTAGGATCTGTCTGTCTCCACCTTCCATTACTTGAGATTACAAACACAGACAACCATGTCCAGACTTTTTACATGAATTCTAGAGACTAAACTCAGCTCCTCATGGTTGCATGGCAAACACTCTACTGACTGAGCTTTCTCTCAAACTCAAGAGTCCTATCTTTACACATAACCTGATTATCTTCCATATGAATACTCAGTCCCTGGTAATTATATACCTGCTTTATCACAAATAACCTGAGTATTTCAAAAATAGCAATTGCATCAGACTTCATATCCCTTTAGTCTTAATTTCCATTTCCCCAAATAATTTAGTTAATAGATCCTTTATATCTTTTCTTTCCTTTGTAGAAATCATATTAACCAAAGCAGTTCCTCCAATCCAAGCATTCATTGACTCATTTGACAGACATTTACTAAAAAAGAAAAAACTTCATGGCATTATAAAATTTGTGCTAATATTTAAAGGTCAAAGGAAATAATCAATATGCAGAGAAATACAGAAGCAAAAACTAACAAAGTACATAAGTGATGAAATGGATAATGCTGAGTTCTCTTAAAAAGGAGACATTTCTTCTGGAGTCTGGGTTATAAGAAGCTAGATTTTCAAAGATCAGAATGAAGAATATTTCAGGCAAAGGAAACAGATGAAGCAAACATCCAAGAAAGGAAGGAACTGATTTTCAAGGACACCCATGTGGCTATGCTCTAGTGAGCTGGGAGAGCTGAAGGGAGAGGTAGAAGAGGGTGAGAACATATGTGTCTGCTCACCAAGATTAAATTATGATAGAAAGGCATCAGAGGGCATGTAAACAGCAGAGGTTTGGCATTCTTTTCATAGTTTATAAGGACCACTAAGAGTTAGACTAGAGAATCAGTGCACTGGCAATTGTGGGAAAATCTGGTGGATTCTATTGGCATGGATTTAAGAAATAATATTTTTTAAAACTGGATCTAAGGTTGGTCTAGGATAAATATAGACTCAACCAAGCTGAGTTCATATACATAAGCACATTAATGTGAAGCTTAGTGTTTACTATTTTGCCTAGTCAAGACCTATAGTCAATGATGACCTTGAATCTATAAGAACAAAATGTCAGAATGTAACATTTTTCACAGGAATGGACTGGAAGGCTCAATGAATTAGAATATTGGAATGGATTCTTTGTGCATGCTACTAATACACTTCCTGATTACATCACTCTTTGATTGTTAATACTGATTGCCAACTTGACTGGATCTAGAATCACCTAGGACACAAGCCTCCAGGTGCACCTATGAAAGACTGTCTAGATTTCATTAATGTCTGAGCATGTCTGTGAGAGATGATGTAGATTAATTAATTGATGTGAAGTACCCACATTAACTGTTGACAATGACATTCCATGGACTGAGATTCTACAACTGAATACAAATCTGGTGAGTCCAACATAAGAGTGAAACTCTCTCTGTGACGGGGAAATCTTCTTACATATGTTTCTCTTATTGGTTGATAAATAAAACACTGTTGGCCAATAAGGAAGCAAGATAGGCAAGACTAGGAGACAAGAAGGATTCTGGGAAGTGTAGTAAGACAAAAGTAGCCATGTGATTTCAGGAGAAGAGGACTTATGAGTCTGGTGTTCTTGGTAAGATAAGACCATGTAGAAATATATATATATTAGTAGTTATGGGTTAATACTTAAGACAGAGCTAGCCTATAAGAAATCCTAGTCACCAGTTAACAGCTTATATAATTAATATAGTGTGTTGTATGTTATTCGGGGGCCTCTAAGGCAGCTGCAGAACTGGGTGGGAATGCTGCAACATCTCTGCTTCCTGCCTGCAAATGCAACGAGACCAGTTCCCTCAAGCTCCTGCTGCCATGTCTTCCTTGTCATGATGGACAGTACCTTTGGACTGTGCACCAAAATAAATCCTATTTTCCTTAAGTTGTTCTTGTCATGGTATCTTATTACAGCAACAGGAAAAGTAATTGACACATATGTCCTCAAAAACAGTGCCTGAATGATGTTCATTTCCCCAAGAAATCAAGCAATATATTGATAAGAAAGCCCAGAACTCCTGGAGGCTCCTGTGTTGCCTGTCCCATGTAGGCTACAGGCACAAGTGGGGGGCATGGTATAATATATTAGGGTTTTCAGATTTCAATGGCAGTAATTGGATCCTGTACTGGTAAAACCAGGTGGCAACACAGAGATTAGAGAGGCAATTACTATCACAGGGCACACTGACGGAATGATAATCAGACTATTTTAATGTGTGATGAAGACTAATTAGGCACAGGATATGAAGACATTAATATAGATTGACATCTACTGAAAGTCTTGGCTTATGTAAGAGAAAATATTTTAGGTCTGATGTGCAAAAACCTAGACATTATGCAAGTTCCCATAATTAGGCCTATTCTTAGGCTCACAACCTCAATGGAGGAGAAGGCTAGATCATCTGGGGTCCAGACCCTTCAGTATAGCTACAAGTATACATCATGTATTTGATATACCATGAAACTTCCACTACACTGGTACCACAGAGATCTGAAGTAATTGGCCCATTGTGATTGTTAAAATGAGAAATAATCATAAATCATAATAGCTTATACATATATCATATAAAGATTACAGTTTTGAGCTAGTTTATAGAGATGCAAAATGCCTTGTGATGCATTTGTCAAGTGGAGATGAGATGACAGGTGGCATCTTGGTCCAAGATTACCCAAGGATGGTGGAGATTAGACAATAAGTAAAGTTTTGGCCCAAGATGATCTTACAATGGGCCCATGAAAACTCATTTTAGAATCATTCTACTGGTCCTTAGCACAGAAATATTTAGTAAAAGACATTCTTTATGCCACATGTTCCCCAGTGAAGGATATTGTGCTAGGAAGGGACAAGTGAAAGCCATCAAGCTAACCTATTTTTATGGCAGCAAAGGTACCAAAGTGAAATCAACACTGTGACCTTGGGAAAACCAGAAGGAATATGACTTACAACAAAGGATTGAGTCAAAGGTAGAAATTTCTTCTAAGACCTTAATAAAATTGCCTGCTCACTAGAGGAGTTACCAAAAATGGCAATTGAAATTTTATGTTATTATAACCATGGCTGTCATTCTAGATGATGCATAGTTGCCAGAACAGATCAAGACTATCTTTGACATCAGCTACAAAGCTATTAATGTGTAAAATGTTTTATTTTCCTTTTCACTCACTATGGAAAAAACATCATTAGCAATTTGCACTCACATGGCAGTATCAACAACACACTTGTACAGTATTTCCCCAGAGTGGTAACTACTTTTTCTTTCTGTTACAACTGCCTCAGTATTCCATAGAACATCACACTGATAATTAACAAGAAGCAATTTGGAACTGACCATGAAGGAATAGTAGACCTGCTGTACATCATAATAAAACACATGCATGTAGACTATAGGAGTAAACCCTGGAACACTTTAGGGTCTTATTGTATTAAAAAAAAAAAACATCTCAGCATCCCAGTGATGATGCAAAGAATTGTGGGATGCCCCTTAAAATGTGACAATACTTTTTTATATTTTTAGCACCATAATGAAGTCAAAGTTCAATCAAGACCAAGGTATTTGACTTACTATTCTGACTCAGTTACCAAGTAACTGGTAAGTTTGGCTGTTTTAGGTAAATTCCAGAACAAGAAAAATTTCTGTAGTTAATGAGAGCTAATTGAAAGCCATTCTGCTTATTTTTAAAAATAATGTAGAAGACCTCTTTGCATGAGGTACACAACCACAGTATGTAGTACCTAGAAGTCCAAATAGGAATATATGAGATAACTTTCCTATGGTTAGTAGGATTTCAAACACTTGAATAAGACCATGCACCTCTCTGCCTACACCTTCTGCATTTGAAAGTAGCATAGGAACAAACTAAGGAATTCATTACCACTAAACCAAAATTACAGGGGAAAAAATCCAAAAAGGAATTCCAACACAGAGGAGAAGGTAAGGCACAGCAGGAGATCTCAGGAATAATTAATATTGTGATAGGAATAGATGAATTAAGAAAGAATCATATGTGTACAATTCTGTCAACTACCAAATCCCTATAACAAATGAGGAGAGAAGCAAAGAACAAACAGTATTCAAACTAACCAAGAAAACGCCAGCAAAGTTATGAGAACTGACAAATGTATCTTAATAGTAACCCAAAGTAGTAATGATATCAACTGTTAAAAACTCCAAGAAACACAGTTCACTGGTAAAGACAAAGAGAGACTTAAAGTCAAAGCATGAAAAATGATATACTAAGCAGAAGGATAAGGAAACAAGCAGGTGCAGCCATCCATATATTTAATGAAGTAGACTTAAATATGCAATTAGTCTGAAAAAGTTCACTACATGTTAGTAAAAGGAACAGTCCTTTGAGAAGATATTATAGGTATTATAATGTCTGTAGATATATATGCATTAAGTGATGGTGTATCTAATTTCATAAAGGCAAACACTATTAGACATAAAGGGGCAGATAATAGGTCGATATATAAAACTATGTGTAGTTTCAGCACCCTGTTCTCACCTACTGATATTGTCAACACCCCCCAAAAAGGACCTAAACTGAATCATAGAACAAATAGAGTTAACAGTTATATACAGAATCGTCCACCCAAAAGCTATAGAGCATGTATTCTATTTATAAACCAATGGAACTTTCTTCCAGAAAGACCACAAATAAAGCCTTAACAGATGCAAAAGAATTAAAGTAACTTACTATATCTTATCAAATTGGAAGTCAATGCCAAGAGAAGCCACAGAACTGAGCAAACGTGTTTGAAGATTGAATAAAGGACTCTTAAATAATAGCAGGTCATTAAAGAGAGCAGTGATTAAAAATTTGCTAGAATCAAAGGAAATCAAAATACAACTTGCCTTAACCTTTGGGATCTAAGAAATAGCGGCTAGAGGGAGTTTCATAGCTAGGACTGTTTTCCCAGTTTTTTTTTTTATCACCATGTTCCTTATTGATATACAGAAAAACTGCTGGGTTTTTTTAATGTTGATTTTGTATCCTAAGTTATATACAGTCATAGTAAAAAAAAATCATGGTACTGGCACAAAAACAGATACATGAACTAATGAAACAGAAAACTAAAAAATAATCTCACACTACAGTCACCTAATTTTTGACAATTATGATGAAAACATGCATTGAAGGGGATAACCTGTTCAACCAATGGGGCTAGGAAAATGGGATATCCACATGTAGAAAAATGAAACTAAATCTCCTTCTCTCACTTTGTACAAAAATCAATTCAAAACACACCAAGGACCTTAATGTAAGAGCCAAAACTTTGAAATCGCTAGAGGAAACACTTTAATGCACAGACAAAAGCAAAGACTCTCTGAAAAAGGCTCCAGCAGCTCAGGAAATAGTCATGAACATTGACAACTGGAGTTGTATTTGGTTAGGATTTGAATGGCAAAGAAAACAGTAGCAGGAAGAAACAAAGAAAGAGAATCTCTGCCAACTATACATCTAACAGGCAATTTGCATACAGAATATATACAATCACAATATTAGCACCAAAGAAACAAGTACAAGTAATACATGGATAAAGTAAAGGAACAAGCAATTGATAGAAAATGACGTACAAATGAACAATAACAAAACAGTTCTGAGATACCATCTTACTCCTGTCAGAATGGCTAAAATCAAAAACACCAATGACAGTTTATGCTGGAGAGGATATGGAGAAAGGGGAACACTCCTCCACTGCTGGTGGGAGTGCCAACTCATAGTCACTTTGGAAATCAGTATGGCGATTCCTCAGGAAAATGGGAATCAGTCTACCACAAGATCCAGCAATTCCACTCTTAAGCATATACCCAAAAGAAGGAAATTCATACAACAAGGACAGCTTTCAACTATGTTCATAGCAGCATTATTGTAATAAACAGAGCCTTGAAGCAACCTAGATACCCCTAAACTGAAGAATGGATAAAGAAAATGTGATACATTTACACAATGAAGTACTAATCATCGGAAAAAAAAAAACAGTGGAATCTTGAAATTCGCAGGCAAATGGATGGAACTGGAAGAAACCATTCTGAGCGAGGTTACCCAGTCACAAAAAGACAAACATAGTATATACTCTCTCATATATGGAATTTAGGCATACAGCAAAGGATTACCAGCCTATAATCCATACTGCCAGAGAAGTTAGGAAACAAGGAAGACCCTAAGAGAGACATACATGGTCCCCCGGAGAAAGGGACAGGGACAAGATCTCCTGAGCAAATTGGGAGCAATGGGGAGGTGAGAGGGAGCTAGGAGAAAGAGAAATGGAGAAAAGGAGGGGTGAGGAGGACATGAGGGAGCAGGAAGGTTGAGTTCAGGGAAGAACAGAGGAGAACAAGATAAGAGATACTATCATAGAGGGAGCCATTTTAAGTTTAAAGAGAATTCTGGCACTAGGGAAATGTCCAGAGATCTACAAGGATGACATCAACTAACAATCTAAGCAACAGTTGAGAGGCTACCTTAAATGCACTTCCCTGATAATGAAATTGATGACTAACTTATATGCCATCTTAGAGCCTTCATCTAGCAGCTGAAGGAAGTAGAAGCAGACACCCACAGCTAAACTCTGAACTGAACTGGAATCCGGTTGCAGAGAAGGAGGAGTGATGAGCAAAGGGGTCAAGACCGGGCTGTGAAACCCACAGAAACAGCTGACCTGAACAAGGGGGAGCTCATGGACCCCAGACTGATAGCTGGGAAACCAGCATAGGACTGATCCAGACCCCATGAATGAGGGTATCATTGAGGGGGCCTCAGAAATCTATGGGGCCTCTTGTAGTAGATCAGTACTTCTTGCTAGCATAGGAATGGACTTTAGGAGCCCATTCCACATAGAGGGATACTCCCTCAGCCTAGACACATGGGGGAGGGTCTAGGCCCTACCCCAAAGGATATGACAAACTCTGAAGATCCTCCATGGAAGGCCTCACCCTTTCTGGGGAGCAGAGAGGGTATGGGATAGATAGGGTATTAGTGGGGGCCAGGGGAGATGGGGAGGGAGAGGGAACTGGGATTGACATGTAAAACAATCTTATTTCTAATTTAAATAAAAATGGAAAAAAAGAATGAATAAGCATTCAGCACCCTTAGCCATCAGCAAAAGGCAAACTAAAACCACACTGTGATTCCAACTCAGCAGAGGTAGAAGTGTTTTCAAGAAAGCTAATAACAGCTGAGTAAGGTTCCATTTTCTGTATCCATCCTTCTGTTGAGGGACATCTAGGTTGTTTCCAGTTCATGGCTCTTATGAATAGAGCATCAGTGAATATGGTTGAGCCAGTGTCTCTGTGGTAGGATGAAGCATTCTTGTTTATATGTCCAAGAGTGGTATTGCTGCACCTTGAGGTAGATCAAGTCCCAGATCCCTGAGGGACAACCATGTAGTGATATATTATTTATGATTCAATAACGATGGCCTTAAGGATCAGAATGCAAAGTCAGCCACACTAGTTAGTTCTAGAAGCTGAGCAGTGATGGCATATACCTTTAATCCCAGGACTCATGAACACAGGCAGATGGATCTCTGTGAGTCCAAGGTCACCCTGGGCTACATGAGAATGAATTAGTTTAACAAAGCTCACGTCTTTAATCACAGCACTAGAGAGTATATGAGGAGCTCAGTGCAGTCTCAAGGAGCAGTCTAGGATTCTGAGGCTTGGTAGAGAGTAGTGTAGTCTGCAGATGCAACATGAGATTCAGAGTATCACCCCTTAGGTCTGAGCATTGGTAGAGATGAAAACTCACTAGTGGCTGGCTGTTACGATAAATCTTTCCGCCAAAAGCTGCTGAGCCCCACCGCCACGTGTGAGCTTTACACTAGTTGCCTGCCAGAGTTAGGCCCAAATAAATACACAGAAACTTGTATTAGGTTCAAAGCTGCTTGGCCAATGACTAGGATTCTCATCTGTTAGCTCAGTCTCAATTATCATACATCTATATATCTTATCAGACACCTTATTGGCGTCCCTCCTTGCCGGTGGCTCACATCCTGGAGGATCCTTGCCGCTGGAGGAGGCAAAAAGGGGGCCCTTCCTGTTTCTCCTTCGCTTAAATATGAGTCTCTTTGCTATGTCACTTCCTGCCTGGATCAGCACTTCTCTTCTACATTTCCCAGAATCCTCTTTGACTCCTAGTCCCGTCTACTTGCTGTCTCATTGGCCAAACAGTATTTTATTTAACAATCAATAAGATAAACATACACAGTACATTCCCCATCAGCTGGTTGTTTGCTTCTCTGATCTTCAGGTTGAACCCCAATACCTGTCTCTGAGTTAACATTATTTGTGCTATACCACCACATGGATTTCCCTGATGGTAGTACAGGTTTGCATTCCCAAAAGCACTAGATGAGTATTTCTCTTAATCTACATCCACACCAGAATGAGCAGTCACTTGAGTTATTGATCTTGGCCATTCTAATGGATGTAAGATGGAATCTCAATGTAATTTTGATTTGCATTTCCCTGATGGCTAAGGATGTTGAATATTGTTTTGTTTCTCAGCCATTTGGGTTTCCTCTTTTGAGAATTCTCTGGATCCATATCCCATTTTAATTGTGTTGTTTTCTTGATATCTAGGTTTTTAGAATTATTTACATATTTTTGATATTATACTTCTATCAGACATGGGACTGGTAAAAATCTTTCACTGTTCTGTAGGCTGCAGCTTTGCATGGATGATGGCGTCCTTTGCCACACAGAAACTTTTCCATTTAATGAGGTCCCATTTATTAATTGTGGATTTTAGTGCCTGCGCTAATGGTGTTCTGTTGTTTACTGTGCTAATGAGTTCCACTATTTGTAGGGGATGCTGTAGCCATGCCTGCTAGGGACTGGCTACAGGTGTGCCTGACCACGCCTGCGAGGGCGTGGTCAGGGTGACGTAGGGAAGGTTTAAGAGTGAGGGGCGCTCATGTGGCGGCCACTTCTTTCACTTTTATCTTCAGCTTGCTGTACTTACTGCTGCCGCATTAGCTGGCTAGGTTGCTCTGTAAGTTAGGCTTTTCCCTATTAAATTCCCTTGTATTTTTACCTGGCTCCATATTTAGTAATTCCCAGAATAACTATTCCCCACTTTCTCTTCTTTTATGAGTATCTGTTTTTATGTTGAAGTTTTTGTTCCATTTTGAGACCACAAATAATAATCAAAACACCAAACTTAGAGAATAAAGAGAAAATATTAAGAGCAGCAAAGGAAAAAGGCCAAGTAACATATAAAGGCAGACCTATCAGAATCACACCTGAATTCTCAATGGAAACTTTGAAAGCCAAAAGGCCCTGGATAGATGTCCTACAAACACTAAGGGAGCATGGATGCCAACCTAGACTATTGTACCCAGCAAAATTTTCAATCACTATAGATGGAGAAAACAAGATATTCCATGACAAAACCAGATTTAAACAATACATATCCACACATCCAACACTACAGAAAGTCCTAGAGGGAAAACTCCAACACAATGAAGATAACTACACTCACAAAAACATAGGTAAAAGATAGTCCAAATTTACAAAACAGAAAAAGAAACATGAGTGAGAAATCCACACACAATGACACCACCAACAATAAATCCAAAACAAACAAGAACCAAAAATCAATGGACATTAATATCACCAATGTCAATGGTCTTAACCTGCCTATAAAATGATACAGGTTAACAGAATAGATATGAGAACAGAATCCATCCTTCTGTTGTATACAAGAAACACACCTCAACTTCAGAGACAAGCATTACCTCAGAGTAAAGGGTTGGAAAAAGAGTTTCCAATCAAATGGGCAAAAGAAACAAGATGGTGTAGCAATCCTAATATCTAACAAATTAGACTTCAAACTGAAACCAATCAAAAGAGATGAAGAATGGCATTTCATACTCATCACAAGAAAAGTCCATCAAGATGAAGTCTCAATCCTAAACATCTATGCCCCAAATTTGTAAAAGAAACATTACTAAAGCTCAAACAACACATAAAACCACACACACTTATATTAGGAGACTTCAACACCTCTCTTTCACCACAAAACAGGACCACCAGACAGAAACTTAACAAAGAAACAAGGTCTCTAACAGAAGTCATGACCCAATTGGGATTAACAGACATCTATAGAACATTCCATCCAAACACAAAGGAATATATCTTTTTCTCAGCACCACATGGAACTGTCTCTAAAATCCACCACATACTTGGCAACATAACAAACCTCCACAATTACAAAAAAATGAAATAACCTCCTGTATCTTTAAGATTAGAATTCAACAGCAATACAAATTGCAGAAAACCTGCAAATTCATGGAAATTGAATAACACCCAATTGCACCATTCCTGGGTTGAGGAATAAATAAAAAAGAAAATTAAAGACTTCCTAGAATTTAATGAGAATGTAGACACAACATTCCCAAACTTATGGGACACTCTGAAAGCAGAGTTAAGAGGAAAGTTCATAGCACTAAGTGCCCACATGAAGAAACTGGAGAATAGTCACACTAGAGAATTGACGGAAAAACTGAAAGCTTTAGAACAAAAAGAAGCAAACTCACCACGGAGGAGTAGACACCAGGAAATAATCAAACTGAGGGCTGAAATCAATAAAGTAGAAACTAGGAAAACATTACAAAGAATCAATGATACAAAGAGTTGGTTCTTTGAAAACATCATCAAGATAGACAAACCTCTATTCAAACTAACCAAAAGGCAGAGAGAGAGCATGTTAATTAACAAAATCAGAAACAAAAAGGGGGATTAAAAATGGACACTGAGGAAATCCAGAGAATCATCAGGTCATACTTTGAAAACCTGTACTCCACAAAATTAAAAAATCTAAAAAAAAAAATGACAATTTTCTGGATAGATACCACTTACCAAAATTAAGCCAAGAACAGATAAGCAGTTTAAATCGACCTATAACAGCTAATGAAATAGAAGCAGTCATTAAAAGCCTTCCAACCAAAAAAGCCCAGGGCCTGATGGCTTCACTGCAGAATTCTACCAGAAATTCAAGCAAGAGCTAACACCAGTACTCCTCAAATTGTTCCACACAATAAAAGCAGAAGGGACATTGCCAAACTCTTTGATACCCAAGCCACACAAAGATACAACTAAAAAGACAACTACAGACCAATATCCCTCATTGATGCAAAAATACTCAACAAAATATTTGCCAAAATATTGGCAAATTGAATCCAAGTACACATCAGAAAAATCATCCACCATGATCAAGTAGGCTTCATCCCAGGGATGCAAGTATGGTTCAACATATGAAAATCCATCAATGTAATCACCATATAAACAAACTGAAAAAGAAAAACCACATAATCATCTCACTAGATGCTCAAAAATCCTTTGACAAGATCCAGCATCGCTTCATTATAAAGATCTTGGAGAGAACAGGTATAACAGGAACATATCTAAATATGATAAAAGCAATATATAGCAAACCAACGGCCAACATCAAACGAAATGGAGAGAAACTTAAAGCGATTCTGCTAAAATCAGGAACAAGACAAGGCTGTCAACTCTCTCTATATCTCTTCAATATTGTCCTTGAAGTCCTAGCTAGAGCAATAAGACAAGAAATGGGGATCAAGGGGATACAAATTGGAAATGAAGAAGTCAAACTTTCATTATTTGCCGATGATATGATCGTCTACATAAGTGACCCAAAAAACTCTACCAGGGAACTCCTATAGCTGATAAACACCTTCAGAAAAGTAGCAGGATACCAAATTAACTAAAAAAAATCAGTAGCTCTACTATATACAGATGCTAAACAGAATGAGAAAGAAATGAGAGAAACATCACCCTTCACAATATCCACAAACAACATAAAATATCTTGTGGTAACACTAACCAAAAAAGTGAAAGACCTGTACAGCAAGAACTTTGAGTCTTTAAAGAAAGAAATTAAAGAAGATACCAGAAAATGGAAAGATCTCCCATGCTCTTGGATAGGTAGAATCAACATAGTAAAAATGGTAATCTTGCCAAAAGCAATCTATAGATTCAATGCAATAACCATCAAAATCCCAACACAGTTCTTCAGAGACCTTGAAAGAACAATACTCAACTTTATATGGAAAAACAGAAAACCCAGGATAGCCAAAACAACCCTGTACAATAAAGGAACCTCTGGAGGCATCACCACCCCTGACTTCAATCTCTATTATAGAGCCATAGTTCTGAAAACAGCTTGGTATTGGCACAAAAATAGACAGATAGACCAATGGAATCGAATTGAAAATTCTGATATTAACCCACACACCTATGAACACCTTATTTTTGACAAAGATGCTAAATCTATACAATGGAAAAACATATCATCTTCAACAAACTGGATTCGGACATGCAGAAGACTGCAGATAGATCCATATCTACCACCATGCACAAACTTAAGTCCAAAAGGTTCAAAGATCTCAATATAAATCCAGCCACACTGAACCTTCTAGAACAGAAATTGGGAGATACCCTTGAACATATTGGTACAGGAGACCACTTCCTGAACATAACACCTGTAGCCCAGACATTGAGATCTACAATTAATAAATGGGCCCTACTGAAACTGAGAAGCTTCTGTAAGGCAAAGGACACAGTCAGTAAGACAAAATGACAGCCCACAAAATGGGATAAGATCTTCACCAACTCCACATCTGACAGAGGGCTGATTCCAAAATATACAATGAACTCAAGAAGCAAACCAACAAAACACCAAACAATGAAATTAAAAAGTGTGGCACAGAACTAAATAGAGAATTCTCAACAGAAGAACCTGAAATGGCTGAAAGACACTTAAGAAAGTGCTCAAAATCCTTGGCCGTCAGAGAAATGCAACTCAAAACAACTTTGAGATACCATCTTACACCGGCTAGAATGGATAAAATAAAAAACACCAATGACAATCTATGCTGGAGAGGATCTGGAGAAAAAGGAACACTCCTCCATTGCTAGTGGGAGTGCAAACTTGTAAGACCACTCTGGAAATCACTGTGGCGGTTGCTCAGGAAAATGGGAATCAGTCTGCCTCAAGATCCAGCAATTCCTCTTTTGGGCATATACCCAAATAATGCACATTCATACAACAAGGTCATATGTTCAACCATGTTCATAGCAGCATTGTTCATAATAGCCAGAACCTGGAAGCAACCTAGATGCCTCTCAACTGAAGAACGGATAGAGAAAATGTGGTACATTTATACAATGGAGTACTACTCAGCAGAAAAAATCAATGGAATCTTGAAATTTGCAGGCAAATGGATGGAACTAGAAGAAACCATCCTGAGTGAGGTAACCCAGTCACAAAAAGACAAACATGGTATGTACTCACTTATATAAGCATTTTAGACATAGAACAAAGGATTACCAGCCTATAATCCTCTTCACCACAGAATCTAGGAAACAAGAACTCTAAGGAAAAAATGCATAGACTCCTGAGAATGGGAAGGGGCTGGATCTCCTGAGCTATTTGCGAGCATGAGGGTAGGGGAGAGGGAGCTGGCAGAATGTGAGGAGGAGAAGAGGAAGGGAGAGGAAGAAATGGAGGAGCAGAAAGGTTGAGTTGGGGAAAAATAGAGGAGAGCAGGATGAGAGATATCATAACAGAGGGAGACATTATAGGTCCAAGGAGAGATCTGGCACTAGGGAGATTTCCAGAGATCTACAAAGATGATACAAACTGACAATCTAGGCAATGGTGTAGAGGATAACCTAAAAGCCCTTCCCCTATTTATGAGACTGATGACTACTTTTTATGCCATCCTAGAGCCCTCATCCAGTGGCTGATGGAAGCAGAGGCAGACACCCACAGATATACACTGAACTGAACTCTGGAACCCAGTTGCAGAGAGGGAGAAATTTAAGATCAAGGGGGTCGGGACCAGGCTGGTGAATCCCACAGAAACAGCTGACCTGAACAAGGGGGAGCACATGCCCCCCGTCTTCTGTCTGGGAGTCTATCATGGGACTGATTCAGACCCCTGAAAGTCACCGAGGAGTCATTGGCACCCTATGGGGCTTCTGGTAGTTGATCAGTATTTTTCCCTGGTGTAAGAAGGGACTCTGAGAGCCCAGCCCAGGATGATGTTGTGGAATTTGGGGAGCCCCCATGGAGGGCCCTACCCTCTATGGGGAGGTGGGGGGCGCGAGGGTTCTGTGGGGGGGTTTAGGGGTGAAGGGGGAGAAGGAGAAGGGATTGACCTGGGAAATTAAAATGTTGTAAAAATAAAAAAAGAGACTAATGGGAGTAAGTGTGGTTGAAGGACTTGATATGCGTGAATAAATATGTCCCACAGAGCCCGCCACCTTGTACAATAAATGTTCACAAGTAACTCTTTAAAGGAGAGCAATGTAAAACTTGGTTCTGCCTGTTCCCCATTCTGGGATGTTTCACCCAGCCTTGATATGGGGAGGGCAGGGTAGCTTGGTCCTGCTTAAACTTGATATGCCATGCTTGGTTGACTCCCATGGGAGACCTGCCCCTTTCTGAACAGAAGAGGAGTGGAATGGGGGGGAGTGGAGCCAAGAGGTGGAGGGAGAGAAAGGGAAGAAGGGAAGAGAGGAGGGAGAGGAAACTGTGGTCAGTATGTAAAATAAATGAAAAATAATAAAACAAAACGTGCTTCTGGTAGAGCCTAGAGACTTTATGGATAAGCAAGTGATTATGTGACCAGATGCTCCCATAATGAACTGGAAGTTAGCCTCAGAATCACAAGAGTGAAAACTGAAGCAATATATCATGAGCTCAAACTGGGGAAACAATCACAGAGAAATTACCCGGGCTACTATGGAACCTGCCCATTCTTTTCCATTGCCTCACTCTTAGAAACATGTCTATGGTCTTATATGGTTTGATCAAATATTAGAACACCAAAAAGTACCAGGCTAGTTTACACATGGTGTGCTGCGCAAGTGTGAAGGATGCTGCACTATACACAGGAAGGAGATGTCTGTAACAGGGAAGAATTGTGTGCAGTGTGTTTTATTGTACAATACCTATGGGGAAAGCTGCTCTGAGTTATAGATCATGGGTTTGTAAGCTGATCAGGAATTTGGAAAGGACAAAATTGATGACCAGTAGAACCTGAGTTGATCTCTGAGTGTAGAGAATGCAGAAAATATTCCAATAAGAGCCTACTAGAGGACACCAACATCTAAGGAGACCTTCAAATGAACAAATGGATGAGATGCCTGATTTTAAAGATGTCTATCAACCTTTTCCTCAACCATCCCAGTGTTTACTAATGTTCCCAGGGACAAAGTGGCCATGGAAGTGTGGACATTCCCCAATGAAGTCTGGCTAGTGCTGTAGCTCTTTGACCAACCTACCAACAGCAGGGGCCCAGACAGAGCCCCTTATGTGCCATCACCCCCCCAAGAGGAACATGTGTTCATTTAGATTGGCTGAATTGCAGCATACATATCACCCTCACATGTATTTGCTTTTTGTTTGTAAGATGTTTCAGTCAACATCATTTTGCAATTTTTAAAAATGCCTCATCCTCTATGACAGTGCCTCAGCCTCACATGTACCATATAAAAGAACAGTGCAGGAGACTAGAGGAATGGCTCACAGATTAAGAGCATTTGCTGATGCGCCAGAGGACCCAGGTTCAATCTCCAGCACCTAGAAAGAGGCTCACAACCATCCCTAACTATAGTTCCACAAGATCTAATGTCCTTTACCAGCCTTTGTGGATACCAGTCATGCAATTAGTACACACACACACACACACACACACACACACACACACACACACACACACACAGAGAGAGAGAGAGAGAGAGAGAGAGAGTGACAAAACACCCATAATACATAAACAAACAAATCAATAATAAAATAAATATTAAAAACAAACCTTTAAAACATACATTTTAGAAGAATTCAGTGTCTTTATTGTACATCCCTATTTGCAGAGGTACCTGGCTAGTCAGTGAATGGCTAAGTTTGTAGCCTAAGGAAGGTTCAGTTATATCCAAATTGGACCAATAGCCTGCATGGATGCGATATATGCCTCAAACAATGTCACCCCCCTCATGACCAGGAAGCATGGGCTCAGAGGTCAGGATCAGAGAGTGGGAGATGCTGTTCTTGCTCTGACATCTAGTAATCAGCTGAGAGTTTATCTTCCCTTTTCATGTGCACTTCATTCACAAGTGTTTGAAGACTCTGGGGCCCAGGGTAGGAAAATGGCTCCTATGCAAGATTACCCTCCATATGAACCAGGTCCAACTCTGTTCATGTTGGATTGCTCATGCTTCTAGACCAGCATGTAGAGTAAAGAAAGAGAATCATTTTACTAAGTGGATGATGGATCCCAAGCATCAGAGCGATTTGGTTACTGCTATAGAAATAAGCAGTATGAAAGACAATGGTTAGAACACTGAAAATTCACAGGCTGCTTCTCAACACCCTTTTCATAATAGTCCAATGGATATCTGTGGCAATGACTTGAACACAAAATTTGGATTCTGCAGAATTCAGGTTGAATTACCTTACAAAGTAAAGGATCCCATTAAGAGGAAATATTGGAGAAGGTAGGTGAAATTGATATGTCTGGTGGAAGAAAGCTGTTACAAACAACAGCCCAAGCCTTTGAGCCCAAGCTCAAAGACAGAGATCATAACAGGTTTTGTTTGTTTATTTTGGCATGGGTATATGTGTATACATGTTTATGTGTGTATGTGTGTGCATGTATATGTGTAAGTGAGAATGTAAATGTGTGTAAATGGGTATGGAGACAAGAGGCTGACACTGAGTGTATTCGTCAGTCACTGTCCACCTTGTTTTTCTGAGCCAGGGTTTCTCACTGGGGCAGAAGTGTGCTGGCTCACCAATGAATTCCAGAGATCCTGTCTCTATTACCCCAGTGCTTGGATTACAAACACATGTCATTGTTCCTGGATTAAACACACACATATACCACACACACACACACACACACACACACACACACACACACACACACACACACGTTGTAGAGATTGATATAGTTTCCAGGGCAAGAATTTTACCAACTGAGCTACCTCTCCAGTCCCAGGATTTATTTTTCATGTTACTTCAAAGAGTTTTCTTCTCCTCATTTTCTCTTACTGAGACGAAAGACTCAGTGGTAGCTAATGATTTAAGTTTGAAAGGGAGTATGACTAATTTGGTGTCTCCCTGTCATCATCAAATTGCCGATGGGGTTTTCTGAGTGCTCTCTTTGAGCTGAGGGACATAAGGAATGACCCTACTGATTGTCCTCAGCTTACTTACCCAGATCAGGCATCCACTTCTCTTCTCGATGCTGTCTCCCTCAGTAGGCTAAAGCTTATAGACATATCCAGTGGGGTCCTTAAGCCTTTAATGTCCTCACAGTGGGGGTACAGAATGGGCCATGATATTGTTACTAACTAGCAATGTTTGATCTCCCTGGTTTCTAATATGTGGGGGTTTCCTGTGTGTTAAGAGTGGAAAAAGTAAATGGAGCACCTTGCATTAGTCATAACAAACACTTACACCATACTTGAATTTATGGCATCTGGAAACCAAATAGATCACCAATGGCTAACAACTTCTGCAATCATATCTGTTTAATGAAGAATCTACAAAAATGAAAAATGATGGGTTCACGAAGTTGGGGTTCACATGGAGGAGCTGTGAGAATGAGTTGCCCAGAGGGAGCATGGAAGCTTCACAGGTCTTACACGTCTGTTGCCATATGCAGCTTTTCCATTTGGTTATGAATGAGTTGTAGCCTTTTCCATAAATAAATAACTTAGTAATAAATTGCTTACAAGCTCTGAATGCTATGCTAGTAAATGACTATATCCCAGAATGTTGTGGAAACCTCCAGTATAAATCTGTCAGTCAGAAGAGTAAGTGACAATCTGGACTTGTGTTTGGTGGCTGAAGAGAGCCCAACTTCATGAGACTATAAGATCTTATGTTTTCTACAGGTAAATAGTGCCATAACCAAGTAAAATTGCAGGACACTCAGCTTATGTGCACCAGGAAACGGAGAGGTACTTGGTTTGAGAAAAGCTGTCAACATCTGGGGCCAGAAGTGAAGTACCAAGAGGAAGTATGATAGAACAGAGAATGCAGCAGAAGGTAACTGGGAAGAGAGGAAAGTCAGGATTTGTATGCCTTGGGCTTCTTGGCTGTAAAGTGGCCTAAGGTGGTGGTATCCCTTCACTAACCCTCTGCAGACAAGGGTGCTTGGCAGGGTTGTCAGTTTCAGTCGTGGTAAATTCTCTGCCCTCCTTCCTTCAGTTCTAAGGGCTTTAGTCTCCAGGTTCCCACACCACTAAACAGCTGCCCATATTCTGGCAATAAAATCTGGCCAAAGCATCCTAATCTAAATGTGCTGTTTATTTTTATGGAGACCTCATCTAATAGAGCTGATAAAGAAGATGAGAGATAAGATACTGGACAGCCCACACCTGAGATGGAAGATGTCTCTATAGAAGGGATAAGGGTAAGTATTTTGATCTAAAATTATCATGTTGCTATGATTTGAAAATATGACTACAAAGCCTGATAGTCTTCCCTTCAAGAGGCGCAGCTCAATTCCATCTTGAGTGTAGACATAACTTAGAGACTCTTCTAATAAGTAGGATAAAGAGGAAGTGAAAGGCACAATTTCTGAGATCTGAGACAGTCTGAAAAGGTACTGAGTACGGGGATCCAGCTTCTGTGTTGTAAAGATCTCAGAGAAGGAATGAAGAAAGTTATATAAGAAGTAGCCTAGCCACCAGCTTCCAGCCACCAGCCATGTGAGTTAGTCATCTAGGAAGAGGAGTCTTCAGCCTCAGTGGACAGTAAAGATGACTGATGCTCCTGCAGAGAACCTGACCAAACCAAAAGTAGCCCTTTAAGCTACTCCAAACTCCTACATAAGAGACCCTGTGCGATAATGAATATCAATTTGGTTTAGGCCAATAAACTTACAGTTATTTGCTATGTAACAATAGATATCATCAGGTATACCTGGAGACAGCAGAGATAATCATTAGTAATAACTATGCTTATTATACATTAATTTCTGTGATAAATGCTTCATTTAATCTTCACTTGCACCTTATGAAGCAAATACTATTATTAGCCTCACATTACAGATTAGGATCATGGGGCACAGGAAGTTAAATATCCTGCCAAGAAACACATAGCCTACACTGTATTACAAGGATGATAAGATACACATTTTCTCATATTAATACCTCTGAATCATAATACCTCTTACAATCAAAAATGTCTCACAATGGCTGGCAGTCATGCAGCAATTTGACATAATTGTAATTGTGTGCATATGTGTAGCTTTGGTTGTGGGTGATCCTATTGTCATTGCTTCAATAGTGTTGGAAGCATTGAGTTTAATTAATGCTTAAAATATTTTCAAAAGACTACACTATGACTTGGCATTAAAATTAAGAGTGTATATATATGAAAAGAAAAATAGAGCAATGGATCACAAGTTCTATAAGCATGCAGCAAATATCTACCACTGGAAGAATAGCAGCAATTCCACATTTTCTCATAAAACAATAGATGAGTTCCATATGATACACAAGAAAATTTGAATCCCACAAATAGCTACAGCCATTGTTGGTGTGAATAAAGAGATTGACTATCATGTGCCATGAAAATGTTGTAATGTCTACATTTCCTAAAGAAAAAAACTATTCAAAATGAGGTGACTTTGGAATGATTATGTCTGTGTCATGAGCACCATCATGAAGGAACTGCTTCCAAGATGAGTTGGCAGTCTTGTTTTCCTCCTTTGTGTTTCTCACAGCAATGATTCAGTTTAGTGATGGTGCAGTATAGTTGTGGTGGAGGCACACAAACCCCAGTGACATGACTCCAGAGCTTATGCTCTTACTCACTATACAAAGCATCTGCCACGTGGATCTGATTGTCCAGAACATGTAGAACATTCCTACTCAAAGTTGTATGGTGACCTAAATGCCTGCCATTCACAATCATCTCTGTCTCTAGAAAAGTTCAGGAGGCCAGTTGAATAATAATGTGAATATACTTTACTATGTCAAACAGTACCTTAAAAATGGTTGTGATGGTGAATTTTATCTCTATCTTCCACTGGTCAAATGTAAATAAATGTGTCTGAGACCCTTCCAAAGCACAATTCCACACTGAGTATAGATGAAACTTAGATTCTCTTCTAATGTGTAGAAAAAAGAGGAAGTGAGAGGATGCAATTTCTCTCTCTCTCTCTCTCTCTCTCTCTCTCTCTCTCTCTCTCTCTCGCCTCTCCCAGCCCTCTCTCAGGAAAGCAGATCTTTATTTAAGCCAACTGCTAAATATGCCAAAGAATAGACGATTCAACTCCTAACAGAGTGACTTATGAAGTAGTATATGGGACAGTTCTCTATGGGACAGGCCTGAGTAGAAATAATGATGATGATGGTGATGTCAAGGTTGGCAGGTGAAAGAGTAACAGTTGGCACTGCAGAATATCCTCAGCTCAAGTGGAACGTACAGACAATGAGCCACTGTAAGAAGAGCAAGATAAAGAAAAGAGAAAGGGAGGGAAGAAGCCTCAATTTTAATTTTTCTTCATGCTCACTCTCTGATGAGGCTCTGACTCTAGTTGGCACTGTGTTTTATCAATAGTCCATGCAGCCCCCAGCAGCCCTTTCCCCCCCTCGGATTCTCTACCCTTGGGATTTTTCTACCCTTGGGAAAAGGAGGTTGGGGGAGGAAGAAGAGCAGGCATGCTGAGCTGCTGGGTCCAGATTCTCAGCACAGGCAGGGAAGGACAATGGGGGGGAGCTAAGAATTCCAAATCATACTGTCAGAGTGAACTTATGCTTGTTGCTAACGACATTGATGTTATTAGGCCAGACAGAGGGATGTCGATGCGAATCATTTTCAGTGTTATTCCATATTCATAATGGACTAAATATAGTAAGAAGAATGGGACTGGCGGGCACAGCCCCTGATGGTCATAGTGGATGATTCCCATGATGAAATTAAATGCTAGCCCAGCTCTTGTGTTCCCAGAGGGGCACAGAAAGCCATATCCCTAGCCTCTAACCCAAAGATGAAACCAACACATAGCTGTTCGATTTTTATCCTTCCTCCCCAGTAGCCAAATTCAAATACCATGTCAAAAGGCCAGGCACTTGGCTCTGGTGTGTGGAGATTTAGAGGATACGGGTCCAGCCATGAGCAGCTCATCCTATCACACTTCTTCCCACGGCAGTCTGTGCCTCTACCCCACATCAAAGCCTGGGGTCATGATTTTCTTTAAATGGGAAAGTTGGTGTTTTCATTATGTAAAACAAAGTAAGAGATGGTTTCAGCTAAATGAAATAAATAAGCCCCCCCTTTTAACCCTATGATACCACCAATGGTGGATGGGGTGGAAAGGAAATGAATCATTGATCAGTTTGTAAAATTCAGAACTGGGAACTCAGGTGATTATGCCTTGGAAGCTTGAAGTCCTAGGCCATAAATGTGATAGGATAAATCTAATGTTGACACTATGTATATATGCCATTGAGCATTTAGTTACAAATACAGACCAAACAAAATGATGTTTTGCTTTTAATTTATGAGACTTCTGATATTAAATAAAACATATTATACTAAACAACCAAAAAAAGAAAAATTTTATGCAACCCATTGGCTCATGATAACCATTATAACAATGAAGTCTTTCAATTCCGTTCTGATTGGCATAAACATATAGGTGATACTGCCTTAAGGCAATTGAGTCTAAGATTCTTCTGTATAAGTAATTTGATTCATATATGTATCATTTCAATATTCACCTGAAAGTCATCCAGAAGTATTTGCTCAGCACTCAAAAACTCATTATTAAAATCTGTAGGAGTAGAATTGATATTAAGCCTCTTGATTTTGGAAATAATTTGGCAATGGGGAAATAAATGGCATTCAAGATACATGTTCTGGTTTGTTCTCTGGAAGCTCCATATTTCCCAGGGTGCCTGTCTGCATGATTTTGGGACACAGCTGTTAAGACAAGACCTTACATGAGCTCTGGGAAGTGGAGGTGAAATGCTACTATGTGAAGCTTTTAACAGATTGACACACTGACAAGCAGGAGACGGAGGTACCTTGCACATTCTAACTATCTTTAGTCCCTACTCCATGTCCAGTTCTTCTGCCTATCTTCTGACCACCACAGATCAGTCTATCAGCAGAGACTCACAGGTATCAATTTATGGGTACAGTAGCTTTCCAGTCCCCTCTGTACATTTTCCTATATTTTGAATCTTTAATCACTTACTGTGATGGTTTGAAAGAAAATGACCCCCATAGGGAGTGCATTATTAGGAGGTGTGGCTTTGTTGGTGTGGATATGGCCTTGTTAGATGAAGTGTGTCACTGTGTAATGTGGGCTTTAAGGTCTCATATATGCTCCAGATACCACCCAGTGTCTCAGTTCACTACCTGTGGCCTGCAAAGATGTAGAACTCTCAACTCCAGTGCCATGTCTGCCTGCATGCCACCATGTCTCACCATGATGATAACTGACTGACTAAACCTCTGAACTGTAAAGCCAGCCCTAATTACGTGTTTTCCTTTATAAGAGTAGCTGTGTTCATGCTGTCTCTTCACAATGATAGAAACCCTAACTAAGACAACTATGATATTGACATTTATATCCCCTGCAACATTCTAACCTTTTCACTGGACACCAGAGATTTTTCTCTGCTATCCTGCCTTCCCTCTCCATATTTTTGTTTCCAATATCTCTATGTACTGTGGCAGCAAAATAGCTGCTTTCAGTATTGTATATGGCCACCAGCACCCAAATGACTATGGAAGAAAAGACTTAGTCTGACTGGTCACTGCTGGCACAGAAAATTTAGAAGAAGCAATGAAGACAAACTGTATAATTTGTTAGTTACAGCTGGTGGACAGATGGAGACAGATGGGTGAAATAAAACAAGGAGTCAGAATGTCACATTTCCAGTTCCAAAAACATGACTATAAAACAACTATGGCTATCATAAAGGAACTTATTATCTCTTAGCTTCCAGTTGAGGTTTCTAAATAGAAAACACTCCAAGTTTTATCACGTGGGTCACTGAATTATGAAGCAAGTTGAATTTACAAGCTTACAGAAACTCTTTATGTCAAATTTAGGGCATGAATTGGTAAGGAATAGAATGTCAGTATTTAAAGTGAGGATACACAAGTTAATTCAAATGAAGCTAGGGACCCTGAGCTGTGCCAAGAGCCATCTGTTACCAAACACACACCTCCCACTCATGAGGAGATGAGTCTTCCCTTCCCTAAAGAACTTATAAAGGTGGCTCCACATTGCTGGGAGATTCTGATAATTCTCAAACCTTCCCCTACACTTTCCCATTACTTTTAGTGCACCAAATCCCAGCGTGCTCCAAGGAAGGTATTAAGAATTATGTTCCATGAGACATCACACACTCACACACACACACACACTCACACACACACACACCACACCACACACACACACACACACACACACACACACACACACACACACGGAGAGTTAGATAGATAGATAGATAGATAGATAGATAGATAGATAGATAGATAGATAGAGAGAGAGAGAGAGAGAGAGAGAGAGTAAATTACAATATATGTCTCTTACGGATGTATGATAAGATCTGAGAAGTAGAGAATATGCATGAGAAAGGATCTTAAGGATTTTGATAAGGATGAAAAGGATATAAAATTATAATTGGAAAAATTTACTGGTGACAATAGTAGCAAAGGTTCCAAATTTACCATCACAATGAAAGGGTTTTTTTAGCAAGTTTTTTGAAATTTACTAAGACATTATGATTAGAAAGAAATCTGTAGTTTTCTAAGAATGTATATTCCATTTTAAAGGCTGGACAAGTATTCCAAAGGTAGTTGGTAATGTTATGAATAATTTAATATTTTCATAGCCTTATAGATTTTTCCATTTAAATGTCCTCTTGATAAAAATGTTAGGATATTAAAATATATTTTATATTTTTGTTAATGTAACAATATGACATGACATATTAAAGTATTAATTTTAAATTTCATATCAAGGTGAAATAGACACAGTCCTTGTCAAATTGCAACATATAAAAATTGATATAGAAAATATAGAAAGTATAAGTAGTCATATATCTTAAAGCTAAATTGATTGAATATGATCAAAACATATGATTCAAAATACTCAAAAAATAAATAAAAACACTACTTAAAAATAAATTGATAGTTTAAGAAAAATAGTTCTGCCACAAACAAAATCTATATCCATATGCTTCAGTGGTGAATTCTATCAACCATGCAAAAGAAGACATGACTATGATCACAAATGAATCTTCAGAATATAGAGGATGAAAACCTTCATTTTGTTAGGAGGCAAATATAATATATATATATATATATATATGTATATATACATATATATATTATAAAAATCTGACAAAATATCTTTAAAAAAAGAACTAGCATAATGGCTTGCACTTGCAATCCTTGCAGTTTCTGAGACTAAGGTAGCCAGTGTTGAATTTGCAGCCAGTATGGGCCATATAACAAGACCCCAAGTGAAAAAACGAAGGGGGAATATCACAAGAAAGAAAAAATACTTAAATCCACGAACACACAAAATCTGTAACAAAATGTGGTAGTTCTCCTCAAGCTCAAATGGAATTTATCCTATAAATGCAATGTTTAGTTAATCATTGAAAATCAGTTAAGAAATTCATCATAACAGGATGAAAAACATTATCTGATTATCTCTAAGTAGAGATATGAAAACTTGTCAACATTGAGCATACATTTACAAAAAATAAATGCTTACAATAAAAATATCAGGAAAACTGGGAATAGGAGGAAATTTCAACTTGACAATGAATATCTGTAACAGTAATCAAACAAACATGGGATTGACATTGATAGAGTAGAGCTGAGGGAAAAGTTTGAGGCTTCTACACATAAATTCATTTTCAACAAAGATACCAAAGCAATTCAGTAAGGAAAGGAAAAACCACAGAAAATTATGCCAAATTAACAGCTACAGTAGAGGGGTAGAGGGGAGATGAACCTTGGTTCCTGCTGTCACTATTTTAGTTGTATCTTTTAAAATCACTACACACCGAGAATGGTAAAAACCAAGGGTGGTTTTGTGGTTACATTTGCTTTCTTGTCAATTTTGTTTATTTTTGTTTCTAATGTTTCTTTTCAGTTTCCTTTTTTAAGAGGTTACACCATTTCATTTTCAAGCTCTTCTCTATTTTTAGATTTCCTTTTCTATCAGAAAAAGCAAGAAGGAAATATTTTAAAAGGTGAAAAGCAAGTAAGTGCTCACATGCACCCTCTTCTTGGAATAATTCGTCTTATCTACTCACCACTGAGAAAATCGAGTAAGTCACATTCAGTCCTAACATCTAGAGGCTATTTGTTCCTCCATAGCAGAGGAGTGAAGGCTTCCACCCTAGGAGAGAGCACATATTGCTAACCCTACAAACCACTTCAGACGATCTGGCCATACACCAATGAATTTACTTTTTCAGTAAGTTCTGAGGATCTATGTGGCTGCTGCCACCAACCCACAGACCACAGGCCATCATTTGGCCAAAACCTCTAAGGTCCCACTCCAACAGTTACAAATTCCCTATTGACCCCGTAGGATTAATTTAAATTAGCCAAAATTTTTCTCTTGTTTGCTATGTTTTATATCTGAATTTTATTCATATAATTTTTATAGTTTGAGGATTTCATATATGCATATAAATGCAAGTCTATCCCCCTTTCTCCACTCCAATTCATCATTTTCAGGGATGCTTGTGAGTAAAAAAATGATAAATATGTTTTCAGTCACAATTTTTGTGAAAGTTTTATAGAAGGTTTTTAAAATTGGTATTTAACAGGGTAATTTTATTTAACTGAAAATTAACTTCTGTGACCTGCCTCTGTCTTTTCACGGTGACAGATAAATGAGTGTTAGCATATTATCATAAAATAATAGTTTGGAGTCGTAGATTCCATGGGACCTCCACTTGACCTAATGCATATTGATATTACTTTACTGGAGAAGCTCCATCTATAAAATGTCAATATTGTAATTATACTTGATTCTTGTTTAATAGGAGTATTTTGAGGTTAAATGGGAAATTATTTAGGAGGCATCTCCAAGGCCTGCTTTGCAGTAATTAAGTTTCATATTTATGTAGGTCTTGGCTCCTCGTTGCCTCAGACCGAGCACAGACATCATCTTCTTCCCCGCTCCCTAGAGCACAGCAAAGTACAGTGCAACTGGGAAAGAATACCCTTGTGAATCAGACAAACCAGTTTGAATTTGATCTGAGCCACTAGCTCTCTGACATTAAGCACATCCCTCATTTGCAGAAAATGGCATGTGACAAAGGTCTAGCAACTCTATTGAGTACACATGAACCAATTAGAAAAATATCAGCACCTGAAGAATAATGTGAAAGCCACCAGTTCATAGCACTCATAAACTGCCATGCAAAGTCTTCGGTCTCATCATTTATTCATTAGAGACACAGAAATCAAAGTATTATTTCATCTATAAATTACTATGGCAAGTGTTTCTCTAATCGATAACACGTATTAATAGCCACTAAAACCTTTGCTGTCTGTGGCCGTGTGACACTGGATCGTGACATGACACCTCTATTTCTCTACATTAATATTTTTGATACAAAATTCTTTTGCATCTATAGCTCTCATGAAAAAAATACTCTCCTAGAGTCCATAGAGATGACTATGTAGCTTATAATTGCTTTCAGGTATCTCAGTGGGGACATGGGGGTTCGTGAATCTTTCCGACAGGTGCAGGTTGTATTTTAATTAACATAGAGGGAGTGTACATCCTAGAGGGGACCACCCGGAATCACACTCCAGAGGGAACAACCACAAAAACTTAGAAAATTCAATTATTACATTAGGGATATTAGAGTCATTTTTTATTAGTGTGCAATGAACAGCTGACACCTGAAGATAAAGGTGCTCTAAGGACTCGTTAAACAGTGTGCCCAGCAATTTTATTTTCATCTTCTTTTTATGGTGTGTGTGTGTGTGTGTGTGTGTGTGTGTGTGTGTGTGTGTGTGTGTGTATGTGCGAATGTCCATGTGTGTGTTCACATTTGTTCACAGTTGTGTGTGCGCAAGTGTGTAGAGGACAGAGGTCAAAGACAGATGTCCTCCTCAATCACTCACCAGCTTATTTATTGAGACAGGGCACTCTCCGAACCTGTAGCTCACCAGTTCAGTTGAACTGGCAAGTTAGCTAGCCTTTGTGCTCCTCCTACCTCCATCTCCTCAACCCCGAGATTTCAGGTTTGCACTCTCATGCCTGCCTTTTTTATTTGGGCTCTGGGAGATTGACCTCAGCTCCTCATCGTTGTACAGAAAGGATTTTACCAGCCGAGTCATTTACCCAGCTCTCCACCTCTTTTTTTTATTATTATTTTTTATCTTTGACCTTGCTGGGAACCGAACTTAGAACTTCAGGTGTGCTGTACCACTTACATATGGCCACAGCCCAGTGATTTTCTATTAAATTATCTCACTCTTTCTAACTAGTCCTCGGGCTCTGGTTTAGTAACTTCTAGACCTGAGCTGTGTGAAGTTGAGGGGAGGGAACAGGGAGTACACCGTGTGATGGTGATTAATCAAATATCTTGTCCTTAGATTATGCCACCATGACCCTTCCTGCAAGGCAGACCTGTGGAGAGTTTCATAATTGCCTTGAAGGACAATACACAGGGTATCTGAGGGCCTGGAATTCTGTCTTGCCTTCTGTTTCGGAATCTGCTTCATCACACAGCGGCTCTGGGGTACTCCCTTGTTTGAGATTTTCACAGTGATGATAGGAGGTAAAGCAGAGGCCTGAGGAATTGGAGACCACTGAAGAAGAATGCAAAGGTGAAGTGTAGGGTATGGCTGAGCCCAACCACGTAGCCACAGATCAGATCATGTGAAGAGTCCTCGGGGATATAATCAGTGGATAAGGGAGACCTGTCCAGCCACCAGATGTCATCATCATGTTAGCAGTGTTCACACAAGAAATGATTTCGACTCTGAAAAGACCCTGTGTTTCCTCCTGTGCTTTCCATGGACCTGCAAGAGGAGAGAAAGCAAAGACAGGTTCCTAGGGACTCACCTTCACTCTGCCCTTGCCACCCACCTGGCTTTTATTTCCATTGCAAATTTGGGACATGTATAAGAACAGAAAACCTGTCTGACTAGCCACCTACCTTCTGGCCTGTGTCTTTGGATCCTCACCCCACTCTCAAATGAAAACCTTCCCTTCCCTTCCCCCAGGGAACAGGGGCTAGGGGTGTCCATCATTTGACTCCTAATTGCATGCGGAGTGTTGTACACCCTGTGGAGCCCATCAAATTCCAATCTATTTTTGCCCCCATTAATTTCCCGCCCCTTTTCATTTATAACTTGCTCTCTTTTCTCAGTAATGTTCCCCTTTCCCTGATAGATTTGTAAATTCCCCTTTTATTCCCTTCTACCCCCTGGCAGGCATCAATTCAATCTCCAGACAGGGCTTTTGTATGTTCAACTTTACATTTTTCCGGAGCCTTCACACTTGGAGGAGGGGTGCAAGGGTGGTCTGGAGACAGCTGGCCAGTCTGGCCTCCAGCTCTGGCCAGCTCCCTGACCTCATCAATCTCTCACATCAGTATCCTTCTCTATCAGTAAGCTGTTGTGCAATTTAATTTTATTGCGAGAAAAGTGGGACTCAAGGTGCCTGCTCACTGCTCAAGTGACAAGCATGTGGTATAGAGCAGTTAGCTAGAGGTGGCCTCAGTCCCTTCTTAGATTCTCCAAGCGTACCCACGTTGTCCCACCCCCTTGAATGGTGTAGACGTCTGCAACCACACCACACAGTGTAAGACAGACCAGAATAGTGTTTCTAAGATAAATTACAAATGACACCACCCTTGTTAGAGACGTTAAATCACAGTCACTAGGAGACCTCACTCTGAAGGACACTGCAGAGGTGCCAAGAATATTGTCCAGAGATGTGAAAACGATTCTCAAGTCTTTGGACCACAAATGTCACAACTTGACACACCTGATCATGACTGCCATGGTCTCCTGGAAATGGGAGCTCAGGTTCTTGCCCACAGGAAAAATAAATCCCTTCTGAGTGCTTCCCACCCTGAGAGCCAGAGGCATCCAAAGTAGCTCTCCTCTCTGTGAAGGGGCACTCTCCATTTATGAGGGTTGGTCCTCTCATCTTTAACCATTTCTCCAGCTGTCCTATCCCCCCATTTTTCATCACCTCCTCCAAAAGTGATGCTCCCAAAGTCCTTAGACACAGGTTACCTACATTTTTAGCTGGAGGAGTCTGCTTTACAAAATAGATGGTGTGTGCTTCCTTTATACACTGTAAAAATAAAATCCAATACAAATTAAAGTCTTCCATCTCATCTACCCCAAAGCTTCCCCCATCCTTCTCTGTCACCCAAGCCCAGGAATGAAAGAAGGAAGCCGTCTGTGAAAATGAGGCCCGCAACACATCCTCTACAACTCTAGACTCTTCAAGTTCCCTGCCCGAGGGGGACACACATACAGCAAAACCATGTGTTGTGTAAGGCTGGAGAGATGGCCCAGAGGTTAAAAGCACTTGCTACTTACTCTTGCAGAGGACTCATGTTTGGTTCCGAGCTTCCACATGGAAGCTCACTACTGTCCATAATTCCAGTTCCAAGAAATCTGGCATCCTCTTCTGGCTTCTTTGAGAATAAGTCACTTACAATCCTGTCCTTATCCTCTGTTCTACTCTCTTTGGGAATGATCTTGACTTTCCAGGCCAAGGATCCCACCAAACTCCAGGACAGGCTCTCATGTCATGTCTCTATTCAGGCTGCATCAGCTAGGTCCCTTCCGGAGGGTTTTCATTCGTAACCCTCAAGCCAGGTCCTAGACTTTAGCTATCTTCAGACTCAAGAAAGACATTATGTTCTCTTCCTTAGTTCTTCATAGAATCATCCTGTGCCCACCTCATGACCACTTTAAGTTTTCTCCATCTGCTTTTCCCTCTCTCTTCGTACTCTAAAACTCTCTAATCTGCCTTCCCAATTTAATCTTATGGTTACTGAAACAATAGTTGGTTGTGTTGCATAAGCAATGTGTCAGCTACTTTAGCTTTTTGCACTGTTATGCAGCAAAAAATTAAACTCTCAGTAGTGAAGGGCAGTATCCACTTTTCTCATTGCTGTGACCAGGTATCTGGAAAGAAGCAGTTTAATGAAGGAAGAGGGACTTTTTTGGTTCCTAGTTTAAGGGTACAGCCTATCATTGTGGGGAAGTCATATAACTGTGGCATGAAGCACTGTGTACATAAAGTCTGCTGAGAATCGGAGGGAGTGAAAGAGAGAGAGAAGAGAGAGGGAGGGGGGGAGAGGGGGGAATTCTAGTGCACATTTTCATGTACTCGGGGTACGGGCCCCATGGCTTGGGAATGCCTCTTCAACTAACCCTTTCTGGAAACACTCTCATAGACCCGCCTTACTGATTCCCTGAGAACTCCTCAATATAATCAAATTGACAATGAAAATTAATCATCAAGGGGATGAAGTATGATAGCAGCAATCCTTTAAAGAGATAACATTGGAGCAGAGATGTGGACAGCTGAGCAGTACTCTAGGCAGTGTCTGAGGAAAGAGCATTCCAGAAAAAGACAACAAAGGTGAGCCTGGAGTGTTTCGGGAGGACAGAGCTGCTAATGCAGAAAGAACATGGTAAATAGGGTGGGTGGGAGGCTAGATGGAAGCCAGAAGTCAGAGCATGTAGGCCTCCAAGCATGGAGAAGAATATGGCTATGACCCTAACAGGTGAGAAATGCCTAGCAGGTTTGGAGAAGAGCAAGCCCTCGGGACTGAAATATTAAAGCATCATACGGGTCCCAAGGAAGACCAGTCCCTGCTCTTACTGGTAAGCCATTGCTTCAGCCCTATTTCAGTATTCTTACTGAAATAGACTTACAAAACATTATCTATGATATATGTTTTTCAAAGTATAGACTATGCATTACCATCAAAACAAAGAGACAATTATATGGAAATCTTACTTCCTGCTGATTTATATCTAGCTCTAATTCTATAAAATATGAGAAGAGGCGATGCAAGGAAGGGGAGTTTTAAAGGAAATACCTTAATTCAGTTGCCTTCTCAATTAACCCATTACAAGCTTAAGCGTCCACCATTGCTAGGCTCTTAAATTTCCCTTCAGTATTATTGGCAACAATGTTTACAGTTCCAGGGACTACTGAGCCCCAGATTTTAGCTTCTCCTCATGTTTCTCACACCAGTGAAGTTTCATATTCTTATAAACATTTAACTGAATGCATGTGTGCTTAAAAAAAACTTCTGCACTAACATGTTGGTTTTCAGTTGCTACCATCAGCTATCATACTCCCTAAAGTCTGCCCTTTGAAAGGGTTGCAGATCTCCCTGGGCAGGTAACAGCTGTGTAGATATGCTAGGGGGAAAGGGAGTACTCAATGCTCTGAAGAACAGCAAAGTTCATTTCTACAGGAAGCATCACAATTAAGGAAGGAACAAGCACAAACGCTGTGCTGACCCTACCCCAAATTCATGACCTCTTTCTCTTTATTATTATGTGGCATATATGTACATGAATAAATATGTGAGTACAACTCACTGAGTCTAAGTGTTGCTTGTTTGTATATTATTTTAGGACGGACCACTTGGTTTTGAATAGCCAACTAGGAGACTCATCTCTGGGAAAGTCTAATTCTTCCTCTCCCGGCAGTTGTTAATTGCTTGTCACTTCTCATCTAGAGATGGGGTCCCTGAAATTTTTTTCTAAAGTGACAAGATGGCAAGATTATTTTTCTAAGGACAGCTTTAATAATCCAAATATAACAAAAATGTTTTTTAAAGCCTTCAAAACCAGCCTTTTCTTCATTTTCATTAGGAATAATGCTTAATACTCTGTAAGGTGCTTACATACACTGTATCAGTCGGGATATACTAGGTTATGCTGCAGTAATAAGCAGCTCCAAAATCTCAAAGTTTAACATAATGAGAATTCTTTCATATACTTTATGGCCATCATAACAGTGGAGTCTCTTTTGCATTATGGCGACTTATGGACCCAAGTCACAAAAAACAAAATTTGTCTCAGTGTCCACAACCACTACAACAAAGAGGAGAATGTGTGGCAAACCAATCAAGGTTTATTCTAGTTTCTACCTGAGAGTGACACATAACACTTCTGCTCATAATTCATAGGCCAAAGCACTTCCTATAACTGTGTCTATCAATCAAGCAGAGTGCAACTCTTGTCCCAAAAAGGAGACAACCAGAAACATATTTGGAACCGTTACTAAGCTATCACATGCCTATCAGCACACCAAGTACTTGCAGGAAACAAAGCCCAGAAAGAGTCTGAGATTGAGATTTAGTGCCTCTTCCACTGCTACCCATTGAGCTATTGGGGAGCAGACACTAATACAAATCTTAGCTTAATGTCTTTCCTGCACAGCGTGGTCTCAACCCTTGACTATGTCAGCTAGACATTTCTCTTTGAACTAATTTATTTACTTGTGTCCTAGTTTCAGAGGGCATTTCAATGGCTCTGTGTGGCAGTTGGGCCACAGCCTTAGCTTACAGACATAGGGCTTCTGGCTGTGATGGTATTGCAGAAAACACAGGTTTTATAATCATTTGATTTTTTCATTTATTTTAATGACCTATTAAAATAATGATATGGTTGATTCAATCAACTAAACTGTTTAAGATTGAGGAAATAATGATTCCTTTGAAGGGGGAAAAACGTCAATTCAGAGGTCGTGTGCGGCTGTTAAGGAAAGCATTCAAACACAATGTGTTACGACTGTGCACCCCTTGTGCCAAGAGCCAGAGGGGAGGAAAAGAGCATCGAATGTTCCTGTGTGCTTAAGAATTTGAGCCCCAGCATTGCACATTTCCATCAACACTAAGCTGTTATTGTGTGAAAGGGGAGTCTTTGCAAGAAAGAAAGAGAGGGGGGAGGGAGGAAGAGAGGGAGGGAGAGAGAAAGAAGGAATGGCAAGGGAGAGAGAGAGAGAGAGAGAGAGAGAGAGAGAGAGAGAGAGAGAGAGAGAGCTGACTTTTTTCTTGACTGAAATGAGTTTTCCACCACAGGCTAAAATGAAATACATGTTACATGACAACAAAGGATCTGAAATTCCAGAATAGGAGAGAGCCCAGATAATTTTCTAAGAGATTTTTCTAGCGTTTTCTCTCCCATCATGCATTTTTCCCAGACTTAAGATTACATAAATTCCTTAGACAATTGGCATCCAAATCTTTAGTTAACAGATAGATTCACAAAACAATTTAAGTCTCCTCTCTCTCTCTCTCTCTCTCTCTCTCTCTCTCTCTCTGTGTGTGTGTGTGTGTGTGTGTGTGTGTGTGTGTGTGTGTGTGTGTGTTTGGCTGGTGAGTGTGCATGTGTCTGCATTTCTAGGGCCCCTGGGATGAAATTACAGTGAAAAATTCTGAAGCAGTCTTATTTTTCTCAACTTGCCTGAAACCAGTTTCACGCTTCTTCATTTTAATAGGAACCCAATGAAGGATGCTGACTCATTAAGAGACTGTAGCAAGAGGTGTGAATTCTTAGCTGCTGGCTATGCATAGCTATGGGTTAGTATTTCGAAAAGGTGAGAAAGTGATTTCACTTAATGTTTAAAGAATTAGATTTGAAGTTTAGACCTAGAAGTTGTGTTCATAAAGGACTTCAGAATTGAGGAATATTCTAAGCTGTCACTATTGACAAGATTGCTTTTCATTCAAAAGCACTATAACAGGTAAAATGTACATACACATTTATGTATATGCATACATACATGCATACATATATAGACATAGAAATTTATAGGTACATATAAAACATATCTTTTTAATTTAAGTTCTTACTAGTTATAGTGTAGGTAGCAATGACACCTAACACAGAAGGCTTGACTCATGGCTGTCACCATTGTTTACATTTTAATCAAATGCAATATATTGATGATTTTTATTTTAAAAACAGTTTTGTCATAATACACACTTTAAAAATACTATCTGAAGTGGAAATTCTCGACACAAAGCACATACATAAAGCAAATTTGCCTTGGTTGAGGAGAGCAGAGACCCGGGCCTCATCAATCACCTAGTGCTAGTCCATGCCTTGACTTCTTGGACACCACTGAACATGTTTGGAAAACTCATTGCTCCTTATCATTTCTCATTTATGTCTGATAGAGGTCACACACACACACACACACACACACACACACACACACGCACGCACGCACGCACGCACGCACGCACGCACGCACACACACACGTGCGCACGCACACCATTAGAAATTGTATTTGACAGGTATTCTGAGCACAGATAATTCATTTCTCACAATGGTAAAAACACAACTGTTTTGTTGAGCACTGACTCATGCACTCAAAAATTTGTGTGTTTTGTCTATAATCTCACTGGAATTCAATATGATTGGCATCACTACTCTTGTTTTGAAAATAAGAAAGGAAATACAGAGAGCATGTAGACACCCAAGCATTTGAACCTGAGATAGTCTTTCATTGAAGGTCAAGCTCCCCCCACCATGTTACATACATCCCAAAGTGGAAGTCTATGAAAATCTATGGGCTTTGTTTAAGTTTTAACTCCTTCGCTTTTTAACAATCTGCAAACCTTATTACATGGATATTCTGGATCATCAATATATATTTTATGTTATTATATTATATTAATTATATTATTAAATAAGTATTATATCTAAACACTGACATGAGATGTCAGTGCTCCCATTTGCTCTTGTTAGCAAGTGTGTGGTCAGCAAATGCTACTACTTTAATGCCTCCTACTAATAATGAGAAAAACAGAGATGACGACAATAGTAAATTATGCATTCACACCAAATGAAAGCCAAATGATGTCATAAGGGGCTACACAAAGTCCCAAGTTACTTGTGTTCCTGCTCCGGCGCATGGCCCTCCACCCATGTGCATGTATGAAGCACTCACTGGTGAGTTAGTAAAAGAAGAGGAGGGTAACAAGAAGCTGGGAGTGAGATGGGGGAATAAAAAGGAGTTGGAGCAGGGACTGTGGAGTGGATATGATCTAAATAAATTATATCCATGTGTCTTTGTTAAGTTGTCAATTGCTGTGATAAAACACCATGACCAGAAGCAACTTGGGGAGGAAAAGGGCTTGTTTCATCATATAGCTTACATGTTTTTTTCTTCCAGAAAGTTGGAGCAGGAATCTGGAGGTGGGAACTAGGGCAGAAGCCATGGAGAAGTACAGCTTACTGAATTTCTCCTCATGACTTGTTTAGCCTCCTTTCTTATAGCAACCAAGATCACCTATCCAGGGAGTGGCCCCCCATAGTGAGCGGGCTGCTCCTACACCAAATCAATCAAGAAAATGCACCACAAGCTTGTCAACAGGCTAATCCAGTGGGTACATTTCCTCAGTTGAGAAATGATTCTATGAAACCTGTGTCAACCTGATATAAAGCTAACCAACACACTCTGCATGAGATTGCCAAAAAATAATTTAAAAAATACACAAAATTTCCAATAAGTCTGAAGACTTTCACGCCTTCTATTCATCTACTTCTTAGCCTTTGAGGTGGAATTTCAAATATCTTTCATGACTGGCTAACCACTCCTAATAACTTTTAAGGTCATGAATTTGGAAATCTAGCTCAGTTGTTTTCGAAGCTGTGTGCTTATTCAGAACTCTCTGTTTGATTGTACTGTTCTTCAGACCTATGAACAAATAAAACAGACAAGAACTTCAGATTCTATCATCTTAAGACAACGTGGACCTCTAGGCATGAGATCACAGGGAAAGTTTCTTCTACTCCTACTTTTATGGCCTTGGCCTTCATCCACAAGTCAACACTTCTCCCTGAGTGTGGGCCATGTGGTCCTATGGCTTGCATGCAACTGTAGTGATGGACTAAGGTTCCAACATTCAGGATGACTGCTGAGTCATTGTCATAAAAAGTATTCAAGTTGAATATACTGCTAGGAGGTGGCATGGTCTGAAGGGGTTTGAAGACTGCCCACATTTTTTCCTCTTCTTCCTGGGTTAATAGCACTCTTGTAGTCAGATATGACCATACGATAGGTTCTAGCTGAAAGAAAGTGGATAGAGGTCATGTGTTCACTTCCAGGCCTGTCCTGTACAATTTTTCCTTATCTTGACAGCCATGACATTTCCACTATGATGATCTGCACAGACATCCTCGGTGATATTTTGATAACCACAATTTGAATATAGTACATGTTTTCTAAACCTGGGTCTGTAAGTAACTTAATGAATGAAGACCACACCAGTAACGTATGTGACACTGCTGCTGCACACAAAGAATACATATTTGTCCTGTTCTAGAGGTTTTATACATTTGGGGAAACTTGTCCATTATGATGTTTTACCACAAAGAATACAGCAACCAATGGGATGCGCCTCACCCTACAACTGCTTACTTGAACTTTTTTGAAAAGGGTCTTAGTCACCATTACTTTCCCAAACAGGAGGTACCCATTGACCTTATCCATTCAGAAGGATGTAACTTTGAAACTGGCCAACAAAAAGAGCCTTCTACCTCCACCCCAAAATGCCCCAAGCATGTGCCATCCGAGGAGAGTGATGCAATTTCTCTATGACTCTTGAGCTGAGGCTTATTCTGATAATAAAGCTTATCCCAGGAGGTTGGAGGCAGGATGAAGAAACACAATGTTGGTCACCCATCCTGATGGCACAGCATTTAATAAGTCATCCTGTCTGGAAGCCACTCTACTGTGGAGTAGAGGTGACTAAGTTGGTGGGAACTCTTAGTGCCATTAACCAAGCTAACTGGTTGGTTCATGCAGGGATTTAAATCTCACCCTAGACCTGTGCACACATTTGGCCCTGCATTATCCATTAGTAGGGCACTTGTGCATTTTAATACCCCTCCCCAAAACATTGATCCTTCACGATGGGTTAGCTTCGATTTTTCCCCATATTTCCACAATCATATTTCCATGTATTAGTCAGTTTTGCCTTTACTTTCTGTTACCTGTCACCAGGCCATGCCTAGAGGATGGTACCTGTGTCCTTTCTCTTACAAACCACTTTGCCTTCATCATTATGTGTCGAGAAAGAAGTATGGGCTAATGAATTAATCATCATACACCATCATTTATATCATATACTGAACAACAGACAAGTTGGAATTTCAATCCCCAATTAGTATGTCACCATGTATATAGTTAGAACCCATATTTCACCATCCACCTCCTTCCTGGATATGTGATTTCTTCCTTTTGGCAGCCCAATAATAATTCTCTTGCTTCTGCTTTATTTCCCAGGATAAAGACAGAACACAAAAAGCACAAAAGGGTTAAATATGTAGCAATCTGTTTGACATAGAAAGAAAAAGATGCTAAGAAATTTTAATAAAAATACAACCCTACTAGGACTTGGACTCATTGCCTCTGCAATATAAGGAAGACACCAGGCGACGTGAATTTACAGGTGTTAATTAGGCAACAGAGGACTCCTCAATTGTTCCCAGAATACCATACAAGCATAGAGAAATAGAAAAATTCAATCAAAGAACATTCGCTGCCTCACAGGAAGGACTGCATGCGTGCACAATGTCATGCAAATCAGGTTTAATTTACTGCGTGTTTTTCTGCCTCCACCAAATTTGTCGAAGAAAATGGATCTTTCTCTGCTCATAGCTGTAAATTCCTACATCATCAAAGCATGTACAGATCAGGATGTTGTTTCCCAACTGATGTTTAAATAATAACAGAAGAAACTCTCTGTGCAAAACCACTGAATGTCTATTCCCAAGGGCAGCATTAGTTTGGGAACATTCCCCACTGCTCTGCGGCATGGGGTATATTTGGGTAACAGGTATACAGATAGGAATGTATTTTGAAGCAGACTACTTACTCTGCTAGGAATTCCTCCTTCTTTCTAAAGAGCTGAGAATTAACTATTGTAATTGTTTGCATGAGGGTGACTTGGAATATATCCCTGCTGTCACAATTAATTAAACCATGTTCACTATTAAGTCTAAGTAACACTTTGGGGGACATAGCTGCACAGCATCAAACATCCAGTGTAGTGTTTCCCCTGCCACATGATCTGTTTTCATGGAGAACTGTAGACAGACACAGGTAAGTTCAGTCTCTCAGTGCTATTATGATGATGCAGCTACATCATCTTCCCATTCTGAATGTCACTCAGGGAGTCCCCACCATTTCCCTAGATTGTGTTGTTCTGGGCACTTGGAGTGATCTGCAGATGCAGACATATTGCAGCCATTACAGCCAGCCTTTCAGCCAGCACTACACTTGGGGCATGCTTACATCTGTTAAACTCTATGTGAATCACCTCAGAAATATTGGTGCCCATGAGTATATGGTTCTCATATCACACCTATGAGGTGAGCACATGTATCCAGCTAACAAAGAAGGAAACTGAGACACAAATGGGTTCATTCCCTTCCTGGACGTACTTCAGTCAACAAAACAGCAGAGATAGGATTTATCAATCTGGTTTGGGAGCATTTGACCTAAATCATGATTCTCTGCTCCCTCTATGCCCATCCAGTCTTTTTTGAATGAATGGATATGAGTGGATTAGACATGGTCTTCTAATCAGACATTAACCACTGATTGATTTCCTTCCAATACTCTTCAAGCCACATGCTATTCATGAAGCTCCAGTAGCATTGTGTGTTTGTGACAAGGAAATAGCATCTGTTCTGCCTCATGTTAATACTTATGAAGCCCAGACATTGTCTTTTAGTGTCTTATTCAAGAGTTGGCACCTCCTTGTATATTTTTCACTCTACACTCTGTCTGGATTATGTCCTTGCGTTGACACAGGAGATAGAGGTGAAGAGAATTCATCAGTTTCCATGGTTTCAGGGCACTGCTAAAATGATCTATTACCCAAATCTTATAGGCTCTTGATGTAAGTTATGATACATGAGTGTTAGGAGAGGTTATAAGATCAGTGTTAGTAAAAGCTTGAGAGAAAGGGGCTACAGAGATAGACACTGTGGTCTACAGGAAGGTCCAACCTCCAGAAGCTGAATGGAGAGTGTTTTCTGACCCTGGGGAGACAAGGTCTAACTGACTATGTGTGTCACCAAGACCGGTGCCTCATGCTCTGACTGAACTCTGGCTCAAGTGGAAAGAAAGCAATATCCTAGATTAACACACTATTACTGCATATTTGTGTTCTACTCACAACTGTGTCAGATTAAACAGGTCTTAGACTGGAACCATATGGACCACTTTCTATAGATCAAGTCAATTGCAGCATTTCTTACATAGTACAGCAACAGCATAACCTTTTAGCTTTGAGAGTGAGGAGAGAAATGGTACCAACTTCCTTCATTAATTCAACAGTGAAGCATCTGTAGAGGAGCTAGTGTGTGGACATATGATAAGATGCAAAGGCTGGCAGATGACTCAGACAGAACTAAGAGGAGGACACATCACAGTTGGCATGGGACATGGGTTTATGGTGCTGCCTCCTGCAATGCTGTCTCTTGGTGTGAAAACTAACATGAATTTATAATGCTTCACAACTGTAGGTCATTATGAAACTAGTAATAAAATACAATTAGAGCTTAATGAAAATTTATTAAGTCCTCGTGTGTGTTCTTTTTAAGTACTGGAGAAGATACAGAGATGGGGTAAACAGATTTTTATCCTCAAGGACATTTTTATTAATTCACAAACTATTTTTAAGTGCCAGGATGTGTTCACCAGAAACACTTTAGTGTTCAAAGCAGAACAAACTCCCTGTCCCTCAGAACTTACATGCTATCCAAAGAGAAGACCAATAAACAGAACCTTTAAAAGTAACGAGTATAATAACTGAGTGAGCAGCTAAGAGGGATCTGTGGTTGGGCTGATGCTTTCAAATGTACTAAAAGGAAGCATCTGGGGGGAAGATGAGCATCCTAAGAGAGGTGTGGTCAGTCACCTGTCAGGGAAAGGGGATCACTCAGGCCCAGCCTATGCAAAAGTCCTAAAGAAAGCATATTCAAAGGATGTTCAAGGAACAAGAGGGAAGTCCATGTGTTAGAAGTATGGTGACTGGTTTAGTTCCTGTTAGCAATTACATAAAATTGATTTTTATATAATCCAGTCTAGAATTGGGCTCAACCTCAAAAAGAGCAACCATACAACTCTAAAAACTGGAATGTACTATTAAAACGTTCTATTCAGAAAGTCATCTCCTATGCCAACTTGTTCAAGACTATTCCCCACTTTTCTATTGGGTTCAGTGTATGTGGTTTCATGTTGAGATCTATGATCCACTTGGACTTGAGTTTTATGCGTGATGATAAGTATGGATCTATTTTCATTTTTCTACATGAAGATACCCTGTTTGACCAACACCATTTGTTTAAGATGCTATCTTTTTTCCAGGATCTATTTCTAGCTTCTTTATAAAAAAAAAAATCAGGGGTACATAAGTGTGTGGGCTTATGTCTGGTCTTCAGTTGATTCCACTGATCAATGTATCTGTTTTTTATGCCAAGGCCATGCTAATTTTATTACTATAGCGCTGTAGTTGAACTTGAAGTCAGGGGTGATAATACATCCAGCAGTTCTTTTATTGTTCAGGATCATTTCAGCTATAGCAGGTTTTTGGTTTTGGTTTTTGTTGTTGTTGTTGTTGTTGTTGTTGTTGTTGTTGTGGCATCTGAAGTTGATATATATCCTTTCAAAGTCTGTAAAGAATCCTCTGCTCCCTCTGTTCCCCAGTACCTCAGGATTGTCCCTTGCCCTGCAACAGAACACCAGCCTGTAGTGTCCCCTCCTCCCTCTCCATGCCTCCTGTGGAACCCACACACCATCCCCTCCTGGCCTCTTCCCACAATTGCTGCCTTGTTCCCAGCCCAGAATTTGGGCAGACACTGTAGTGGGAATTTGTACTGCCCATAGTTTTGAAGTAGCTGCTTTAGGGTGTGGCTTTGGTGTTCGGACTTGATCCCTTATAAGGAAGAGGAGGGCTCTCTCGCTCTCCCTTAGGTGGTGGTCTAGGACCTGCATCACAGTATCCTGCACCTCTAGGGGCAGAAGACCTCGGCATTTCTTCACCTTCATTGTGTGAGTGTACCCCAAATAAATATCTGTTATTCTTTTATTTGGGCATTCGTGGACTCTTCTAATCTGCCCTCACACCCTTATCCAGTCAACCACATCTGCCAGAAAACAAGGTAGCCTATCTGCCTACCTTCTCTGCTCTCTATTCCTCCAGCATAACCAATCCCTCAGGCTCATCCCAGCTGCAGCCTCTCATCCCCCCTGCCCATGAATTTTGTGGATCCCACAAACCATCCTCCTGACTTCCCCCAAATCAGCACCTAGACCTATAATCACACCAAACCCAGATGCCTAGATGCCAGCATAAAAACACAATCAAAACATCCAGGAAAGTGTCTCCAAAAGAGCCCAGCTATTCCACCACAGCAGACCCTAAATGTTCCAACATAACTGAAGCACAAGAAAAAGATCTTAAAACCACCTACATGAAGATAATAGAGGTCCTTAGAGAGGAGATTAGTAAATCCCTTAAATAAATCCAGAAAAAACACAAACAAACAATTGAAGGGAATCAATAAATCCCTTAAAGAAAGCCCAGGAAAAAACAAACAGTTAAAGAAAATTTATATAAAACTGTTCAAGACCTGAAAATGGAAATAGAAGCAATAATGAAAACCCAAACTGAGGGAAAATGGAAATGAAAATTTAGGAATTTGAATGGAAACTACAGAGGCAAGCTTTACCAACATAATACAGGAGGAGATGGAAGGTAGAATCTCAGGCACTGAAGATACGATAAAGGTAAGAATACAACAGTCAAAGAAAATGTTAAATGTAAAAAATTTTTAACACAAAACAGCCAGGAAACCTGGGACACTGGGGAAAGATCAAACCTATAAATAATAGGAATAGAGGAAGAAGAATGACAGCTCAAAGGCTCAGAAAATATATTCAACAAAATCATAGAAAAATTTCCTAACCTAATGAAAGACATGCCTATAAGGGTACAAGAAGCAAGCAAAATACCAAATAGATTAGACCAGAAAATAAAGTTCCCTTGTAACATAATAATCAAAAGACTAAACATACAGAACCAAGAAAGAATATCAAAAGCTGCAAAGGAAAAAGACCAAGTAGCATATAAAGTTAGACCTATTACAATTACACCTGACTTCTCAATGGAGACTCTAGAAGTCAGAAGTGCTTGGGAATATGTGCTGTAGACTCTAAGAGGCCACAAATGCCAGCCCAAATTACTATACCTAGCAAAATTCCCAATCACCATAAATGGAGATAAGATACTCTATGACAAAGTCAAATTTAAACAATATTTATCTGCAAATACAGCCCTACAGAAGATGCTAGAGTTTTACCATTTTCAGGAGTAATTTACCCCAAACTGGTCAGCTGCTGACGATCGTCCAAAGAACAGAAGAAGACTGGCAGAAGGACAAATGTGGTTTAATATCTCCTTTCAGTCCAGCATTTGCCTATTCCTCACTAATGAAAGGAATTCTTGTTATCCACTCCCTTCTCTGAATACAAACCTCCCAAGGCCTCATGCTGGTCACAACCCTCCTCAGAGGGAGTCTTCGCAAGATGGAAGTCTCTCTGAAAGAATAAAATGTTCCAGTAAGTTAAAGAAGACATACACAATAGTTGAAAGATGAGACACCCTCCCTGACGCATCTTACTGCCATTCCCAAGCAGAGTGGCGGCAACTTGAAGGCCACAATGGGGAATACATTTTGGACAGCAACTGCCTCAGGAACAGCTCCTCACAGGTCCATTTGATTCTTCTAGATGAGTTTTTGTGGTGATGGGAGGGCTATGAGCTACAGGGAAGGAGGGAAGGAACGTAGATGGTGCTGCATAAAAATAAAAAGTTCTAGCTCCACCCTGGAGAGGTGGCCTTGCAGGTGTCATGGTAGGCATTGTGAAATGCCTCAAGTAAATACAGCAATGGTTTTCAAAGGATAACCCTAAGATTGCAACAGGACTCTGAGATTGCTTAAATGTTTATTATAGTTCATATTTCTAGGCTCAGCCCAGGCTTCCAGAAAAAAAATCCTTGGATCAACCCCCAAGAATTTAAATTTTACCAAGCTACAGAAATGCTTCTAGTACATGTATCATTTGAGAAACATTAGTAGAAATACTATGTAAGTGGTTAATGTTGGTCTTTGGGAAGTGTGTGTATGTGTGTGTGTGTGTGTGTGTGTGTGTGTGCGCGCGCGCGCGCGCGCGCGCATGTGCACGCGCCATGTATGTGCACGAGCTCACTCACATGTCTTCCTGCATTGTGTGTATAACACTGTCTGATCCAATAGGAACTTTTCCATTGAAAGACTACAGAAGCAGATGAATAACTCACAACTCAAAATGGAAAGGATTTACCCTGCATACTCTTGTCAAGTTTTTCCACATGATATGGAGTATCAAAATCAGAAGCAAATGTGTGTAAGAACACACACACACACACACACACACACACACACCACACACACACACATACACACACAGTGCCTGGGTGGCCTACCTTGCCTAATGTCTTGGGCATGATTCCATGATGGCTATTTGGACTTGCAAAATAGGTCCAGCTGTCAAAAAGACTATGAATTCCAGACAAGATATTTTCCCACAAGGCCCCTGAAAGATGACACGGAGAGAAGGAAGTGTCTGTGCAGAGAGGAGTTGAACTGAGCTAAAAAAGAAAAAAAAAAAGTAAGCCTAAGAAATCCAGTGATTAGTGAATGAGACCAAGATGAAAGTTTAAATATCTGGGCTACTTTTCTCACAGACTAGGATGTTTTGTACTTTAAATTAAGACACTCAGCTCTTCAGTCAAGAATGGTAAGTGTAGCTGGGCCTGTGGGGCATGACAGTAATCCTAGCTACATGGGGGGGGGGATGAATCAGGAGAATGGTGAGTTTGAGGCCTGAGTTAAAGCCAGTCTGAGAAAGTTAGTGAAATCCTATCTGAAAATGAAAAGAGAGCTAGGGATATATGAGGTGGTAGAACACTTACCTAGCTTGCAAGAAATCATATCTTAGTATTGAAGAAAGTAAAACAACAACAACAAAAGGAATTTACTAATCCTGACAGAGTAAGCTGTGGGGAACAGGTGGGGCAGAAAAGGGAGCATGGCTACCCCACACTCACCCACCTCCCACTCTCAGGATCCTAACAAAGAGCTTCATGTGTTTAGTATGGATAAGATGATGCCCTGGAAGTTTTGGTTTGGTTTGGTTTGGTTTGGTCTGGTTTTGAGATAGAATCTCTCTATGTAGCTCTGATTGTCCTGGAACTCACTCTATAGACCATGCGGGCCTTGAACTCAGAGATCTGCCTGCCAAGTGCTAGGATTTAAGTCATGCACCATCACTTCCAAGTGATAACAAGGAGTTCTTGTTTGTTTTATGGCAGACAGTACCAACATGAAAAGCAGCCTATAGCAGTATGTGATGACCAGTTTCTTTTGTCCACTTGACTTACGAAGGAAGCCTCAATGAGGAGTTTGCTAAATTAAATTGGTCTGCAGGCACGTCTGTAACAAATATTCTTCATTGGGTAAAATGGAGTGGGAAGACCCACCCTGAATGTAGGTCATACCATTGGGTGAGTTAGATCCTGAGCAGAATGATAAGGATAAATGAATCTGAGCATGAGTACACATACATGAAGTCACTGCTCTCTGCTCTTGACTGTGAATGTGATGTGATCAGTTGCTACCAGTTCCTGCCATCTCGACCTCCCCAAAATAATGTACTGTTGAGTTGTGAGCCAAATCTTTTCTCCATTGTTTTTGTCAGGGTATTTTTTTAAAATCACAGCAACAGGAACAAAACAAAGATATAGTTCCAAGAAATGGAAAGAGACATGGCCAGCCAGAGTCAGGTAGGATGTGGTCACCTCTCCGCAGCCTTCACATACTCACAGGAATATAGAAGGTCTTCAAACTTGCAAGACTAGATCTGTAGAATTCAATGCATTTTATAACACACACATGCATGCACATACATTAAAGTAAAATTCTTATGAAATAACAATTACTTTTATTAGGTACAAAATATACAGAATCAATACTGAATACCTTGCATATGGATTTATAAAATAACAACAACAATAATAATAGCAATAATAAACATCTGGCATTCAGGAATATAGGAAACTGTAGACCAGACATGACCCTGATACTTACCATAAGTCCCTTATGGCTTCCATTTATTTTATTATGGTAAATGCTCACTATGTCAGTTAATATTAAAGACCACCTTGATGGGATCTAGGATCACCTAGGAAATGGGTCTTTTGAGCATGCATGTAAGATTAAGATGTTATTTTGATTAGGTTAATCATGTTGAGAAGACCTATTCATTATGGGTGGCACCATTCCCTGGGCTGAAATTATGAGCTGTATAAGAAAGATAAAGTAAGACAATCACAATAATTAATTGTTCTATACTTCTTATTGTGGATATAATGTGACCAGATTCCTCAATCTCCTGCTGCAGTGACTTCACCATCTTGATGGACTATAGCCTCAAACTGAGTCAAAATGAACCTCTTCTTCCTTAAGACGCCCTTGTTGGCATATTTTATCAGAACAATGGAAAAAATAATCAAAACACTGCCTTGATTCATCTAATGAATTTTCTATACATAAGTAAAATACTGTACCAAAGGAAGAGACACTTAGAGGAAGAAAGAAAGATGATCTTGTAAGTTCCTTTTCTTATTGTATGCCTATTCTGAGTCTGCCTGCTATGTCACTTCCTGCCTGGATCTCTTACTACATTTCCCAGAGTCCTTCTTGACTCCTAGTCTTTATCAAACAATAAGATAAACATACAAAGAAGGACCTCCCCCATCATCTCCTCTTTTCTGTCTAAATAAAAGAAGGGTTTTCATTACCATTTAAAACCAACACCATTTAAATGAAAACAAACATTTATAAACAATATTTGGAAATTTCATATCAAACTGCTTCCTGCTGGTTGGGGGCATACCATAGGGATCAAGATAAAACACAAAAATCCTGGCTGTAGAGGTCTATGAATGTATTGTCTCAGCTGTTTTGGATGTAGGATCAGTTGGGCCACTGCTTCAGGTGGTCTTGCTTGATCAAACCATATTAGTCTGGAAGGAATCCACAGCTTTTCATTTTGTACCAGGTCACCCAGCTTTTTTTTTTATGTGGGTGATGGGGGTTCTGGGAAATGAAGCCAGCCTTTCATAGCCACAAGCAAGCACCTTACAGACTCAGCTATGTCCAAGATGGAAAAGATCATTTTATTAGCAATATTTTTATAATCAGGCAAGACTCTGGTTCACAAGAATGTGTTGGGCCTTGCCCATATAAACATTCATGAGATGTAATCTGATTAGGCTTTCTGAGAGCTAGGAAGTTTGCCATTGCTTACCTTTAGCAACAAAAGGCCACTATGGGCTAGGAATTCACAGACTGCAGGATGGCAGTTGACAGCAGATAAGCCCCTGAGACTCATTTTCTTGACCTTCCAGAGCTTTCCAAGGCAGTTTTCGGTATCCATCCATCTGCTGATGGACTGCTAAGCTGAAGATCTGTACTGACCAACAAGTGCTGTCTACCATGTCTAAGAACAACAATACAAAAAGTGCAAGCAGTGGAGCCACGAGTGTCATGTGTCACATGTCTGGGACACAATGGAGACTCAAAAAAAATGTTTCAAAAATGCACAACTCCCAGGAGACCAGGACTAACTGAGAAGTCGGGAGTCCTCATCACACATGCTGAGGCAGGAGCATCAGAGAATGCCTTTCTAAGCATATTTGCAGCTGAAAAGACTAGAGAGAGACAAAACAGGAGTGGTTCCTGTCCTCAGAGGCCAAATGAAGTCAACTGGAGACCTGATGCTTCTCTCTTTGTGCTGTGTTGTGCTATCAGTTATGAGGTTCCTGTTGAGTTAATTTCTCTGTTTAAAGCTCTCACCCTGTATTAATTAGCTGATAGAATCCTTATGGTGTGATGTGTGGTTAGGGCCATTGTAGAATGAACACTGTCACAGAAATCTGTTTTGTGGGACTTGTTAGCATGGATATTATTTAGCTAAATAGCTCTGGATGACTCCTTCGGAGCCTTCTGCATCTGTTGGGCAATTCATTTTATAGTTGGGGACTTTCAGTTTCCTATGTTTCAACTTAGCCAACTGTAGTGACCTGTCTGTAGTCCAGGGTCGCTAATAATAGCTATCAGTGTTACTACTTCACTTATCATAGAGTAGAGAAAGCCCCAGAGTAAAACATAGTTTTATTCCATTTTTGAAGAGTCTTAAAAAATATATTATTTTTTTCAAACAAATTGCTTCAAGGGAAAAGAAGGAGTTTGAATTACATCAAACACCAGATTCTTTTTGAAAAGAACCTGTTGGAGTCGGGCAGATGAGAGCTGACATGAATTTGCGCTCATCAGTTTGTGCACCTGGGAACAAGTGGACTTGAGTTTGGAAGGGTCCATTGGATGAGCTCTACAGCAGTCAAGGCAGCTTGACTAGATGATCAAGGGGTTTTAGCTTTGCTGCAGGCAATGCCATAGAATGTCAGGGAAGAAGTCCCCCGCATCTCAGGGCTGGGTGATTGTGCTGGCAGCCCTGTGATGTCAGCAGCAGCGTCCTCATGGGCAGCACAGGCTGCTTGTGAAGTGCAAATATTCCAGTGATGACAGATGGGGCTGGAAAGGAGTGATTATTTAATAATTCTGCATTCCCATGGAATGTTCTGGCAGCCAGTAAAGAGGGGAGGGGATGTGGATATAGCCTGTGTGGGGACTCCACGGAGGTCAAAATACTTTTCTAGACACAGTTCGTTCTCATGTGTCCTTCAAGATGCAATTAAAACCTCTGCAGAAAAGAATGCCAGGATGGACATGTGTAAACATGAAAGCCACCAGTGGCATCTGGGCAGCCTCAGCACCCACTTCATTGCTCTGGCTACATAGCCAATAATAACCTTACACCCACTACAGGAAACAAAGCCCTCCTTCTGAAGCCTCCTCCCTTGCTTCCCCTTTGTTAACCAATTCACTGCAATTGTGTCACTCATAACCCAGGAACAAAGATAGAAATTGAATCAAGTTCCCGTTTCTGCTGCCTACAAGTTCTCTTAGTTATTTAACTTCTCTAATCTAAATGTATTCATTTGCAAAATGAGGATAATAATATCTAATTTACAGGGCTGTGATAAGGATTATGTGAGCTAATGCAGACGAAATGCTTAGTGAGGTGTTGCAGAGGAGTAGGCTGGTCCCCCACAGTCTCATCTAACCTGCAGGAAAATGCAGAGTCTTCAGGCACAAGGCAAGGGCCTGCACTCTGTGCATAGCTGCCACTAAATCTACTACTAAATGCCCTCACACAAAATGAATATGCAAATAGCTTCCCTCACTTTCTTTAGAACAGGACTTACAGGTTTGCCGAATAAAACGCTGTGTGGTAAATAGTTTAGGCTTGTACCTAGCTGGTCATTACGGCAACTAGTCACCTTTCTCACTGTAGGGTGGACACAGTATAGACGTTATATACACAAGTGAGTATGCCTATGTTCCCTTAAAACAGTAGTTCTCATCCTGTGGGTTATGACCCCTCTGGAGATCCAACAACCCTTTCACTAGGGTCACCTAACACCATCTGCATATCAGATATTTACATTATGGTGCACAGCAGTAGCAAACTGACAGTTATAAAAGTAGCCACAAAAATAGTTTTATGTTTGGGGATGGGGGATGGTCACCACAACATAAGGAACGGTATTAAAGGGTCCAGCATTAGGAAGATGAGAACCATTGCAACATTATGTACAACCGAGGTTCCAGATACACTGGGCTTTGACAACACCTGATCTGGGGTAGAAATACTTTGTTTGAGGAAGAAAGGTCACAAATTCAATGCAACAGTCACCAAACAACCCACACAGTGGAATGTTTGGTTAAGCTTATTCACAAAGATGGTTTGGGACTTCAGTCTCCAGGCATCTTATTAAGAAATAATGCACACGTTCTAGACAGCAATAAAACATAATGCAATAGCTATGATCAGCTGTGTGGAGGAGAGAAGAAGAAAGTTAAAATTGGGCTAAAAACCACAATTTGCACAGGAAAACTTGGTCAACATCAGAGAGAATTTATTTGGTGAGCTATCGATTCTACTGGCTCTCTGGTGAGCATAGTTTAGAAGTCCTAGAGAAGTTTGAACTCGCCATGAGAATTGGAAATGCTGGCAACATCAAAAACCATCACCCCCCTACACACACACACACACACACACACACACACACACACACACACACACACACACATATTCAACTGATCTTCAAAAGAAGTATAACTTTAGAAATCACAGTAGGGTAAAATCCAGCTGCGTCTACACCCAGAACCCTGCTTTATGAAAAGGAAGATGATCACATTTGAATGCAGCTCTTTCACTGACTCTGTCAGGTATGGGATGGGGAGGGGAGGAGAACACAGAGGCTTAATTGGGTTTTTAAAAGTTCATCAATCAACTAGTTGTTTTCAAAATAGCTGTTTTTTTTTCTTTAATGAGCTCAACTTTTCACCCTCTTATATTGTCTGACAATATAGGAGCTTCATATACAAATCTGACCAAGTCTCTCCCCAGACCCTTCAGTGGCTTCTCTCTGCTATGACATTCTCAGGATAAGGTTCGGCACACCATCTGCCCTACGCGGTTTTGTTGGGGCTCCACCGACTTCCCACTAGAACATTGCAGGTTCTCCATTCCCAGCAGTGTTCTCCTGTCTCCTTCAGGTTGTCTGGCTACAGTGCCACCTTCCCTAAGTTCATCTCCCTTCCCCACCCCGCCACACACTCACATTCACACGGTCTTAGTCTAGTTAACTTCCATATGCCCTGAGCCCCAGTCAACTGTCATCAGAGCTGTCTCCCGCCTCTGAGCTCTGATCACAGTTTGTCATCAGACATTCATTAGGGTGATGGTTTAATTAATATCTGCCTCCCCCTCTGGGCTCCAGGCCCCCCAAGGAGCAGGAAGCACACAGCCTTTTAATGGCAACAGGCTTAGCTCGGTGCCTGGAAGAGGATTTATAATAAAAAGATGTGATGGAGGGGTAATGAGAAAGACTCGGAACTAAAGTATCACCAGAAATAGTCAAAGTAAAGAATTGCTAAGGAATATTTCATATATTGTAGATAGAGCACAACTGATTTTTTAGAATGATCCAATTTCCTTGTTCATGGCCAGTTCTTAAATGATGCTTTGGAGTGAGGTCGGAAACATTTTCCTGGGACAGACAGAAATGTTTTAAGACTCAGGGACCATAGCACTTCAGTCAGATAGGGGCAGGCAGAAAACATTTTAGGACCAAAGCATTTTGATTTAGTTGTATAATGCTATTGTCATCACATATTATAGAAGCCAGAGACAGTACAGAAACAAACGGCTGTATTCCCACTAAACCAGGGCTTCTAACCTTTCTTACTGTTGACATTTGGACCTAATCATTTCTTGGTTCAGGGATGTTTTGCAAATGGCCTCTGAAGTAGTACCCTTGGACTTAATCCACTCTTGCCAATACTGTCCCGCCCACACCAGTATTGACAAATGTGTGTCAGAGTGTCTCCAGACATTGCCTAAAGCTCGTTGGAGATAAAACCATTGCAGTTACAACCAATGCAAAAACTTGACAAAATACAGCCAATTTTGAGCTGTCTTCAGCCATGGGCTAGCTGGGTGGCTCCTAGTCTGGTAGAAAGGACAAGCTGTGGAAGATTCTTGGTGGTCTATGTCTGTGTAAGCTGCTGATGCCCTCTGGTCTCCAACCTCCATGGGTGAAGGTTCTTTGACTACTTCCTTTCTCCAAAGCAAGTAAACCTATGGAATGTAACTGGTGCAATTCTTGGGGGAACAGCGGGTCTACTGGTTTTAGACTGTGAAGTTAATTTGCTTGAGCAAAGCAGGAAGGAACCATGCATAACACATGGCTCCTACACGCTCTTGTAACTATGCAATTAACCAGCTTTAAGCAAAGTGTGCATTATGAAGCAATTCCACAGACAAAATTTTAAACAAAATAAAAGCAAATTTGGGAGTTTGTTTTTATTGTAAACATTTTGGCCACCACCAGAATGAGTTGTCCACAGAGTCATGAACACAGCCAGAAAGCTCGCAGGTAGCTTGTCCTTGCCCTGTGGCTCTCTCTCTCCCTTCCCCTGAAGAATCCAGGGCCTTGAGCCATAGCTTCATCTTCCCACTTTGCATTATGCTCTGACTTTGTGCTTTGTCTTCATTTCTTCCAACAAATCTCAGAAACTGTGCTGTGCATTCATTTCAGATCTGTAAATGTGGGTAGAAACCTAGGCAAGTTAGCTGTGTGAGACACAAAGAAAACAGTTCAGGTTTCAATTGTTGTTCAAGAGGGTTCCTTGCAAGGAATCTGGAGGCTGAGGCCTTTACAACATACCTATATCTGAAAGATATCCTGAATAAAAACAAAACAAAACAAAAAGCAAAAACAACACTTCCAGGCTGGAGGCACCCCAGTTGCTAAGATGCTTGCCATGAAATTGCAAAGATTTGCATGTTATCCTCAGAACCCACATAAAGGTTGGTCATGGCAGAGTCTGTAGAGAAGAGGAGTCCCTGAGGGTTGCTAGTTCACCAAGTGCAGGTGAATTGGCAAGCTTGGTGGGAGACCCTGCCTCAAAAAATAAAGTGGAGATCAACATAACAATGAAATAGAAGGCAGAATCTCCTTCCCTAAACCCAAAGCCCTTGATGGTCAAAAAGGTGGTGCAGAAAGACAGCAGAGAGAGAGGGGGAGAAAGAGAGAGAAGGAAGGAAATAAAGAAAGGAAAAAGAGAAGTGTTACATGTCACCTACTTTCAGGCAGCCCAAGGCACTGCCACTTTGGATGTGGCCCAAATGCCCTTGCATGAGATGGCTTAGGAAAAGCAAGCCTGGCCACTCTGTCATTATCAAGTTCCCCCTGACTACCAAGTCAGCCATGAAGAAAACAAAAGACAATGACACACTTGTGTTCATTGTGGATGTTAAGGCCAATAAGCCCCTGGGCAAACAGACTGGGAGGGAATTCTATGTTGTTATGACCACAGTCAAGCAGGCTGGTGGGGAGAAGGCATGTGTTCATCTGTTCTTGATTATGATCCTATGGAGATTGCCAACAAAATTGGTCCCATTTAAACTGGATCTAGCTGATAATTCTTTTTTAACAGTTCATTTTAATTATGTATTTGTGTTAGTTTGTACATGTGAGCAAAGGTGCCAACAGAGGCCAGAAGAGGGTACTGGGTTCCTTAAAGCTGGAGTCACTGGTGGTTGTTAGCTACTGAGTGGGGTGCTGGGAACTGAACTTAGGTTCTCTGAAAGAGCAGTGTGCAATCATCTTAACCACTGAGCTATCTTTCCAGCACCAAACATAGACTTCTAGTTAGAAGTGCTGGAAATTGAACCCCTGGCCTCATGCACAGAGCTACACTCTAAACAACTGTGAATTCTAAAGTACACATATTTCACCATTAGATAAAAGAAAGATTAGGCAAAGAATAACTAAGGACATTGATGTACATGTTTGCATGCACACACACACACATAAATTATACACATAGGAACACACATATATATATGACCACACACACACACACACACACACACACACACACATACACACACACACACACATAAATATACACATAGGAACACACATATATATATGACCACACACACACACACACACACACACACACACACACACACATACACACACACACACATAAATATACACATAGGAACACACACATATATATGACCACACACACACACACACACACACACACACACACACACACACACACACCAGTTTTCCTCTGGTAGATAAATGGATTTTCTAAAAGTATTGAAGCAGTTTCTTTTGCTTGGCCCTTCTCCATGTTAATATTAGTGCTACTATTTATCCTGGGTGGGAGACAATGTTGTCTGTCCCAGAGGTGGCAACACTGGTTTGGAAAACTTTAACACAGTGTGGAATACATGATCTAATTCTGAATCTTCAGAATGCTGCTACTCAGATTCTTACTAGGCTAAAGCAGTCGTTTTGCCCCTGCAACTGGTCAGGTCTGCAGGATTGAAATTGAACCTTAGGGAAGACAGACACAGAGGCCCCATCCTGAGTGTGAATATAAGAGATCCTTGCTGTGTCAGCACACGGGTGAAAGAGGAGAAAAACGTAATCCCTTGTGGAGAAGGAGGGGAGATACACACCTTTAACAGCAATTTGCATCACTTTTGATTTCATGTGGAAGAGAGGGAATTCTCCTGTAGACATCCCTGACATATTTGGATGAGATTCTTCCGCCATCCAGTGGATTTTTTGTGGAATTGCATCAATTGCTTGGGCTTTAAATGCCTCTTTAAAAACATTTACATTCTGCTCTTTATGCTATTTGTATTAAACACATTGTATCTATCCTCATAATTTTGAAATAAGCAATAAAAACATTTATTACAATAAAATACAAAGAAACTAATTTTAAAAGAAAACACATTAACAAATAAAGCCAAGTGATCTGTATTTAAGTGTATAAATATTCCAGAAGATAGCATTCCTTGACTCTAGTAACAGACACACTAGGAATGTGACAGCCATTGATGCACTGGGTAGAATGGTACTATTCAGAGATGCTGACTGATGATGGGGTCCATGCCGATAGATCCATCATGATGCAAATGCCGGAAGTCAAAGTGCATTTAATCCTAACTGCCAAATGTCACAGCTTAGCAACCGCCTGTGCATTGCTTCTCCTCCTGATGCTGTGGCTGACTGGGAGCTGTAGTTGGCAGCCACTGTCCAACCTGGAGACAGGGTCACGATGCCTGTCACTAGCCCAGGAAACGATCAAAAATTCTAAACGTGAAGCATGGTTTCCACTGAATGCATATCACTTTCACCATGTTGTAAAGTTCAGTCCTCACGCACCGAGGCATTGTAAGTCAAGGGCCGTCTACACTGGCATTTCAGGTGCCGATAGCTGCTGCACAGCTGTCAGGCATTGTTGTTGTTGTTGTTGTTGTTGTTGTTGTTGTTGTTGTTATAAGCAAACATTGGCAAGGCTGCTCAGTGGGCCAAGGTGCTCGAGGCATAGGCTTACCAACCTGAGTTTGTGCCCTAGAACTCATGTAAATAAAGATGGAAGGAGAGAACTAAACCAACTCCACAAAGTAGTCCTCTGCCCTCCACATATGCAACACACACAATAATAATGATAATAAATAATGTTTAAAAATAAAACAAGTAAAAATTATGCAGCAAAACAAAGAATAGCTTCTAGGTTCTTTGAACACTGATGTTCCAACACAAGTCATTTGTGAAGCCATGCTAACAAAGTTAGGGCATATTCCTAATGACAGGCTGGCAGAGCTGGCTGTCCTGCAGGGACACAGGAAAAGCCACCATCTCCTGCATCTTAGGATGTCTGCCACCCTGGACGCCCACCCACAGACGCTGACAGGAACAACATGCTCCCACAAGTTCCTGAAGAGTCCAGGCTGTGGAGCCCAGTTCCCTAGACCCTCCAGGGAGCACAGAAGAATCTCCTAATCAGATGGTCTCTGTGACTTGGATCTGTGCTGTCTTTGTGTCCTCCTGCCTGGACACCGTGTTACTTTTGCTACGTTAGGAGAACAAACATCTATTCACTTTGCATAAGACACCAGTGCCAGACCATGAATTATTTCATCCAAACTCAGCCTGGTGATAATAATAAATTTATTAGAGTTACCTACATTCATACAACAAGGACATCTGTTCAAACATGTTCACAGCAGCATTATTTGTAATAGCTAGAACCAGGAGCATGGGAAACTTATGGGCAGCTACTCCACCAAGGAATGTCCCACCGTTAACCACTTATGTATTTCAGGCCGAGAGAGGACCCCTAAGTCTCATATTCAGTCTATTGAGCAGTTTGTGAGGCTCATGAGCCCCTGCACCCCTTCATAGTGCAATGCTAGTAGGTTCAATGTGAAGTCTCATGTGGGTCATCGCAGCTACTTTGGTTTCAAGACAGTAATGGCTGTGTCACTTCCAAAGACAGTGCAATGTTTGTCTCCCACTCACCAACTCCCAAATAAACACTCAGAGACTTAGTATTAATTATAATTATCTGGCCAATGGCTCAGGCATATTATTGACTAGCTCACACAATTAAATTAGCCCATATTTTTCATTTTTTTCTATTTTTTATTTAAATTAGAAACAAGTTTTACATGTCAATCTCAGTTCTCTCTCCCTCCTCTCCTCCCCGTCCCCCACTAACACCCTATCCCATCCCCTTTCTGCTCCCCAGGGAGGGTGAGGCCTTCCATGGGGATCTTCAAAATCTGTCATATCATTTGGAGCAGGGCCTAGACCCTCCCCCTTGTGTCTAGGCTGAAAGAGTGTCCCTCTGTGTGGAGTGGGCTCCCAAAGTCCATTCCTATACTAGGGATAAATACTGATCCACTACCAGAGGTCCCATAAATTGTCTAGACCTCCTAACTGACACCCACATTCAGGGGGTTTGGATCAGTCCTATGCTCATTTCCCAGCTTATCAGTCTGGGGTCCATGAGCTCCCCCCTGTTCAGGTCAGCTATTTCTGTGGGTTTCACCAGCCTGGTCTTGACCCCTTTGTTCATCACTCCTCCCTCTCTGCAACTGGATTCTAGGAGTTCAGTTTTGTGTTTAGCTGTGAGTGTCGGCTTCTGCTTCCATCAGCTACTAGATGATGGCTCTAGGATGGCATATAAGGTAGTCATCAATCTCATTTTTTTCGGGAAGGGCATTTAAGGTAGCCTCTGGACTATTGCTTAGATAGTCAACCTTATAGATCTCTGGACATTTCCCTAGTGCCAGATTTCTCTTTAAACCTATAATGACTCCCTCTATAATGGTATCTCTTTTCTTGCTCTCCTCTATTCTTCCCCTGACTCAATCTTCCTGCTCTCTCATGTCCTGCTCTCCCTTCCTCTTCTCCCCTTCTCTTTCTCCTAGCTCCCTCTCCCCTCCCTCCATGCTCCCAATTAGCTCCGGAGATCTTGTCCCTTCCCCTTGTCTGAGGAACCATGTGTGTCTCTCTTAGGGTCCTCCTTGTTTCCCAGCTTCTCTGGCGGTGTGACTTGTAGGCTTGTAATACTTTACTCTATGTCTAAAATCCTCATATGTGTGAGTACACACCATATTAGTCTTTTTATGACTGGAAATGAACCAACTTTTACTAATTTGTGTATCACCACGTGGCTGTGGCTTACCAGTAACGTTCTAGCATCTTACTCCTTCAGCGACTACATGATTATCTCCCTGACTCCGTCTTCTTTCTCTCTGTATCTGTTTGGATTTCCCGCCTAGTTATATTCTGCTCTGCCCTAGGGCAAAACAGCTTTATTCATCAACCAATAAAAACAATACATTCACACCATACAAGCGTGTAAAAGGACACCCCACATCAGTGACCCATCTGGAGATGATGGGTAGAGCATTTCAGAGAACACAAAGGTGACAAGAAGGAGCATTCAGAGCTGAAGACTGGATGAGGTGCCAGATGAAGCTCTGGAGACCAGCACAAGAGGGGAAGCGATATGCCTTGAATCCAGGCCTGATAGCCAAAGCGCTGGTGTCTTTATCTCTGCACTATAGGTTCTCCAGGTTGTGTTGTCTTCAGTTGCAAGAGGCACTTGGGGAAATGAAAGTAGTGAGAAGTCTGAGAGATCTTTCCTGCAAGCCTTTGATGCTCACTCCCCAACTCTTAATTCTGAACACTGTCTAATAAAAACCAAACCACACTCAGCTAAGATGACGTGCTATTGAAAACAAGCACAGTTATTGGAGAGTAGACGTTTGTGGGTGCTGTGTGCATGATTCTACAGGCAGCTCCTACACTGTAGGAGTCAACTTTCTCAACACTGTTTAACAAGAGTGCTCATTTGAGTGGCTAACCATAGTCACCCATGAAAAGAGTATTTTTTGTTAAACAAAGTCAGAAATGCTGAGCTGAAAATGTGCAGCAGCCATGATAGTGTCACAGGTGTTAAATGTTTTCCCAAACTGAATCTTTAAGTACCTACCTCACCCTTGGTTGGTTGTTCCTAGTTGGTTCCTAGAAAACTACGAATGTGAGTGATGGGGAGACTCTGGCCAGTGCACACCCATTCATGATTCCCAACCACACTGCCTCTCTGGTTGTGAAGCCTTTGTCCTCAGACTCTGGTGGGAAGGTGATGGTGCCGGGCCTTCAGGCTCTGCCCGAGGTAGTATTCACTGCAGCTGGAGTATGCATTCTCTGTTCTTTAGCTTCACCCTTTTGCCATCAAGCCACAGGCTCTTGTCCTGCCCATCTCTTGCCCTCTGGGTTTCCCGGTCCTTTCTTGGCCACTTATCCATGGCCTTCTCCAAAGCAGACACTCCCAACAACATTTCTTACACCATGAGGAAGATGAGAGCATCTAGCATCTTCTAGGCTGCTGACCCCATCCCATACCATGCTGAAAGAGCAAGGTCTCTTGGAGTCCCTGAGATGAACAAATATCATATTATATTAACTCCTATGCCCAGACATTTCTTGCCAATGATCTCAGCTTTAAGGGATGATGGGGAGAAGGGCTTCTTAGAAGAACTGCACTCAAAATGGACTCTTTTCTCTCCCAGAAACATCTCTTCTAGCCAGGAATACTTATTTTTTTTTGTCGTCACTTGCACTACTACTGTGGAATGAATAGCAGCTGGGAATCTAACTAGATACTCTGCAGGGCAAAGGAATTGTCCAGAAAACTATATGCCTGCCCTGAACATCTGTGGAGAAAAGACTGAAGAACTCTGAAATGTCTCAGCTAGGAGAGTCCTTGCCACCAAGTCAGATAATCTGAGTTCAATCCCCCATCTCACCTGGTGGGAGGAGAAAATGGACTCCTGCAAGTTCCACAAATGCAATATAACATGGCATGCCTACTCCCAAAGACACACACATACACACACACACACACACACACACACACACACACACACACACACAAAAAAAAAAAAAAAAAGAAATACTTCTGAAATTACAAGGGAAGACTGAAGGCAGATACCTGATGAGGAGCGGCTATGAGCTTGTTGTCTGGAAAGGCCACACAGAACTGAGCACTCCTGATAGTCCTCCTCCATTGTCACCCAGCACAGAGCCGATGGAGTGGGTGGTTGTTCCCCTCACAGCCACTTGGGGGCAGTTCTGTATTGCTCCAGAGTGCCTGAATGTGATGAAAAACCTAAGACTAAGCTGGTTTGGGCAGCCTGGGTCAGAACCAAACAGGATGATGTTTCCATTTTGCCTGCCTCTGGGAACCTCCTATGCTGGTGTGTAGTGCAGCAGGAGAGAGACACCCAATGCTTTGGAGGAGGTGAGGAAAACCAAGCTGAACGGTCTCCCTGGCGCCTGAGGTACAGAACATATCTATAACTCCAGGAATATCTGTCACTGCCAGAACACATTTGGGACCACTGTTTTGTTTACATAGCCCAAGCAAGCAGTTTGGTGACGATACACACAAATGCACAGGCAGAGCAGGACAGGCTGAGGACAAAAGGCTGACCTCATTTAAATAGAGCATTGGACACAACCTGAAGCAGGTGACCTCAGCTGCTGATCTATTCAACTTCCAAGGACTTCCTGTCATGCCTGGTGACAGTGAAAAGCAGGAGAGGGAGGGGCAGGCCCCCTTCTTTAATGAGATCATCCTCTGTGAATGCAGAAGACGCCAGGGCTAACAATTACAATGAGATCTTTCAAAAGCTGACTTCAAATGCCGAATAAACAGCCCTTCCCCTCCTCCCTGGAAGGGACACAGTCTACAAGTAGAACAGGTATGACTTTTTCGGATCGTTGTCACTGCTGCGATTATTATTACATGGTGGCCCGTGCCTTGGCTGTGTGTTAGAACCCTGGAGTTGCTTTCAGAGCAAATGCAGCAATGCCAGGCTCGGACAATGGCAATCCAATCTTGGGAGCCTGGGTCAGCAAGTGGAAACCTTCAAAACTCTCTCGGGAGATCCTAAAGTGCCATGGAGCTGGAGACCCAACCTTCTAGTTGTGCATACGGATGGGCCAGCTGACAACACTCCAGCAATTTTATTGCTCGGGGAAATAAGGGGAGGGGGAAAAGCCTTCCTCCATCCCTGCCAAGGTCTACAGTCCCCACACAAGACAGCTCGGTCTCACCGCATATTAGAAATACCCTGGTGAGCCTGAAGACCTATCCCTGCCTAGAACTCTCCCACCACAACTAAGTCAGACTCTCTAGAAGAGGAACTTGGTATCAGAATTTTTCAAAAAGGCCTGGGATGATTCTGAAGTATGGCCAAGGACCTCTAGAGCACAGGTGCACAGTCGGGCTGCATAGGGGAGTTGCCAGAGAGAGTTAATTACAGAGCCCCCAGCCCTGTCTCTGAAGATACTGATTTAGTGGGTCTTTCAGTGATCTCAGGATTAGAAATGCCTAAAGCTATCGAGGGAATGATAGTACTCAGCCAAGACAGAGACCACTGGGTCTCCTAGGAGGCCAAAAAGAGCCAAGGGAACAAACCAACTAACAAAAGGATGCTGGAATTCATGTGCAGGGATGCAGAGGGGGTTGCAGAACCATTATACAGGGCAGGTCTGATCCGCTTCACGACATGGGGAACTAGAAATGTGATGTCACTTTAAGCCCAGCTACAGATGGGTTGGTGTCATTTGATGTGTTCCTTCCACACAGCTAGAGCACCCAAGACATCCATTTCAACAGGGTGCTTAGGACAGTGTTTCTGTTCACCTGCCACCTCTCCTCTCTTTTCCTCAGTGATTCCTTGTTCTATAGAGTGTGGTGAAATGAACACACCCCCCCCAAAAAAAATACAATTCTTCAGTCTTCCCTAGAAGAAGTATGTGGACGCTATGGGGAAGCCTCAGGCTTTCGTGGTTCTTTGGGCTTCTCTTTTCTTCCTTCACACTCCTTAGGATGTGAATATAAGGCTCAAAGAGAACAAGCGTGAGTCCCAATGAGAAAACACACACACACACACACACACACACACACACACACACACACACACACACACACACACACACACACGCGCGCGCGCGCGCGCTAAGGGTGACAAATGACAAGACTGAAAGAACCTGAGCCAAGCATAAGCCGTGAGCCCCCACCTCAGGGATCCATGCTGAAGGGGGATTAAAGCATAAATATGATTAAGCCTCAGGAGTGAGATTTCTTTGCCTGCACCTGAACAGTGTCCCCAAATTTACCGATCTGAAATACAATCTGTTCTGTTGCCATGTCACAATACATTAAGATACCATTTTGAGTGCTGGGTTCTGATCATTAGCCAGTTGAAAAACCGCCTGTGTCCACTCATAGTGGGTACTTCTGTCTCTAAAGGAGTCAAGTTCTTGTCATTCTATATAGTCATAATTTGTTGTCAAGAATATCTGCTCTCATAGTGCAAGAAGGTTGCTGAAGTGCCATGTAATACATCCTCACACAAATGGCTCCCAGTTCTGAAAGGGATGGGGACCAGTTCTCCATCAGGTTGAAGATTGTTTCTAGAAATTTCCAGCATAGCTCCTTACCATCCTCATTAGCCACAGTTAGGCCATCTACATAGCCCTCAATCAAATATTTGCAAAGGAACATGGTATTACTGTGAACAACTCAGAGAATGGTTTTTCCTATGGGGTTGCAGGAGAAGAGCCCAACAACACTAAGTCCGTAGATACTTCAGACTGGACCATAATCAAGGTAGAGTTCTATTAATAACAATTGAGAAAATGGCTGCTTGGTAGGCAAGCAACAGAATCCATCTCAAGGAACCAATTTGGAAACAAAGAGAAAGAAGGCTGCAAGAAGCAAAAGGAAATACTTATATACTGAGCATTGTATAACTATTCTCCCCAATCCTCGAGTTTCTATCGTCTCCTCTGGTTTTCATTTCATACTGTAAGAAATTAAAACACAGGCATTTTAATGATCTTCAAGCCAAGCCATGTAGTAGTTCAGTGCTTGGACCAGGATGCCAGTCGATGTCCATCTGGCTTTACCTATGGTGCTAAAATGCTTTGAAAGATTTTTGGTTTCCATTGCTGTGATAAACACCACACCATGACCCAAAGCAATTTGAGGAGGAAGTGTTTGTTGGTTTACATTTACACACCACAGTAATCATTGAGGCAAGTCAGAACAGGGACTAAAACGGGAACGTGGAGGCAGGAACTGAAGCAGAGGCCATAGAGAACTGCTTGCTGTTTGTTCCTCATGCATAGCTCAGCCTGCTTTCTTATATCATTCAGATCACCTGCCCATGGGTGGAACCACCCACAGTTGGCTGGGATTCCCACGTCAATCATTAATCAAGATTTCATAAAGTTTCATAGATTTGCCTACAGATAATCTGATGGAGCCAATCCCTGAATTAAGGGACCCAAGCTTGTGTCAAGCTGACAAAAACACTGATCAACGCACAAGGCATAAGCTTTATTTGTGATCTGATGCAAAACCACCAAATGATCATGAATATTGTGCAGCAAGAGAAATAAGAAGGCTAAATATTTGATGGTGCTAGAGAATTCTTGCTAATTTTTTTCTTGCTATTTTTTAATGTGATGAAGGTATTATAGTTAGTTTCAAGGGCAGTTAAATAAGCAGTTCAGGTGCAAGACCCAGATTAAAATAATCGGCTTGAATTGCCATACAACTACTTCTAAATCCCCCTTTCCTTCTGTTATTATCAGTGATCTTTAGCTTCTCTTTCTTATCCAGTCACTGGCATCTCCACACTCCTAAGGATTTGTCTGGTTTTATCTCTTGGATCACAAGAACCTACCACAAGATTTCACAGACTACCCAAAACTCATAAGATTTCAGAAGCTTATTACCCAGGAAGCTCTCAGCCTTAGGATCTACCATATCCATCAAGGGGAAAAATGGTGACTAGCCACAGACCACTGTGTTCCAACCTTCTAACCCAGTGTGTGAGCTGGGCACACTCTGCCTGTGCCTAGGACGGTTTACTGACTACTACTTGCAACCAGCCTAATACAACTTCCCCTGCTGCTTCCAGACAGGGGTACAGGTTTATCGGGACAAGTCAGACAATCTGAAACACCCCAGCATCCAAGTGAGTCCCTCTGGCTTCACAAACATACTAGCAGGTGTACTGGGGATAGAGAGATTTCTCAGTAGACAGCTAAGTCCCTTCTAGTATAAGGAACACTTTTATGACTGGATCACAGACTTTTCAAGGTTCTTAGCCAAAGTGCTTCCTCAATATCCTTTGAAGGCTTATTTAGAACAATAGTACTTCTCATTTCTCATCCTAAAGTTGTTACATAAATTGTTCAGACATTAAAATTATCTCCTGAGTAATCATAGTGGCTAATATTATGAAGTAGCTGCCAAGTCATTATAATTGGTGACAGTATTCAGGCTATGGAGAACACCCCACCGTCACTTGATACCCAGTAACCGATAAATGTAAGATTTGCCATATATGGTTGGGTCTACCTATTCGTCGGTCCTTCATGCTGCTCATGTGGCCGCCGGCCACATTTTCTTACTGAGGCTGATGGACTGGCTTGTTCTCAACTCCAGTCCATGATCAAATCTGTATTAGTAGTCATGGCTACTATTGTGAATTGTGAACTTAGGACTGAACTTTTGTACTTTCCCCCATGCCTTTAGGAGAAGTTCAAGGCTCATTTGGAAACGGCAATGCCAAAATCAGATGTGTGACAGCATCTGACCATGACTTCCTTCTGTCTTCTCTGAAGTAGCACTGCAGGCTAATGAGGGTGGGGGCAGACTATGGGGGGTGTGGTGTGTTTAGGTGGATGAGTGATCAGTATTTGGTTTACAGCAGTGGTTCACAAACTTCCTAAGGCTGCGACCCTTTAATACATTTCCTCACCACCACCACTACCACCACCACAAAGTTATTTTCATTGCTAATTCTTTTTTTTCATTTTTAAATTTGAATTAGAAACAAGATAGTTTTACATGTCAATCCCAGTTCCCTCTCCCTCCCCTCCTCCCCTGTCACCCCCACCAACTAAAACCCTACCTATCACATACCCTTTCTGCTCTCCCTGGAGGGCGAGGCCTTCCATAGGGGGTCATCAGAGACTGTCATATCCTTTGGGATAGGGTCTAGTTCCACTCCCATGTGTCTTGGCTCAGGGAGTATCCCTCTATGTGGATTGGGCTCCGAAAGTCCATACCTATGATAGGGATAAGTACTGAACTACTACAAGAGGCCCCATAGATTTCCAAGGTCTCCTCACTGACTCCCGAGTTCATGGGGTCAGGATCAGTCCTATGCTGGTTTCCCAGCTATCAGTATGGGGACCAAGTGCTCCCCCTTGTTCAGGTCAGCTGTTTCTGTGGGTTTCACCAGCCTGGTCTGGATGCCTTTGCTCATCACTCCTCCCTCTCTGCAACTGGATTCCAGTTCAGTTCAGTGTTTAGTTGTGGGTGTCTGCTTCTACTTCCATCAGCTGCTGGATGAAGGCTCTAGGATGGCATATAAGTTAGTCATAAATCTCATTATCAGGGGAGTGTATTTAATGTAGCCTCTAGATTGTTAGTTGGTGTCATCCTTGTAGATCTCTGTACATTTCCCTAGTGCCAGATTTCTCATATACCTATAATGGCTCCCTCTATGATGGTATCTCTTATCTTGCTCTCCTCTGTTCTTCCCCCAACTCAACATTCCTGCTCCCTCATGTCCTCCTCTCCCCTCCTCTTCTCCCCTTCTCATTCTCCTAGCTCCCTCTCCCCTCCCCCCATGCTCCCAATTTGCTCAGGAGATCTTGTCCCCTTCCCCTTCTACAGGGACCATGTATGTCTCTCTTAGAGTCCTCCTTGTTTCCTTCATTGCTAATTCTTAACTGTCATTTTGCATTGATATGAATTATAATGTAAATATCTGATATGCACGAAATCTGATATACAACCCCTGTGAAAGGGTCATTCAACCCCCCAACATGCAACCCCCATGTTGAGAACCATTGATTTACAGGTTTGGGAGGGTGGGAAACCTTTACAGAAAGTACAAGATGTTTACAAAGAGGAAGGCATTGGCAGCAGGGAAGGAGGCCTGGCTGGTGCAGACACATTGTCCAGAATGAAAGCTTTGCAGAGAAGACCGGGGACTCTTGAGCTGCCTGTCAATTTGATTTGAAATTGTGCCAGAGGAGCTGCGATTTTTCATTTAACCACAAGATGGAGTCTTTGCCTTTTAAACGAGAAACGTTTTCCAACAGGTCTAGGAGACATCATCCATGGAAAGGTTCTGTAGGGGACACAGCCCACTGAGCGCAGCTGAAGGGCTGCCTCCCCTAAGCGAAAGCAGCAGAGGTCAGTTGGTCTTCACTTGGCTGCAGCATCGTCTACTAAGGTTTACTCAGCACACTTTAAAAAAAATCTGCTGTGTTCTGTTTTGTGGGATCATTTTTCCTATTTCCAATTCCACCCCTTCTCTATTTTTAGACCAAATCCTCATGCTCTGTTTTTTAACATTTAATTTGATTTTGCATTGAAAGGTTAATTAGTAAAATGAAATTATGTCCAAAAAGGGCATCTGCAGATATACTGATGAACAAATGGACTCGGTTCACTTTTAACTTTTAAAAAGTCGTCATTCTCTTGCAATGCACAAGTGCCACATACCTGAAAATGCCATATACCACATAGGGCGTGCCCGTCCTCACCTTCTCTCGGGTTCCCCACCTTCTCCTCCTAACTTATATCCCCCCTCACTCTCCCCCTCTCTATCCATGTCTCTATCCCTCTATCTGTGTCTCTGTCTCCATCTCTCTCTACTCACTGAGTCCCACGCTGCCGGTATGTGTATGGTTATAGGGCACAATCTATCGGAACATGAACAACCTACAACCTACCACAGGCCACAATGCTAAAGAAAACTGCCTCTCCTTCCACTGACACTCACAACTTCCAGTGTCTCCTTAGCTAGGGATAGAGCCTCATGAGCCCTTCCCTCTTCATGCTGGGGATGGTAGCTGACTTGATCTCACATAGGATCTGTGCCGCAAACCACAGCTGCTGTGACTTCATGAGTGCCAAGCCCTTATCACTTCCAAAAGACATTTTGCAACACCTTCCCAGGCCTCTGGCTCTTATATTTGTGCCACCTTTCCCACTATTTTTCCTAAGCCTTGCGGGGGGGGGGGGTTGTAATACAGGTGTCCCATTTAGGGCCAAACACCCCACAGGCTCTTTTTCTTTGCACGTTGACCAGTCCACCTGACTTCAACTCCTCCTCGCCCTGAATTTAGGCTTTATCCAATAGACCTAAGTGTGTAATAAGTCTCAACATTATAATAAAGCTTTAACAATATATACTCACATAAGTGCACACAGTCTGCTTCAATACCTTACTTCCAGTTGTCCCAGGCAGCCTTGTCTGCATTTAGCTTGGGAGTGGCTAGGGGCAGACTTTACCTGGAAAAGAAAAGCTATTATTTTGAGTTTTAATAGAAACAAGGTATGAGTCACTCAAGACTTCCCCAGGGCAGTTGCCCACCAAACAGGATCACTTGAGTGCTCTGCTCTGCCCTTATTCTACACCCATGCCTGGCCCTACAATACACCAGACAATGGCAGGCAGCACTGCAATGAATGACCTAGTATGTCCTTTGTCCCTGGGCTGGTCAGGAACTCCTTAACTGTAACAGCCAGCTGCAACTTACTCTGTCATTGAGTATTTCTAAGCTCACGTTTAAGCACACCGTACTGTGCTAGAGTAACAAGGACAAGAAATTCTGACGAGGTCTTTGTGCTCAGACATTCCCAGGTCTGTGTCTTGGGAGCTGTGGTCATAGGGTGCACAGTCCCATTGCCCGTTTGTTCAGGCTTGCACAGAAAGAGCATTCTCTGGTTATGTCCCCCTAGTCCCTTGCTCTGCGCCTGGCTGCTCGCGAGCTCCCTCAGCCTGTGCTGTGTGTAATTACCACTGACTTTGAAAAGTTTGTTCCGCCTTGCCTTTTAACACCACAGTTGTGATGAGAACTTGCCAGAAACTGGCTTGGCGGGACAGCTGAGGAAGGGGATGGCTGGTGGCGGAGAGCTCCCTGTCTGCGGGCGCGTCTCTCTGCAGGTGCCAGGCTCCTGGCATCGCGCAAAGCAAAGCTCTGTCACGACTCGGTGGCCAAGGTGATTAATTAGCGGCATAGCCTTGCGGGGGCCGCGTGCTGGCCTCCACATCTGCCCCGTGACAGCGGGGGTCAATACGCGGTGTCACTCCTTTCTCTCTCACTCCCTCCAAAGCCTAATTGGCTGTGACACGCGGGCCAGCTGTTGTGAGAGGTGAAGCGCGGCAGGGCGTTTCACAGGACCCAGGCAGGCGCAGGTTGAGTCGGCCTGGGGTCCATGCCTTTGTTCCAAGGTTTTGGCCATTGGCATCCTGTTTGCTGGTCCAATTGTTATCGAGACAGGGCCAGGAGATTACTGTGAGGGAGTTCTGGGGTCTACAAAGGGCACAAGGAAGCACTGTCATTGTCAGACAACTAGAAACCCTCTCTGGGGCATCCACTGCAGTCATAGTACCAACATCATTTGGAATAATAGCTACCTTGTTTATTCTAACTCTGGAAGATGTAGGCTGAAGGTAGTGGATGGAAAGGAAAGGCAGAAGGAGTAATTTCCCGGCAATGGAGAAAGATGCCAGGCTGGGGGTGTCTGTACCTAGGAGTGGGCTTGACTGTGCAAAAGAGTTAGAAATCCTAGCAGAGAGATCAGGTGTTGGTAAAAATGCAACTGTGTGTGTGTGTGTGTGTGTGTGTGTGTGTGTGTGTGTGTGTGTGTGTATGTGTGTGTGTGTGTGTGTAATTCCAGCTTCCACAGGAACATGGCTTCTGTTGAGCCATCCTGTGAGGTTTCTCTTGAAGACTTGCCACTCTTAACTAGGCAGCTTACTCTTTGGCTTCATTCACCCCACTCGTCTGTATGCATGCAGGTGTGTATTGTATAGGCCAGAAATCACCTGCAGCTGTTATTCCCCCTTGCTTTTTGAGACAGGGTCTCTCTCTGGGACTTGGGCTTTACTGATTATGATAAGAGCTGGCCAGGCAGTTCTTTTGCTTGGATGCTGGGCATTGAACTCAGGTCTGCATACTTGCACGCAAGTACTTTAGTGACTGAAGTGTCTCCCCAGCTCCCTCCCTCAGCAGCCTTTATAGGATCAGGTTGAAAACACCACCCTTGAAGACCATGTATTAGACAATAGGTAGGGGAACTCACGAGAGACCGAAGCTGAAAACGGTAGGGAGCATTGTAACCCAGGGAAGAAGCCATGGATGGAGACACCGAGAAAATCAAGGGTATCAGTCACGAGTCACTAGCAGAGCACCAGCAAAGGGCAGCACAGACTGGTCATTCAGGTTCTGGAGCACTACAGGCATCTCCAACCCATTCATGGTCCAGAACCCAGCCAGAGGCCAAGCACAGAAGTGTCAGCTGAGTGACATGTGTAATTGTTCCCTTTTAATACGGGCTAGACCTTAAAACTGCCCTGAAGGCTAGCCTTGACCTACAAGCGGGAAGGCAGAGAGAGGAGAGGCCTGAGGGTCTCATCAGCCAGTGGGTTAGTAATAACCTCATTAGGAGGGAGACACTTGGTGGCACAGGTAACAGCAGTCACCATTGCCAGCAGCCCTACAGCTGACTGCCCTGTCAGCAGCTTGAGCGGCTGTAATTGCTCCTGTCTTCCACTTGCCTTCTCATTAGTCCCCTGCAGGGCTGCCACCCTAGCAGATGAGGATGGACTGCTGGGAGCTCAACACAGCTCCACCAGCAGGTGGCACTGGCGTTTCCCAGAATGGCTAAGACAGTCCTTGGTGCTCCAGTCCTTGAACCAGGGAGCTAAAGGTGGGGAGAGGAAGACCCAGTCTCTTCCATAGCTCTCTGGGATCCAAGCATTCTGACATCCCCACTATATATAAAGCAATCCACTCTTTGTGTTGATGTCCATTAAATCAGCCGATGTACCATTCTTGGTTAAGTGCGCACCTGTCATATGGTTCAATTAGCATATGTTTGGATAGTGTGGGTGCACAGGAGTGATACCTCAATCTACAAAAGAAAGTGTCAGCACAACAATACAAGAGGCATCCTGATGCTGACTGAGTAGCTTATGGGACCTCATGGGACCAGTGGGAGGAATTCAGAGGGAGCAGGGAGCTAGTGTGTGCTAAGCACCCAGACTCTGATGTTATGACTCCCCTGACTCCAGGGAGATTGTGAGCAAGCAGAGAGGTAATGACTGAGCCATTCCAGGCATGTTGAGAGGCAAGAGGCAGGCTGGGTGGTACTGGGAGAGCAAATGTGAGGAGGGCAGAGTGGACAGGACTGTGGAGGGAGCTTACCTTGGTCTGTGGAAGGAGCAGGAGTGGGCTATTCATCATGTCTGCTTGAGTGGCAGACAATCTAGTCCTGGTTCTCCTACTACTGTGAGCAAGTGGGTTTGCCCTCTGGCTTTGGGGAGCTCCAGCAGCCTCTCTGCAACCCTCCATCTCCTCCACCTGCTCCCATCTTTCATTTTCTACTCCACAGTTAAGCCAATCACATGAGGATGCTTCAGTTATCTATATAAAGGGTATTCTTTCTTTTAAAGCTTGTGGTTCATGCATCCTACTAAAGGACTTTATTTAAAGAAAGAGCCACCGAGAACTTTGGAAAGTCAGGGGAAAAACAAACAACTGTCGTTTTTTTAACCCTGCATTAATAGGAAACAAGTACTGATTTCTAACCCATCCCTGCCACTGACACCATCTCCTGGAAAAGTATCTAAACTTTTTATTTAATGAGCTAAGTAATAGTCTGGGTGGCTGATGGGCATGGCCTTCTTATGTCCTTGGGTTGGAATCCTCCCAGGGCAGTGTGGCATTCAACAACTGTGCTACTGAAAGGACACCTGCTTTGTCAAACCCCTCAAGGTCACCCCAGGGAGGTGTGAGGACAGACAAGGGAAGGTGAGTGAGGTGCAACTTTATGAGAGAGAAGATGATGGCTGACACCCAGGCAGAATGGGACCTCCGCCACCTGCTGAGTGCTTCCACCTGCCACCAGAGCTCTGCTGGACTGCTAGCTGCAGCGGTCTGTGTTACACACAGCTTTTTCCTTCACTGGGGTTGGTCTTGATTGCCTCTCTGAACCAGGTATTTGACTAGCTTTTACTTTGACAGTTTTTCCTAAAATACATTTAGTGATAGACCCTTGAGACACTTGTTTCAATACTAAATCACAAAGATTGAAAGGGATTAGGGCTGGGGAGATAGCTCCTTGATGTTTTGTTTGTTTTTTAATGCTTGCTGTGCTTGAGTACCTGAGTTGGGATTCCAAGTGGCTACATAAAAAGTCAGGCATGGTAGCATGTCTGAAACTCCAGTGATGTAGAGGGATAGATGCAGGAGGTAACCTGGGATTAGCTGGCCAACTAGTCTTGCCAAATCAATGAACTCAGGTTCAATTAGAGACACTACTCAAAAAGGGGAGGAGGTAGTATGTTAAAAATGACACTCAGCATTGACCTCTGGACTCCACAGGCACTCATGTACACTAATGAGCACACATACACATGCCCCCAGACAGACAGACAGTCAGACAGACAGACAGACAGACACACACACACACATACACACACACACACACACACACACACACACACACACACACTCAGGAAGGTGCTAGTTCTGAAGCCAGGAAAGTTTTGGAGACGTGACTCTGTAACTTGTGGTACAAGTTAGCCATCTCCATGTTCCAAGAGGTCCTACACCTAGAAAGATGTTCAGCTTTATCTTGTCTCTCTTTCAAACCTCTTAGCACCAAAGCCCCACCCCCTTTTATTTTTTATGAACCACCCATCAGTGTCTCGGAGAACATGCACATGAAGCAACTGTTGCTGGCCAATGGATCCTCAAAGACAGTCTGCAGCAAGCACTTTACCAGGGTTCCCTTGAGAGACATAGATGTCTGAAACCAAAAGAATAATTATTTTATCACAAACACGTGGTAGGCAGATGGCAGCCTCATCGGCGCTTGGGAAATCACATCACATGGATGATCACCTACCTCATACAGCAGACGGCTCGTGTGCTGTAAACACCCAAAGTATGCTTCTTCATGGTGGAAAGTTGGAACACATCCATGAACAAACCCCACTTTATTTAGGAAAATGGAAAAGAGAAAAATGGGAAAACAATCTTTTAAAATGTAAGTTTGCCAGAGCCAGCACCGTGAATGAACAGGAAGAAGCTGTAATTAGCAATCAAATAAATGCCATGCATCATCTCTCTTCCACGTGACATCTGCAAACAAACTTATGAAAGATCAAACCACAGCAAGAGGTGTGACTTCATTCAACGAGTATTTGGTGCCTGCTGTGTGTCACATTCCTGTGTACAGAGAAGCAAGAAACATTAGGTGAACGTGGCCTTATTGGTCTTTCCATAAATGAATTAGAAGTTTATAGAAGTCTAAAATCAAGGGAAGTACTCTTAAAAGCCATGTAATACACAGCCATCCCATTGGTGCATGAAGGAACTGAGGCTTGGGAGACTAGGGCCACACATTTGTTGGTAACAGAGCTAAAGCTAAGGCCTCTTCCTCCCACTATTCAGCAAGTCTCCTCTGTTCACTGGGAACAGCCCCAAAGAATGGCAGGGAAATAGTGTGGAAGCTTAAAGGAGAAGGCCCTGAAAATGGGGTGATCTGACCACACCCTTAAAAACGGGCAGAGTTTTGATGTACTGAGGGGACTCTGGGGATGGAACATTCAAGACGAGGGGTGACAAACACAAAGATTTTAAAGGGAAAAAGTACAGGATGGGTTTGGATTTCCATTTTATAATGGAAAGGTAGAGGCAAGACACTGGGCAGCCCAGGCTCACTGAGGACTAAACCAGGTTAGGACAGTGTGGTCCGAGCCATGTGTAACAGCTGTAGAGGTCACTGATTATTTGGTGGAAGCTGGGCATGCAGGAGAAGGAAGGCAGGTGGACCACCAGGGTGAAATGCAAAGAATTCGGGAGATTTTACCGAGGAAATCCTGCTGGAGCACTCAAAAGAAGGCTGCTTAGACCCAGCCCAAGCATTTCTAGCCCAGTGAGTGAGGCCTGGGAAGTTTCTCTGGGGTCAAAACTGTGTGGCAGTTTAAGTGTCCTTGTCAGTTCTGCTCTGTAAAGTAGCTGTGGTGTGTGGCTTCTTCGAAGCATTCTTGAAAGGGGAGAGTCATAAATTTCCAGGACTCTCCTAGTCCATGTGCTGATGGGAACTTTGGGCAGAAATTATCCCCCCAAAGCCTGGATTTGCCACAGTACATGAAGGAATGCCCCGTGTTGACCTTTCTCAGCATGTAGCTGCATCAGCATAATTATTTCATATGCCTTCTCTTTCATTTACACCTTTTCTCTCCACATCAACAGGTGTCCTGTCTATTTTTAAAATGCTGGGTAATAAATTCATAACGGAAGATCTTGGCTTTGCTATGGACGATCAAGCTATGTATGGTTGACTTTTTGCATTTTCTAAGACTTTTCGTGGCAGCATTTGCAACAGTGTATTGCCCAGAGGCAGTAGCATTTATAAATGGTGATCTTTGCCACAATCCCATATTTAAATATAAATAAATATTTTAGGGATCTGCAGAGATAGTGCAGTCAATAAATGCTTATCACTCAACCAGGGGGGACTTGAGCTTGACTGAGTTTGTGTAAAATGAAAAGGCGAGGGTTGGGGGCATCCACATTATCCCTGTGCTGGGAAGATGGAGGAGGTACAGGGTTCTGGGAAACAGTTTGTCTAGCTTCCTCTGTGAGCCTCGAGTACCAGCAGGAGATCCTGTCTCAGAAAACTAAAAACCAAACCAAACAAAAAGCAAACTCAAAGGAAAAAATATGTCAAGGTGGTTGTTTCCTGAGAAACACACCTGAGACTGACATATGGCCTCCATGTGCAGCCAGCCATGCACACACAAAATATTCACACACACTTGCAAACCACACAATTATCTCAATCAAATATCCCGATGCTTCTAAACACTTATTCATTTGTGCCACGGTGCTGATATAGTTACACTTGATGAATGACACAGATGGCTTTGTTGTGGTGCGGGCTTAAAACTGGCTACTGTGACCTGTGTGCCCTCCCCCACACCTGTGCTTGTGACTCCTGCCATTCCTGCATGATATCATTCCATGGAAGCACACACCCTCTCTCCCAAAGGCATCTTCATCTGAATGCCAGCAAAGCTGTGACAACACCTTCTTCCCTGTGACCACCAGATTCACTGCGGCAGCTGAGGGGGGAAGGAGAGCTGAAGGACTCAGCCTTATGTTCAAAGAATAACATCAATAAACCTTTTCTCGAGAATTCAAAGGCGATGAAAGGAGAGAGAGACACAGAAAAGAAGCAAAGTGAGCTGAAACCAGGAGTCGGGATCATCTTGCTCAGCGCTCACAGATGCTCTGTAGTGCTGAAGAGCCACATGGAAGCCCCGGCTGTTTGTGTGTATGAAGAAATCAGGTGCATACCTCACAGTAGTAATTAAAACCTCTCAGTCAGAGGCTATAGAGAGATTAGTTGTCACATTGTGTTAAAGGAATCCTTGCCTTATTCCCTAGAAGGGGACAGACTGCCTGTGGTCCTGTCATCTGTTCCTGTGCTATAGCAACCCTTCGCCAGAATGCCCCACTGACAGACACTGCACACTGAAGCCCTGTGGAACTGGGGAGCGTCTGCCCACAGAATAAGAGGGAAAGCATACCACAGCCATGTGCCCAGCTACTCCCACCCTGGGCACTAATAACTACCCACCATTTCTTTCAGCTAAGACTCTAAATCCCGCTTAGGAACCCTTACCCTTCCAACTCATTTTTCAGAAAGACAAGATGGAGACCCCAATGGGCAGCCAAGAAGATCATGGGGCAATTACAGAGCAGAGTAAAAGACATAAACGTGGCCAGGAATTAGGGTGATGGTGCTTTTAGTTCCCAGAAATACCAAACATGGGAGAACAGTGTACGTATCCTTGACTTCCTCATCTGGTCGAACCAAGTAGAATAAGTGGCATGATCAGTAAACTGAAAGGGCAGGTGTTTTGGGTTTGTTTTTGTTTTACACCCTATTGACTCAAACATTTTGTTAACACACTTAAGAAGAAAATCCAGCAAACAAGCTTTTATAGACTTGACTGAAGTGACTGCTTGTTGTTATTGATTCAATGAGCCCAACTCTTGTTTCCACCCAAAAGGATTCACAGGAACTACCTGAGGAGTTATGGATACCTGTCCTTCACCTGGGATGATTTGCATTGTATAATATAATCAAACTCCATCCTAGTACTGTATTCATGCACTACCTTTGCCTGAAATCCACTTGTCTTTGATAATATCAATATAGAAAAAAGGCAAGTCCCAGAACTGGGAGTAGAGTTGAAGTACCATGTGGATCCAAGGCAAAATATTTTAAATCATATATCTGAAAAATGTTTGTATCTAGAATATGTGAAGAATGCCTAAAAGAGAATTTTTAAAAGGCAATATGGTTTTAAAGTGATAAAACAACCAAAACAAGCTTTCATTAAAAGAAGGTGTGTAAATGGGCAACAACGACACTAAGAGATGCTCTCCATCACTAGCCACTAGGAAAAATGCAAATCAAAGCCTATTAAATACTGCCTCACATCTGTCAGAATAGCTGGAATAAAGATAGTAAATGCCCACCAGCCTGTGGCAAAATTAGAAACCTCATAGATGACTAGTGGGATTATACATGGTATGGTCCCTTTGATTAACAACCTGACAGATCTTCACAAGGTTGAAAGTAGCATTATGAGCCAGAAATTCTACTCCTAGGTATATATATTCAAGAGAAGTGAAACTCGTTCACGCAAAAAAAAAAAAAAACTTGCAAGTGAATGTTCATAGGAGCATCATCAAAGCGATCTTGGTTTATTTATTGGCATCCTCTGCTTGTGGCAGAACTGAATTATTCGACAGCCACTATTCCCAAGTGGAAACATCTCAAATGCCCACCAGTCCACAAATTCATAAGTATGCCATAGCTACAGAATAAATATCATTCAGTTGTAAGAAGGAACAACAGACTAATATATGGTACAACACGGATGAGACTTGAAAAAATAAGATAAGTGAAAGAAATCATTTCCGAAATTCATATATTGGATGATCCTAGGTCATAGGATATTCAGAATAGGCAAAGCTATGAAGACAGAAAGCAGTATTTCCCAAATACAAAAGGAGGGGAAAGTGGTTAATTTTAATGAGATGAATTTTAAGGAATGGTTATTAAAATAATCTAAAATTGATCAATAAAGATGGTTATGCAACTCTGAATATATTAAAACTTTAAAAGTCAAGAACTTAAAGACATTAAAGACCTTTACTTTTTAAATAGATGAACTTTTGCTACATTAAATATATCTCAATAAAGCTGTTGTTTAAAAAAAAGAAGAAGACGAGAAGGCAAGAAGCTGAAGGAAGAAACTTCATCTGCCTGTTCTCAGGATAGTACTAATTCATTATTCTCCACAAAACTGTGTTGGTGTGATGATGACCACAATGAAGGGTTTTGAAATGGGAACCTTTCTTTCAGAAAGCATTTTGATGTAACTACACAACTAGAGAAAAAGGCATTAGGTCATGGGATACCTAAGTCCCCACCCATAAGGCCAATACAAATGGGGGAGTGGACATCCCATAGTGACTTAGGCTAGACACAAATACCATCCCATTATCACATGGGAAAGACATTCTTCCGCTCCAGCCTGTGCATCCTGAGATGTCTTTCTTGGAGCAATTTATACAGTTAGACAGACATGGGCACCCGGCTAAGGAGTAAACTACGCAACAGCCTGCCATCTCCACTGTCCACACTTCCCCCCAGGAAACTCTCTACTTCATTCTCCACAGCATTTTATTCCTGTCCTCCACCCAGAGCTGTGGGAAAGCGTTAGAATTCTTTGAAGTCTTATAGATAGTTGAATGTTAATCTGGAAGAGTTGGTCAGAGGATCATTCACAATGATACAAGCCTCCGTCAAACATTTCACATGAGCACACCGGAGCTCTTGAAAGGAAAGCAGTGTGCTTCATCCTGTTGACAACTGGTTTCAGCTGTGGAACCACACTAGCCGTTAAGGATGGCAGTCACTTTCCAGGGCAATAGAGCAGAAACCTGGAGAGCCCTGTTAAGTGAGCCTGGAGGGTCTGAGTTCAGGATCTTTTACATAAAAGATACTGTGGGCATCTGTTGTTGAGTTTTATTGAAGAAATAGAGTGTTGTTCAGTTCTCACTGATGAAGGGGTGAGCAACTAATAGTGGCTGCCGAATAATTCAGTTCTGCCACAAGCAGAGGATGCCAATAAATAAACCAAGATCACTTTGAAAGGTGCCTCTTCCAAGCCACCGTGAAGGGTAACGACTACCTCTGTCCACAACAAAGTGACAGAATTCATGAAACTGCTGAATACAATCTCAATTTCTGTTTGGGGAAGCTGAAAATTGTTGACAATTTTTAACTTTCCATTTATAGATTTTGCTTTGTATGGGTTTTTATTTTTGTTTGTTTTTTGGGTCAGCGTCTCATGGAGCTCAGTGGGCCTGAAACCCTTTCAGTCTTTACACCCCTAGTCCTGGGATGGCAGGCCTATGCCACCATGCCCTGTTATGCAGTGTTAAAATAAAAGCCTAGGCTTTCATGTGTGTCAGTCACACATCACCAGCTGACTGGTGTTCCCATCCCTGTAGTTCTGAATTTAACACTCACCACCAGTTTAACAAATAATATAAAGCAAGTTATTATTTAAATTAAAAATTGGGTCTTAATTGACCTATTAAACCTCAAATAATCTTCCTGTGTGCTATGTAATGATGGCTTTGGCTTCATTATCCAAGTCCCAAGTAGCTGAACTAAAATTATTTCATGAGAATATACTTGGTTTTGAATGATGCCAATATGGAGTTGTGTAGTTACAAAGGTCCAAGTCTGAAGGAACCCAAAATTTGCTAAAAGTCATGCACCCCCTCCTGATGAAAACACTTAAGCAACCCTGAGACACGGTGTAGAAGATATTTTGATAGAACTTCCAAAGAAACAAGAGAAAAAGATTTATTATGTTATGTTTGAGTATTGGGGTTGTTTCATTACATCATTCAACCTGTCTGGACTAATACTAATGTCAAAAGTCTTGGGAATTCTGAATTTCTCACTAACTGGGGTGAAGGGCCACATTATAATTATGACCTTAGTCCATTGTTATGTACCTCTGTTAGAAAGTACTTGGAGTTTGTAAAGCCCTCCTTGAATCCTAAGATCTTCCATGAAGCAAACACTCATGAAAGGATGAGCATGCTATCTGAGTCCATTGCATCGTGGAGAGTCCCCGCAGACATACACTCTTGAGTTCAAGTGTCCCTTGGCCAGCTGAACAGTTCACAGGCTGAAATGTTGGGATAGACAGCAAACGAAACCCTAGGCTGGATGAAAATGTTCTGTAGGAATATTCTTTCTTCTTTTTGTATTTTTTTTAACTTTTTGCTTGTTGGGGGCCTGCCACCCAGCTCCCAAATAAATATACAGAAACTTAGTCTTACTTATAAATACCCAGCCTTAGCTTGGCTTGTTTCTAGCCAGCTTTTCTTATTTTTTTCTGAAACAGGGTTTCTCTGAGTAGCTCTGGCTGTCCTGGAACATGCTTTGTAGATCAGGCTGGCCTCAAACTCACAGAGATCCACCTGCCTCTGCCTCCTACCTGCTGGAATTAAAGGCATGCAACACCACTGTCCAGCTAGCTTTTCTTAACTTAAATTCTCCCATCTACCTTTTGCCTACTCTATATACCTTTCTTTACTTCTTATTCCATGGCTTGCTGTGTAGCTGGGTGGTTGGACCCTGGTGTTCTCTGTCCTCCTTCTTTGGTTCCTCCATCTCTTCTTCCCAGATTTCTCCTTCTATTTATTCTCTCTGCCTGCAAGCCCTGCCTATCTTTTCTCTTACCTAGCTATTGGCTGGCTGTTCACCTCTTTATTAGACCTATCAGGTGTTTTAGACAGGCAAAGTAGCACAGCTTCACAGGGTTAAACACATGCAACATAAAAGAGTGCAACACATCTTTGCATCATTAAACAAATTTCCCACAGCATAAATGAATATAGCACATCTTCAGCTAATATTCTGCAACAAGGCTAAAGAGTCACTCCATAGTTAAGAGTGCTTTTGTTCTGGAAGAGGACCCAGGTTCGGTTCCCAGAACCAACATGGTGGTTCACAACTGCCTATAACTCCCATTCCAGGGGATCTGATGAACCAGAGGGCTCCTGCAAACACATAGAGCATACACACACACACACACACACACACACACACACACACACACACACACACACAAATATTTTTAAAAGAGTCAAACTGTTTTCTTCAAAGGGAATATTTGAATTTTTATTCTTAAAGCTAAAAAAAATCAGATCTCTCTGTTTTTAATAGATAAGTGAATAAGTCAGCTCATAAAATGTAAGTGGCTGGCATAGCTGGTTGGAGAGTTAGGGACCCAAACTTGGCTCTGATCACATGAGGTCATTTATTATTATCATTTTGTGGTTTCCCTAAGTGAGTAGACTGTGTCCCTTCCTAATATCAAGGTTAATGAGATATGATGGAAGATTTTATATGACTGAAGATAAAGAATTTTGCTTACCTCAAGTTCCTCATATTATATTGATTTATTTACTCACTTATCCATTTATTTTTTAGTGATTAAATGAAACACTTCATTTAATACCTTCATTTACTCCTGTGTATGAGTTAACACATAAAATTGACCATCAGTATACAGTTCATCATACTAAATACTTTTGTATTGTGCAGCTATTACCAACAGTTAGTCCCAGGACTCTTTATCGTAAAAAAAAAAAAAAGTGTGTGTGTGTGTGTGTGTGTGTGTGTGTGTGTGTGTGTGTGTAAACATGGGTGCCGGGCCCGTGTGTGGAAGCTAAAGGACAACTCACAGGAGTCAGTTTTCTCTTCCCACCAGGTGGGTTACGGGGTTGGATTTAGGTCACCAGAATTTGTGTCAAGCATCTTTACCATAGATTGATCTCCTGGGCTGCAAATCCTTTATTTTGTAAAACTGAAATTCTATTGCTAAATAGTAATTTCTGAGTATTTCCAGCCCCCACTGTCTGGAAACCATCATTAGGCTGTTAACTCCTAGGCGATTTCTTTTTAAGATATGTTTTTACACATGGGCCACCCAATAGGCTGACATGGACAGGGCAGGGATAATGACTAGATGCTCTCAACTTTGTGATGGCAAATATCCCTCCTTAGGTCAGCAGGTGGCGCTGTCTGACGTTCGTTGTTTCAGAAACAGCCAGGGGAATCAGATGAACTGGCGGTGGTCTTAGCTATGGTTGGAAGGTATAGAAAGGGCAGGCGAAGGCAAACACTGACGGGCAACCCTGTACTCTGATCACTGAGGCTGCATCTCTGCAGATTGGCAGAAGCAGACACTGTGACTGACAGCAATAAAAACAGAGCAGCTGGTGCCCCATTAATAACCACAGGCTGCAGGGGATTTACACCCCCCCAACCCCCACACAACACAGCCTCAGATGAAGACAAAAGGGGCAGGCTGTTGTTAGAGTGTTCTGGGAACACCCTCAGTAACCCTAGAGGCATGACTTCGTGCCCCTCACCTTTTCAACTTGCTTTCCTAGGTGCCTGTGACATTTATTTCCTGACCTCAGGGTGACATCTCATAAAGGCAAAATTATCCCAACCAGTACCTTTGAAGCTATCAGGCTTAATCCATGTAAATCATTACTATAAATGACACCATGTCATAGGCATGTGTTTTAGGAGGACTTGGAGACATCCTCATTGCCTTTTGGTTTGCCCTAAACAAGTTGTTTCTTTTATATGGCATGCAAATCCTGTTAGTTAATGATAGACTAATTTTGTACAGGCAAGAAAGTGAAAAATTGTATCAGCCACAAGTAGCCATGACCACTGGTGAACACAGAATGATCAGACAAACAGCATCCTTAGGAAGATACTAAAGTACACTTGAAAAGCCAGGTGCCCATCTGCAGAAAATCACATTGAATACGCAGGCAGAAAATATCAGGGCCATGCTCAGCTTTCCTCCATACTGAGAAGGGCAAATTCATGGACATGGCCATCTTCCCTTATGAGTGTTCGTAGAAGTATGAATGGTCGAAGAATGTAAAGACAACATCAGTGATGCACTCAAGAGAGATTGCGATTTGAAGCTGGAAACTGGCTCAAATTCAGTCCTCTTTTCCCTCGCTGTGATATTTAATTAAGACACAGACTGAGGTGTTTCTTTTTTCCAATAAGCAGAAATATATAATTTCACTTGCCTCTGATTCCTCCCTTTTATGATTGCAAAGGGAAGCAAACAAAAATATCTGAAGTATAATAAATAACCTTTACGGGTTGATCACATCATATACAGATACTGGCCCATGTATTCGTGCATGGGTATAAATATTACACACACACACACACACACACACACACACACACACACACACACACACGAGAGAGGGGAGGGGATTGTTAATAATGTCACCATTAAGAATTCTCAGCATGCTTAGGGAATCTTTGCCCAGCTGCCTTAGGAATGTTTGCCACAATTCTGTGAAGGAAGAACAACTTAAAGGAAATACCGAGTCCCTTTGCAGCCGCCCAACATATCTGAAACAAAGGACATTCAGGAAAGGGATTTGTTCTGTGTGAGGTGGTTAGATAGTTTGTGGGCACATTTGCTGAAAAAAAGAAATTACATTGAAGGTTTTCCATGACACAAGGAATGAGGGCTGTGCATTCCCAGAGAACAGCTGAGGCCTGGCTTCCCATTTGACAAACATCAGTGAAAAACATGCTGTTCTTGCTCATGGTACCAGTTCTGCCAGCCTGAGTGCCAGAGGCTGTGGCACCCACTGTCTTCTTTGTGGACCTTAGCGTCTGTTCATTCAGGGAGCTTCCTGGCAGCTCCAATGCTTACACGGGGGAGGTGTCTGATTGGTATCGCAGGAATACTTTTTAAACATAATAAGTCAATTGCATCTACTCATTACAACCATAATGTTGAAGATGATGCAAGTCAAATGTTGTGTGAACAAATGGCATGGGTCTGTGCACATGCCTGTCCAAATATGTACAAAGCACAAATGCATCCATCTCCTATGATACACAGCATTTTGCGACTTTTCCTAGCAAGTGTGAACAACTGTCTGCTCACCCCAGGTAAGGTGCCGACAGTAGACCAATGAAACAGGGCCATAGAAATGTAGCTTGGCCAAGCAATGGAGTTACTACGGCTTCTTACTGGGACATGGATGCACGGGGGCAGCTGTGTCCCCACAAAGCCCAACAAAGGACAAATTAGAAAAGCTGCACCTCTGGACCTCCCTGCACACCATGTGGGCAGCTCCACAAAGAGTCTTCTCTTCCTAGCATTGTTTACTCCATTGGTAACCTGGAGACGGGCCTCGTGAATCTTGTAACTTTCTGAGTTTCTTGAGTGTCCCCTGGCTTTTCCTGAAAAGATGTGAACAAATGTCTATCCACCCCAGATAGGGCAACAACAACAGACAAAAGCAATATCCTACACACATCTAACATAGCAAACCAACGCATTCATTAGGTTCACTTTGAAGACTGTGAATGATACTTACAGCACAGCTAGTGAAAGACAACTGCATCACTTCAAATCCCAGCCCTTAAGGGGTCCTTCCCTGATGCTCCCAGGGACTCCTTGACAACAGCCCACAGATGAGGGAATCTCCACTCCTTAGCAGTTGTCATTAGTTAGCAGATTCCTGAAGGCGGAGCCTCATGAATCTTGTAAGTTTGAGGAAATTCCCTAGACTCGGGAAGTTTACTGTTTCCTGCCTGAGTCTGCAGGAGCCTCCCTCCACAGCAAAGCACTCAGGCTTGGAGGAAACTGCTATACGACCCTGAGCCTTTGATGGCTCCTGAGTCTCTGCAGCCTCATCCCACTCTCTGGGACAGAATGTTCCAGTTGTGAGGAAACATCTATATAGCATGCACCTGTCTAGGAATCTAAATGGTGTCTACTCTCACAGCATCTTCGCAATGGATTGCCTACTATTCTTCCTACTGCAGGCACAGGACCCGGAAATCAGGACCATGACTTCCTTACCAACATATTCCTAAGGGTTGGCCAACTGCTCAGATTAAATTAGGAAAATCAATAAATAATGACCCAAGACAGCCTCTTCTCTACTAAAACAGAATGTGCTGAGAACTCAGTTGTTTATTTTTATGAGAAACCTGAGTAAATTGTGGAGTTGATTGGGACAACTTCCTTCAGCGGTAACTTTAAAAACTGGGAAGAGGGGGCTTGCGATGACCTCAGTTGGAGACGTGCTTACCACATAATCATGAAGACACATGTCCAATTCCCAACATCCATGTGAAAAGCCAGGTATGACAGAGTGCACCTCTAATCCCAGTGCTGGGGAGGCAGAGGCAGAATTCCTAGAGTCTACTGGCCAGCCAGTCTAGACAAACTGGTGAGCGCCATGTTCAACAAGAGACTTTGCCTTGAGCAACAAAAGGCAGAGAAGAATTGAAGCACACATCTGACATCCACCACTATATCGAGAACCGATCCATAGTATGTATGGTTAAGGTATCTTTATTCAGATAAACACCAGCCAAATGCAAGCCAGAGCATGCCAGGGCAGCAAGGCAGCCGGGCCAGAGAGAGAAGGGGCTCCCATGTGCTTTGCTGACCCTTAAGAACCCATCACGAGTCATCCAGACCTCACCTTGACCACGCCCTGACAGGTGTATCCAGCCTCCAACAGGCGTGGCTTACTGTCCCCTACACACCACCTCTGACCTCTCCATGCACACACAGAAGTGTATGCCCCCATACACACCCAAGATGTAATAAAACAGGAAGAATACTGCAGACACATTCTCAGTCTTGTTAGAAAAGTCTTGTGAGCAAAGTCTGTGGAACATCTGTGTTAGAATCAACGAGGAAGACACATAAAATACAGTTTCCTCATCCCCATGCCTACAAGTTTTTGTCTTGACTGATTTGGGGTTGTGGTCATGGGGTTTGTGGTCAAGAAACTTGCCAGGGATGACTGCTGCGTCTCTAGGTATAGGAACTAGAAGATAAGGGGATCTTAGGCATCATCAGGTGGGTCTGATTTGCAAATAAGTCCTTCTCTGCCTGGACTCAGGTCAGAAAAGCCTGCCTGTCTAAGCTCAAGATGGATGAGATACTGAGCCCTTGGCTTGATTCCTCGGGTTTTAAAAACTTGAGATTATAAAGTGGGTTTAAGCTCCAAAGGGATCATGAGTTCATTCTTTTTTTGAGGCTCTTAGATTAAAAAGCCCTCTGTAGGGCCCAGAGCAAGTGTTGGGATAGATGAAAAGAGGTTGGGATTAGAATTTAAGGTAAAAATAATGAAAAATAAAAGGCTCAAAGCAGTTTCAGAACATCGAGAAGCAGAATTTTCTTATAGTTAATTCCAGGGAACCTGTAGGCTTACCCAGCATTTAAATACTTTACAGTCCAGGTTCTCTCCATTGTATGCACAGAAGGAATGCTATTATTCAAATGTGGCCCAAGATGATGCTCAGGGCTGGTGACAAATGATTCCTGTAAGTAAACAGTCTTCTCTCCTTCATTGCCACCAAGTAGCAATTAGTAGCAGAGACATTGGTCAAGTCTTGGGTATATCACTCCTGTATTTTGGGTATAGATTCATGGAACACAAGTATTGAACTATTCCATCACTGTTTATCAGACAAGGATTTTTCAAATCTCTCTGTTATATAAACTCTCTGTTATATTCACATGGGAATTAATATGATCCTCAACCTCCATAGTTTATACTCCCATGGTATCAATAACACAAATTCTTTAGATACTACAAAGTCCTTTCATTGCCTCCATGCTCCTTTTTGTTGTTGTTGTTTTTGTTTTCAAGACAGGGTTTCTCTGTGTAGCTTTGGCACTCGCTCTGTAGACCAGGATGGCCTGGAACTCACAGAGATCCGCTGCCTCTGCCTCCCAAGTGCTGGGATTAAAGGCAAGGGCCACCAGTGCCTGGTCCATGCTCCTTCTTTGTACACTCCTGTGTCCTCCCTCCATCTCCCTAGCCACAACCTGGTTCCAGCTATACAGTCTCACCTTTCTCTAAACACATTAACACTATTCCTTCCTCAGAACTGCCACACTGCCTGTTCTCTGTGCCTACTTGATCTTTGACTGATGTCTGTGTGAATTAACTCCTTCCTTTCAATTCATTTGTCATTATCCCAAGGTCTACCTTCATATCTCTATTTAAAAATTTTAAGCCACAGCAGAGTTATCTCAGTCAGTAGGGTCCCTTTAGAGCAAGTCTGGGAACTTGACCTCAAGGAAAACAGCTGGGCATGGTGGTGTGCACTTGCAATCCCAGTGCTGGCTAGGTAGAGACAAGAGGGTCCTGGGGGTTTCTGACCATCCAACCTGGCCTAATTCACCAGCCCCCGTCATAGTGAGAGATCCTGTCTCACATCACCTGATGAACATTTCTCAAAAGCAATCACTGGTGTTGACCACACACATGCACAGTTTTCACACACACACACACACACACACACACACACACACACACACTCTCGCACGCACACACACACACACACACACACAGACACACACACACACACACACGCACACACACACACACACACACACACACACACACACACACACACACACACACACACAGACACACACACACACACAGACACACACACACACAGACACAGACACACACTCACACACACACACACACACAGACACACAGACACACACACACACAGACACACACTCACACAGACACACACTCACACACACACACATGCACACACACACAGACACACACACACAGACACGCACACACACACACACACACACACACACACACACACTCTCGCACGCACGTGCACATCCACACACTTCGATCTGAAATCCTCACAAATACTCCTCACACCTCATTTTACTCTTTAGGTTTTTTATAGCTCTTATGTTCCAGCCTACCATGCAATTCACATACTTAATTATGTTTGTTGTCCATTAGTTTCCATTTCCTGATGGGATACAAACAAATCATGCCAATAGCAACAGTGTTGTTTATTGAGATTTCCCAGGAACTTAAGACAGTAGCAGGACATAATACAGGACTCATAAGCAAACTCAGAAAAAGTGAATGGGCTTCTTTGAGAGCTTCTTTTACCAACAGTTCATTTAAATATCACCACAGTTCTTCAGCATAGATAAGGTTATGATCACTGATTTACAAACAAGAAAACTAAGTTGTAGAGACATTGGGTCCTAGTTCTTGGCTACCAGGCACTCAGACCTGTTCCTTAGCCACCAGGATAGGTGGACATGAGGGAGGAGATACATGGAACAGTAGGCTAAGACAACGGGCTAGGGAAAGCTAGGAGTGACAAACTTCCCTTTCGTTAGTCCATCAGTTCCTAGGACTGCTACAACAGCAAATGACCACAAATTTGGTGGTTTAAAACAAAAGGGAATCACCAAGAGGCCTGGAGCCCTGAAGTCTGAAATCAAAGCATCAGAAGCTTCCTTTCAGTCTTTGAGTCAAAGCCTCCCAACCTCTTCCTCATTTCTGGTAGCTTCCAACTGTGCTTGGTGCTGTTGCAAAATATTAGTTGAAGATATGTTACATTCATTTATGCTGTAGGATATTTGTTTAATGATACAAAGATGTGTTACACTCCTTTATGTTGCGTTTGTTTAACTCTGTGAAGCTGTGTTACTTTGCCTGTCTAAAACACCTGATTGATCTAGTAAGGAGCTGAACAGCCAATAGCTAGGCAGGAGAGAGATAGGTGGGGCAGAGAGAATAAATAGAAGAGAGAAGAGAGGAAAGACTGAGAAAGGGGGGAGAGGAGGATGCTAGGGGCCAGACACCCAGTCACACAGCCAGCCATAGAGTAAGAAGGAAAGAAAGGTATATAGAATAGAGAAAGATAAAAGCCCAGAGGCAAAAGGTAGATGGGATAATTTAAGTTAAGAAAAGCTGGCTAAAAATAATCCAAGTAAATGCCAGGTATTCATAAGTAAAAAATAAGTTTCTGTATATTTATTTGGGAGCTGGATGGCAGGCCCCTAAAGAATAAAGAGCAAAACAAAAAAATCCGGGCTGGAGAGATGGCTCAGAGGATAAGAGCACTGACTGCTCTTCCAGAGGTCCTGAGTTCAATTCCCAGCAACCACATGGTGGCTCAAAACCATCCATTGTGAGACCTGGTGCCCTCTTCTGGCATGCAGATATGCATGGAAGCAGAATGTTGTATACATAATAAATAAATAAAATCTTTAAAACAAAAACAAAAAAATCCAACTGCATGGTGCTCTGTGGTTTATCACTCCAAATGCTACTGATTCTCACATACACGTCTCCACCCTGTCTCCATGGCCTTCCTTCTTATTATAAGGACACTTTTCACTAACCTTAGGGCACACCCTGATCCAGCCTGATTTCATTTGACTAACTGTATCTGCAAAGATCCTATTTTCAAATAAGGTCACATCCTGAGTCTGTAAGTGAGTCACTGTTTTGCAGGGACATTATTTAACATACTATACCATTTGTCTGGATAGAGCCCTTATACCAGGGTTGAAGTAGCCTTGTAAAGTCATCTGGTCAACTTCCCACTTGGTATTGGAATCCAGTCTACAACATCAACATCAGCATCAGCATCAGCATCAGCATCAGAAAATGGTCCATTTCCTGTTGAATTACCTTCAAGATCTGGATGTCAAAGAAATTCACACCTTTGCTATACAGCTGTATAATCAGTCCACTTTTATGATGAACATATGGTGGGCAGAAGAGCAGCCTTTTAATGATGCCATGAACTAATACCTTGAATTGTTACTTTGCATGAGAAGCTTTATTAACTTTGATGTTGGAAGACCATGCTTGATTATTTGTGTGGATGCAATTGAATCATTTTGTATCCTTAAAAGCTAGGAGAGTCTTCATGTACAAGAAAGCTGTGATTATGTAGAGAGATGCAGTGTTACTTTTATGGACAGAGGAGGCAGCAAGCCAAAATATGCCGTTTCTAGATGCTAGAAAAATAAGAGAAAAAACATGCTAGAGCCATGAGCACATCCCAACTCTGGTCCACTGAGATCCATATCAAACTTCTGATCTATGGAACTGAAGGATAAATAAGTAGATGCTATTTCAGCAATTAAAATTGGAACAATTTGTTGAAAGTAGCAGTATGAGATTTAATACATAGTAGGAAGCAGTGTCCCAGTAACTTTCCCCAGTGCCCCAGGTTTGTTCTTGGAATAAATGAGCTACCTCTGCTTCCTTGCTGCTCCCCCTCCAAATCCTTAGTTGCTAATTATTCGTAAGTATTATCACCGTTTTTCACAGGTCAGGTCTCTCCTGACTGGAAGTCACTGTATTTTGGTACTCATCCTGACCCAGAAAACATGATGCCCAACTGCATGATGCCCAACATGATGAACCAACTGCAGAGTGGAATACAGGGAATTAGCTTCAGGAAATACCCCAGGCTACCACAGCCTTCTAGAAAATGCCTCTCTCACCTCCCATCCTGACCCCATGTAAACTGAACCCAGTGTGTTTTCTAGAAGCCTTATTGTCAAGCACTGGCAATAGCCGAGCTTTGCAAGAGAAATGGCTGGAGTATGAACTCTGACATTTCCATTTCCTGGCTACACAATCTTGAGGAAATTAATTAGCATTCTACATCTCGAACACCCAACTCATCTGCAAAAACAAGAATGAAGTTTATAAGTTATAAGGAAACAAGATAATATCTTCGAGAACATAAGGCATTAGAATTTGTTGGTTTTCTCCTTTTCCTGGTTCTTAACTTTGTATTTCCATTTATGCAGACAGAATTTGAGCTAACTCTTTGGGCAATGATATTATATCCCAGGCTTTCATTAAGTTTACCTAAAAGCCTTAGGGTCTTTTACCACTATGTTTGTTAAGCTACCTTCCCTCTGGTCTGTACCAGGACAGTTGTTGATTTTATGCTGGTTTGATCTTCTAGTACCTTTGGGATTCTGATCCTCTCATCCAGCATCTCAGTTAGTCCACCTAACTTCAAGCCACGTGTGACTGTTGAATATTTCATTAAATATTGACAACGCCAAGCTGCTGATATTATGGTCATGATGGAATCCTGAGCTCATTGCTTCTAAAACCCAGAGCTTACAAAACAGCTTTCCAATGACCACCAACTCCAGGAGTCCCCAGAAGCTGCTGAGAGCCTTTCTGGCCAGTTCATAAGACATTTCTTTCCCGCTCTAGAAGCACATTGTGCCTCTTGAAAGAGTTGCAGGAGTACAGAAGACCACAGCTGTCCTCACGCTTTGTGCTCTCTCCAGGCTTACATTATTTCCTGGTGTAGTCCTTCAAAAACTACAGATGCTGCATGGCGGGGTGGGGGATGATGGACTGGTTAAAGTCTGCTGAAAAGCTAGACAACCTGTGCTTGGATCCCCAGAACCCAGGTAAAAAGCTGGATGCAATAGTGTAAGCTTCTGCAGTGCTACCTCACCTTTGGGAATGGAGACAGAGATAAGAGAACTTTCAAAAACTTAGCAGGTAGCTTTGCAGAGACCCTGTCTCAAACATGGAAAGATGAGGACCAACACCCAAAGGTTGTCCCCTGATCTGGATAACCCTGCACTACAGCACTACACAGTTTTACACACACACACACACACACACACACACACACACACACACACACACATAGACTTACACACAAACATATGTGCATGTGTACATTCATACATCACACACACAGATTATAGGTTTGAAGTACACACTAGGGAGTGTCTGTGTTCTGCTACCATGTTAATATTGAGCTTGAACTGGAGACTTAACAGCTGTGGTTCTGTCATTGCTCAAAACCTCCGTGGTAAAACCCATTGTTTCATCACCTGAAACCTTTTTTGTTTCCTTGCAAGTTGCCCTTGGAACCCCACAGCTATGGGTGCTGTCCATCATTGTTTGTACAGCATTCTCTGTGTCTGATGACTGAACTTGTGAACTCCTCTATGGGACGACTTTCTTCCCACCATGTTTCTGTGCATTATTTTCCATTTTTCTTCTATACTGGGATTTTTAAAGAGAGTTTCTATATACACGAATGGCCTCCCCTTGATCTTGATGTGTGACTCTTCTTCCATCTTGTCTCTGAACTTTATTCCCAATTTGGAAATACTTCTATTTGTGTGTGTGTGTGTGTGTGTGTGTGTGTGTTCCTGGGCATGCAAGGCATGCCTACATGGTCATGGAGTCAGAGACATCTTTCTCCTTTCGTTATATGAGTCCCAAAAATCAAACTAAGGTTATCAGTCTTTGTAACAAATTCCTTCAACCACTGAATCATCTTACTGACTCTAGTCCCTTAATTTTGAAATTAGATTCTTAAATTTTACACTATATATCCACACTTACCCAATCCTCTTGAGTGCCACAAATCTAAATGCCGAAGGACAGAGCATGTGACATTGAGTTTCTTTCCAGCTTTTCACACATGACCTTGAGCCATCATCCCAACTCATCTCCTAAAGTAGGAATAGAATTTCCTTTTTTTCCCATGGGAAAGATGCAGAATTCCTATTAGTCTAAAAGGAGAAACAGACCTTGGGGTAGAGAGGAGGGATAAAGTAATTGAAGAATTGTATTTCCTGAGGCCTTGAGAAAAAATATTCCCCAATCAGAAATTATGGTTACCTCTTTTTCTCTTCTCTGTAATTCCATTTGCATATATTCTGACTGTGGAAGCACACTCACAAAATCCTATAGCTCAGAATCTTGGCCATGGAGACTGAGAGAGATGAGTTGGGATCTCAACTCTCTTTGAGCCTTAATTTTCTTATCTATAAAATGCAATAATGAAAGTTTGGAATGATATCTCATCCTGCACAGCGCTTGCTGTGCAAGTGTGAGGACATGTATTCAATCCCACAACCCACATTAAAAAGCTGGGTGTGGTGGCATACACTTGCAATCCCAGAACTGGGAAAGCACATGCAGGAGGACCCCTGGAGTTTATGGCCCAGCAAATCTGGCTAAATTGGGAAGCTCCAGGTTATGTCTCAAAATAATGATGGTGATGATGGTGATGATGATGATGATGATGATGTGGATGATGATGGTGATGATGGTGATGATGGTTATGATGATGATGATGGTGATGATGATGGTGATGATGATGGTGATGTGGATGATGATGATGATGGTGATGATGATGGTGATGTGGATGATGATGATGATGGTGATGATGATGATGATGGTGATGTGGATGATGGTGATGATGTGGATGATGATAATGATGATGATGATGATGTGGATGATGATGATGGTGATGATGATGGGGATGATGATGGGGATGATGATGTGATGATGTGGATGATGATGATGATGTGGATGATGATGATAATGATGGTGATGATGGTGATGATGATGGGGATGATGATGGTGATGATGGTGATGTAGATGATGATGGTGATGTAGATGATGATGGTGATATGGATGATGGTGATGTGGATGATGGTGATGATGATGATGATGATGATGATGTGGATGATGGTGATGATGATGGTGATGTGGATGATGGTGATGATGATGATGATGATGATGATGATGATGATGATGTGGATGATGGTGATGATGATGGTGATGTGGATGACTCCTGGGCACAATTACCAAGGGACAAGGGGTTTACCTCTGGCCTCCATACATATGTACACAAGCACACACAAATAAACTAACTTTAAAATCTGGTATAATATTATGGGAACGGAATGATAATTCAGTAAGAAATGCACATAAACTGCTTAGTTCAGTGTATAGAAATTAGCACATTCCAATTGAGATTGGCCATTATTAGTCACTGGGAATATGTCCCTCCAGTGAAAGACCCAGACCGCACTTGGAGATTCAGCCTATCTAAAAGACTGATCACATCATCCACCATAGGATCCAGGCAACCCACAGTGGATCATCCAGCCACTGAGGTATTCTGGGGGAATAGTCTTCAGTTGAGTCATTGTGCTTGGAGGACAGACAATAGTAAGAAACACTTTTTGTTTTGTAATTCTCAGCACAAGAGTGGGTTTGAGAAAAGAACACAAATGAGTGGACAGAAAACACAGCTTCCCTTTGTCCACCTGTCGGACCTGGCACCAAGGTTTGACCACCCTTTGGGAACCTCTGTGCCTGGGCTGGGCTAACTTGGCCCAGTCCATTTAAAAATATTTTATTTGATTGCAGAGCAAAATGCTTTTAAAAAGCGGGGCTATTATCCTTGAAATAGAAAAATTAAAAAAATTTGAAAAGCACCTTTGAAGTCGGCCATCCAGATGAAACCTGTGACATAAGAGAGATGGCAGATAAATGGGAGGACAGAACAAGGCAACCATTGACTGCCAGGCAGGCCAGGATGATGCCACACTTTAGGACCTACCAATATAAGTCAAAGATGAAAGATGCTCTGGGCAGCCTGCCTGACCTCTGTACCTCTGTTATCTCCAACTGATTGCACAGTGTTTTGCTCCGAACAATCCCCCACTGTCTGCCTGGCGCAGGTGAATCTTACCAGAACAGGGGCTTGGGTGGCTTGGCCAGGTTACATGAATGCCATGCATAGCACAGGGGGCCAGAGGGAAGCTGGCTTGCATGAAGTGCTGTCTTTATTATTTCTCTTATCCCTTGGATGCTGGGGACAGAGCAGCTAAGTGCAAACTGAGGGCAGCGAAGGAGAGTGGGATGTGTGTGTTGACAGACAGGCATCTCTCTCTCTCTCTCTCTCTCTCTCTCTCTCTCTCTCTCTCTCTCTCTCTCTCTCTCTTGTTGAAAGAACATCAGAGACTGAAAGCAAGCTCCAGCTGCCACCTTTCCCCTGAATATTTACACACAATGTATGATTGCCCTGTCAAAGCAAGGAAGACTTGGACAAGCCTGGGTTTAGTTCATGCATCCTCTAATGTGTAAAACTGGTTTTTCAAAGAGTTCCTCTGCTAAGGGTGCCCATCAGCAGTCCTCAGCCCCAAACAGACACCAGCAACACCTGGAGCCCTTGTTAAAAACCTTCTTTGTCCCACCCCGAGTGTTTGACCCAGGGACTGCTCTTTTCTAGCTATCTCTCAGTTGTGACTGCTGCTCCTGGCTCAGGGTCCACACTTTGGCTACTCTCTAGATCAGTGTTCTACAAGCTCTACTGCAGTAAGTAAGACACACTGGAGATCTATGGCGGTCAGGGCTGCACACTCAGAGCTGAGGGTTTACAGATGAGGAAGAGATTGCAGCTCTACCCAGGATGAAAAGAGTCCAGGTAAAGTTCACTGCTGTCAAACAAACCCTACAGATTATTTGGAAGAGGAGCAAAGTGCATTTGCCATTTTAGCAAAAAGAGGTAAAGATACCTTTGGATGCCATCAAGACCTGGCAAGATGAGGAGCAATTCAGAAAGGAACTTGGCAGAGAAGTCATTCCCGGTGTTTCGAAAGTACTTTTAAGACAGAGGCACAGCAACTTTGCACCCCCAGAAGATGAGAACAAGAGAACTGTGTGGAAATTTGTAAGATGGATGGTGAGAAAACATGGGTAGAGACAGAACTGCAAAGGAAAGGCAAAAACAGCTTCTGTGTAATTGGGTGAGGGAGACGAAGTAACCCTGTGCTTTCCTCTAGAGTCTGAGATACCTGTGGAAAGTGGGTCTCTGGGGTTGTCCTCGAGTCTTCCTCTGTGGCACTACTTCACCTCTCTCCTCACTTTGCCTTGAGTAACCTATGCATTCCTAGGGCTTCTTTCAGATTACAGGCAGTTAAACAGAAGATGAAAAATCCACTCAAACTGCCAATGACTTGGTTGCTCATGTCTTCCTTTTATGAGTTTGCTTCCAACCATCCATCCATCCATTTATTTATTCATTCTTTAAATATCATTGAGCATATCCCATGTTCCCAGTAAGATGTTGGTCTACAAAGCAGGTAGTTTATATTCTCATTTACAAAGGGGGTAGCCTCTAGCACCTTCTACAAAGGGGATAACGTGACACCATCTTCAAAGGGGGTAGCTTGTGGCACCATCTATAAAGAGGAGAGTCTGTGATAACATCTTGAAGGGGGTAGCTTATGACACAACCTATTAAGGGGGTATCCTATGACATCATCTACAAAGGGAGTGGCCTGTGATACCAACTTCAAAGGGGATAGCCTGTGACAGCATCTTCAAAGGAGGAAGCTTGTGGCACTATACCTGCCTTACAAGAGACAAGAAAGAAATCCTTCATTTTTAAATTTCAACATTAACTTTCTATTTAAGTAACCCTTGTAGAAAGTTTAAGCCATGAAGAACAATATTTTGAAAGGAGAGAAAACATACCAAACTCATGATAGTGGCTTTGTTCTGGGTGTTGATGCAAGGGAGCAGGGTGAGAAAATGCAAGACAGATTTAACTTTATCTCCAGTGACCTCAGGTTCTTTTAGACAAACACCTGAAAAGTATGTCTAGATTTGTCTTTCTATACAATAAATTCAACAGTGTTTACAATATTTCTTCATTTGTGTTCCTATAATCTGAAATTTCTTTGTATTAACAATGGTCTGTAGAGTGAGTTCCCAGACAGCAGAGACTACACAGAGAAAACATCTCGAGAAACAAACAAACAAGCATACACTGACTGAGAAATACCATGAAAACGCACAAAATAGCAGGACTGGAAAAAGCTAGAAAGAGCTTCATTAGGAATGTCTCTTTCCTTGAGTGCAAGTTTAAACTATGTATCCAAGCTGAATAACATTAACTAAGCAGTCTTCGAGAGCTGAGGAAGATTGTTGCTGAACATCCAGGACTGGAGTTGCCCAGGAAGCCAGCTAGAGCCAGAGGTGTGCAGGTGCACTGTCTGGGAAGAGAATCCTTCCCTCCCATCCCATATCTTCACAATCTCATCATAGATTTTTGTATATAACTTTATGTGTATGTTTGTGTGAGTCTGCATATGTGTATGTGAACCATTTATATGAAGGAGGTTTGGGGGTCAGAGGAGTCATTGGATCATCTCGAAATGAATCGCTATATAGGTCCTGGGACCTCTGCAGACACAGGAAGCTCTCTCACTCTTTTAAAGATTTTATTTATTACACATGCAGTGTTCTGCCTGCACGTATGCTTGTACACCAGAAGGGGGCACCAGATCTTATTACAGATGGTTGTGAGCCACCACGTGGTTTGGAATTGAACTCAGAACCTCTGGAAGAGCAGCCAGTGGTCTTAACGTCTGATGCATCTCTCCAGCCCAGAAGCTCTCTCTCTTCTCTATTTTATGTTTAAAATACTTGTAACACAATTTTGATCATATTTCCTCTCCCCCAACTCCTCCCAGATCCTTACACCCAACCAATTTTATGTTTTCTATCATCTATCTATCTATCTATGAAAGACCCCTGCCCCTTAGCCCTTTCTTTCTCAAGTTTGTCTCCTCTTCCTCCTGTTGGCGGCTTCCCCGATCCCCACCCCCGGCGGCCTTCCCCCGCCACCCGCCGCACGCCCGGCCCGAGAACGAGCACCAGGTGGGCCGGCCCGAGAACAAGCACCAGGTGGGCCGGCACGAGAACGAACACCAAGTGAGCCGGCCTGGAGCCCTGCTCCTGAGCCCCCGCCTGATGAGAAACACTCCATCCCAAGGTCTCCTCCCCCAAGGTCAGCCATCTGGACGCGGAAGGGGGGGGATTGAGTCTGTTGTACCAGACACCAGACCTTGAGAATATGCTGATCTGGAATGGCTCTGTGTCTCATTTGAACCATCCAATAGAAATGATTCTGTATTTCGCCTCATTTGAAAGACTCTGTGTTTCACCTCATTTGAATAACTCTGTACTTCGCCTCATTTGAATAACCCTGTATAGCGCCTCATTTACATTGACCAATGAGAATAGCTCTGTACAATGCCTCATTAGAATTATCCAATAGAATCCCTGCACCTAGCTTGCGCCTTTTTCCCTATATAAGGACCCCTTTCCCTTGGCCTCACAGAAGCTAAGTCGCCCGGGTACCCGTATCTCCAATAAAGCCTCTTGCGGTTTTGCATCCAAGTTCGTGGTCTCGCTGATTCCTGGGTGCCGGTCTCCTTCTACGAAAGTACCTCTTCGGGGGTCTTTCATCTATCTATCTATCTATCTATCTATCTATCTATCTATCTGTCGATAAGATTGTAGGGAATGGGACAGTGGGGTGAGATGGAATGCAGTGGAAAATGAGTCAGTACTGGGAGGGGGAGCCATTGCAAAATAAGAAAAGAAGAAAGACAAGAGATGGGGATTGGTAAGGGACATGGCATATCAAAGGAGCAAAGGTGGCTTTGTTACACCAGATGACAGTTTGATCCACTTTGAGCAAGGCTGTCCTAAGGAGTTCTGACATTATCTTTCAGATGACCAGAAATTGACTTTGTGCTGTACCAGTCCATTTGTGCAATCCACACTTAAAGAACAGGGTGACTTACAGCCTCAAAAGTCAGAGTCAGTCATTGTTCATCAGACTTTCATTGCCCATAGAAAGACCCCGTGAAACTAGGTAATAACACACTAACAGAAAATGTTGCAATAAAATTGTGAATAAGAAAAGTGCAAACCAGATAAAGTTGCAGTTGGATCCCCTTGGACACACTTCTTAGGAAAAAAAGCTTTGTGGAGCTGCAATGCTTAAACTAAGACTCAGACATGCTAGAAACTGAGATGATCTTAAAGTGGGTAAAGTGCTTGTTATGCACAAGGACCTGAGTTCAGATCCCAGCATCCATATAAAGAGCCAGACAAAGAGCAATAGAGGAAAACACTGTCATCAACCCCTGGCCTTCACATACACACACACACACACACACACACACACACACACACACACACACACACACACACGAAGAAAAAGAAACGGGTAGAGGGCTGAGCTTGGTGGTGCACACCTGTAATCTCATCACTCAGGAATTTGAGGGAGTGGGGATTGAGAGTTCAGAGCTTTCCTGAACTTCAAGAAAGTCTGGGCTATATACCTAGACTCCATCTCAAAAAGAGAATGGCTGTAATTTGGGGATACTTATCTAGCATCCCCGTGGCCTTAGCTTCGATCTCTAGTATCACCAATATAATTGAAAAGGGGAAGGAAAGTAAAAGGAAGGGAAGAGAAATGAAATGGGTAGACAGCTTGGCAGAAGACTTGATGCTGCTTTCTGTGGCCATGCAAGGCTTCATCCAACTCCTCCTCTTCTCTTCCATGAATCATGCATCAAAACTGGGTAAAAGACTAGTAAGTGGAGGAGGGAACAAATAAGAAAAAATAATATAGAGTGGAGAGGGGGGCAGAGACTGAGACAGAGAGAGAAATCAGTTCATAGGAAGAAAAAGAAAGCAGAGACTCAGGAGGAGGACAGAATGGAGAGGGAATAGTGGAAGGACACTTAGAAGAGATAGCAAAGAGGTGGTCCAAGGTTGGCATGAACTTGTGTGTGGAGCTCCCACACTGCAGCTACCAGGTAACCCAAGAAGACGACGCCGGTTTTTCATCATCTTCACTTCATTCTTTAAATTGTCCTGCTATAACATCTACCTGGTTCCTATTGTTCATGTATTGAGGGACAAATGTTCTCCAATGTTGGGGTGCTCCCCTGAGGCATGTCCCCACAGTCTCACACTCAGCATCACTCATGAGGAGAGGCATAAGCAGGGTTCACTGGGCAGAGGGCCAAGGAGAGAGGTGCATACATCAACTCAAAAGCTGTCATTTTTCCTTCTTCCAGAACATACTAATCAGGTCCTACAAGGTGAAAAAGAAGGAGCCATAAAAGCGAGTTCCCTTGGAAAACATATCTTGCATTAAATCCAACCCTGGCTACTCCATAAGTGGGGAAAGGAAGCAGCTAAGGTCTCAACTCTCAGTGAACAATCTGTGTAGCTCTTTTTGTGTTAAAGGAATGTATCAATCATCATCCAGTCAATTTCACCAGGGAATTCCAGTTGAGAAGTAGATGTTAACTTAGTCTATGGTATGTTCCCCCAAGCCCAGCCCTCCTTTTTCTTAGCGCTCCCTTCTTTTGCCTTTAGTGTGTGTCCACCTGAGCAAAGATCTGCTCTGACCTGAACTAAAGTGACTTGGTTATGAGGAGTAAGTACCTCCCCCATACACACACAGGGCATCTTTCTTGTCAATCTGTTTTTTTTTTTTTCTTATTCTAAGAGTTATGGACCTCCAGTATGACTGTTCCTGTGGTTGGATTCCAGGTCATCAAGGTGCCCTGTGTAATTTAGGAACCTCTTTGATTATGCAGGTGAATAGAATAGCCTTACTTGTTCCCCAGCAGATGTTTGGTTGAAGTCCTTTCCCTGTGATTATGACTTTATTTGGTCAAAAGGAGAGTAACCCGAGAAAGCTGGTCCAGGAATGAAGAACAGAGAAGCAGCCACAAGATGAATTTTTGAACTCTCCAGACTGCATATTTGGCTATACAATCCCCGAACCAACCTTATTATTAAGCATAATTATCAACCTCAGCCACAGGCTATAAGGCCCCTAGAGGTCCTGAGCTTGCTACTGTAGGTAACAACAACTAAAGTGGCACTCTTTCACATACAACCATTTTGTCAATTAAAAGGTTACAAATCCTAGGGCAATCATTGGGTTGAGGTGGGTCTAAATGACCAAAAAAAAAAAAAAAAAAAAGATGGATCCCAGAAGAGTGGAAGTCTGCCATCATGAGAACCTTAAAACAAATGAAGATGTGTTTGATGTAGCTTTGTCTTTTCTGAACATTGACTATGGGCAAATTCTTAAACCTTCTGCCTCCTGTAAGGACTGCATCAGCTTCACCAGGACTGACTTGATGGAAGTGTGAGAATGAGTTCTGGTTTCAGAAAAAGTCATCCCTATCCTCTATATGCCAGATATTGCAGAATCAGATAAACTCTTGGCAATTGACTGATACCATATAATAGTGAAAAGCACGCACATTTCTATGCTATCAAATAGTATCTAAGCAATGCCCCATGGGTTGTTCCATCCAGCTATTCAAAGAGGGCCAGTGAGATGGTGCATCAAATTAAAGCACTCACCATCAAATTTGATGACCTGAGTTTGATTCCCCAAGATACATACTCCCCAAATTGTCCTCTGACCTACACATATGGGCCATGATGTACTCTCTCTCTCTCTCTCTCTCTCTCTCTCTCTCTCTCTCTCTCTCAAGTAAATAAATTAAAATGTAATAAAGCAATCAAAGAACAGAAAGCATGGGCATGCATTGCTTTAGAGGAGAAGAAGAGTGTAAGAGGCCTGAGTAAATGAACCCTTCATGAACAAGATGTCACCTTGGAAATTAATGTTGTATTTTAAGCATTTTTTATCATAACACAGTTCATAGATATCATATCAAGGCTCCACTTCAAATGTCCAATGTCTCTTGAGACTCAAGAAAAATTCTTAGCTGTAGGACCCTGTAATGATAAGTCTTTCCGCCAGCCACCCAAGCCCCATCACCACATGGCCGCCCAAAATAACACACAGAGATTAATATTAGGTACAATGATGCTGGCCAATGACTAGGATTTCTTATCTGCTAGCTCGGTCTTAATTATCAACCATAACTACTAATCTATATATTTTATAAGGACTTACCTTATTGAGGGGGCCAGCCATATGTGTCCTCTGCAATCACAAGGTGACTCCTGTCCTTACTACATTTCCCAGAATCCTCCTCGACTCCTAGCTCCACCTATCTTGCTTTCCTATTGGCCAACAATGCTTTATTTATCAACCAATAAGACAAACATATACACAGAAGGACTTTCCCCATCAGGATCCTGTAATTTTCTTTTACATCTCATACTTCTAACCACAATGGCACAGAATAGACATTCTTGTCCCTAAATGGAATAATGGGGGTACAGCAAAGCAAGATCAGACCAGAGCAAGAGCAGGACAACCTAGTAGGGGAAATCCTAAGCTCTTAGCTCAATGACAGCATCCTGAGCTTGTGCTGGACCAATGCGGACTTTATCCCAGGGGCTTTACCAAACTTGTTAACGCCTTGCTTCCTGCAGCACACAGGGTCTTTCTCTCGGGCAGGTTACACTCAGTGCTTGCAATTTTCTTCAGATGATATTTCTCATTTCAGCATCTCCATCATCCCGAGGTCTCTCTTACAACTTAGGCTCCACACTCACTGCTTCATGAAATGGCCTCTCAGGGGCTGTCTGAAAAGCAAAAACAAAAATGAAACAAAACAAAAAACACCAAAACATAAACCTCCAACCTTGCTACAAGTTGACTGGCTTCTATTGGAGTTTCTTCTGAACTAGTGCTCAGGAGACTAGGATACTTTTGAACCATTAGATCTGGTGACAGCGTATTAGTTAAAAATGATCAAAAGGGCTCTAGAAAGATGGCTCTGTGATCAAGCACGTAATGTTCTTGCAGAGGACCTGGATTCTGTTCCCAGCACCCACATAGTGGCTCACAACCACCTGTAACTCTGCCTCTAGAGAATCTGGTTCCCTTTTCTTTCCTGTGCTGGCTTCTGCACACATGGTACATATAACACCCCCTACACACACACATATACATGAATTTAAAAGAATTTAAAATGGTAGAAATTTTTTTTAAAAAATCAGTTTCTTAGAATAAATTTTGGTGGTCCCTCCCAAAGTGAAACTCATTTACATATAGCCAGCAAAGCCCAC